>NC_083227.1:142141590-142447802 GCF_032191835.1 Heteronotia binoei | reverse complement strand
GTAACATTGTCCAGCCATCTCATCGTTTGCCGTCCCCTTCTTCTTTTGCCTTCTGTCTTTCCTAGCATCAGGATCTTCTCCAGGGAGTTCTCCCTTCTCATTTGGTGGCCAAAGTATTTGAGCTTCAGCTTTAGCATCTGACCTTCCAGGGAACAGACTGGGTTGATTTCCCTTAGGACTGACTGATTTGATCTTCTTGCAGTCCAAAGGACTCTCAAGAGTCTTCTCCAGCACCATATCTCAAAAGCATCTATTCTTCTGCCCTCGGCCTTCCTTGTGGTCCAGCTCTCACAGCCATACATTACTACTGGTAATACCATCACTTTGACTACACAGACTTTTGTTGGCAGGGTGATGTCTCTACTTTTTATTATACTGCCCAGGTTCACCATAGCTGTCCTCTCAAGAAGCAAACGTCTTTTAATTTTATGGCTACAGTCACCATATGCAGTGATCTTGGATCCCAGAAATGTGAAGTCTGTCACTACTTCCATGTCTTCCTCTTCTATTTGCCAAGGTGTGATGGGGCTGGGTGCCATGATCTTAGTTTTTTCGATGTTGAGCTTCAAGCCTACTTTTGTACTCTCCTCCTTCACCCTCAACAAGAGGTTCTTTAGGTCCTCCTCACTTTCTGCCATTAGAGTAGTGTCATCTGCATATCTGAGGTTGTTGATGTTTTCCCCGGAAATCTTAATTCCAGTTTGTGCTTCATCCAGGCCAGCGTTCCGCATGATGTACTCTGCATATAAATTAAATAAGCAGGGTGACAATATACATCCTTGTTGAACTCTTTTTCCTATTCTAAACCAATCAGTTGTTCCATATCCCGTTCTGACAGTTCCTTCTTGACCCTTTTACAGGTTTCTCAGGAGACATGTGAGGTGGTCTGGTACTCCCATCTCTTTAAGGACTTGCCACAGTTTGTTGTGATCCACACAATCAAAGGCTTTAGTGTAGTCAATGGCACAGAAATAGACGTTTTTCTGATACTCTTGTGCTTTCTCCATAATCTATCGAATGTTGGCAATTTGATCTCTAGTTCCTCTACCTCTCCGAAACCCAGCTTGAACTTCTGGTAGTTCCCGATCAACATACTGCTGAAGCCTAGCTTGTAGTATCTTTAACATGACCTTGCTGGCATGTGAAATGAGTGCAATGGTGCGGTAGTTTGAACATTCCTTGGCATTACCCTTCTTTGGGATTGGAATATAAACTGATCTTTTCCGGTCCTGTGGCCACTGTTGCATTTTCCAAATTTGTTGACATAATGTGTGCATCACTTTAACAGCATCATCTTTTAGGTCTTTGAAGAGCTCAACTGGGATATCATCATCTCTGCTCGCTTTGTTAGTAATGCTTTCTAAAGCCCATTTGACTTCACACTCCAGAATGTCTGGCTCAAGGTCAGCGATTTCACTGTCATGGTTGTCAAGGACATTGAGATCCTTTTTGTATAATTCTTCTGTGTATTCTTGCCACCTCTTCCTGATCTCTTCTGCTTCTGTTAGGTCCCCACCACTTTTGTCCTTTATCATGGTCATCTTTGCATGAAACGTTCCCTTGATTTCTCCAGTTTTCTTGAAGAGATCTCTTGTCCTTCCCATTCTATTATTTTCCTCTATTGCTTTGCATTGTTCCTTCAGGAAGGTCTCCTTATCTCTCCTTGCTGTTCTCTGGAAATCCACATTCAGTTGGGTGAATCTTTCCTTTTCACCTTTGCCTTTCGCTTTCCTTCTTTCCTCAGCTATTTGTAGAGCCTCATCAGATAGCCACTTTGCTTTCTTGCATTTCTTTTTCTTTGGGATGATGCTGATTGCTGCCTTCTGTACAATGTCACGAACCTCTGTCCATAGTTCTTCTGGCACTCTATCAACTCTAGTTCCTTAAACCTATTCTTCACCTCCATTGTATATTCATAAGGGATGTGATCAAGATCAAACCTGAATGGCCTAATGGCTTCCCCAGGTTTCTTCAGTTTAAGCCTGAATGTTGCGATGAGTAGCTCATGATCTGAGCCGCAGTCAGCTCCAGGTCTTGTTTTTGCTGACTGTAAGGAGCTTCTTCATCTTTGACTGCAGAGTATATAATCAATCTGATTTCTGTGTTACCCATCAGATGATGTCCACGTGTAGAGTCGCCTTTTAGGTTGTTGGAAGAGGGTGTTCACTATGACCAGTTTGTTCTCTTGATAAAACACTATTAGCCATTGCCCGGCTTCATTTTGGGTGATTCCACATTAGCCTTTGCTCCGGCTCCAACGCTGTGTTTCCCCCGGGGCAGATGTTGGCTTCCGCACATTTTGACCCGGGGTGGCAGTTTGACCCGCCTCCAAAGCGGTGCTGCCCTGGATTAAGGAGATCGGCAAAATACCAGATCTTTTTTTTTGCTGCAGTTCTGAGGCTTGGAATTTTATGTGCGAAACTTGCACCAATGCACTGTCAAACTTCTTGCATCAGTAGAACACACCCACATAACTCCACGCCCATGATTCCACCCAGTTATTTTGTCATACTTCCGCAATTTTACTCCCTTTGAACATTATGCAATATTTTTTCTGAAATGGATTAATTTTTTTAAAAAACAACTCGTTTCACGTTACAACGCAAAAACAATAAGCCGCCCTGAGCCACTTCGGTGGGAAGGGCGGGATATAAGTCAAAATATAAATAAATAAATATAATGATGTAACGCTATTTTCTTTTTCCGAATGCATCACTTACTTGCACCTGCTCCCCTTCTTTACTATATTCCACGTGAATTTGATAATGTGCCATTGCATTGTGATTATGTTCTTCCCCCCTCCGAAAAAAATCAATCCTGACTGCTATATTTTTTTCCAAATAAGATCATTGCAACGCAACTTAATAAAAAGCGATGTTGCACGAACTACTTTAAACATGCAGGATTGCCACCTTTATCGATCCCCCCCATGGCCTCAAACGGGAGCGGAAATTTGATTATGTTTACAGCTATATTTTTGATAGGTTGGGGAAACTTTCTCCCTTAACCCCTCTGCATATTTCTCCCTCCCCCCTTTCACACATCTGTTTGTAATTTGTTATAGGTTTTAACGGAAAACTGTGTGCTTAACATTCAGCGTGTGTGGATAAAAACGGTAGATCGCCAACTCAGATTTCATGGGGCTTAACCTGCCAATGGCAGGGCAAAAGGAAAACACATGACTTTGCCAGTATTATGCCTCTGGCATGATGTTGTAATGCTAACAAAGAAGTTACGTTGTAACGCGAACATGCATGCATGTAAAAAAAAAAGGGAAACATATGAGGGCGGAGGAAACTCCAGGAGCAGCGGTAATGCGGAATCAGAAAACATGGAACAGATTGGGAATTGAATCCAGGGGAAATCCTCTAATGCGGAATCAGGAAATCTGGCCCGCATGGAACAACCCCAGAGCAAAAGGAGGGCAAACGCCAAATGCGGAATCAGCCTTTGTTCTCCAAGGCCAAACTTGTCAGTTGTTCCGGTCACCTTTTGACTTCCTGCTTTGGCATTCCAGTCCCCTATGATGAGGAGGACATCTTTTTTTGGTGTTAATTCTAGAAGGTGTTGTAGATCTTCATAGAACTGGTCCACTTCAGCCTCTTCTGCATCAGTGGTTGGGGCATAGACTTGTATTACTGTGATATTGAATGGTTTGCCTTGGATACGGACCAAGATCATTCTGTCATTTTTGAGATTGTATCCCATTACTGCCTTCCTCACTCTCTTGTGAACTATAAAGGCCACACCATTTCTTCTAAAGGACTTTTGCCCACAATAATAGATGTAGTGATCCTCTGAGTTAAATTCACCCATTCCCGTCCATTTTAGTTCACTGATTCCCAAGATGATGTTCAGGCTTGCCATCTCTTGTTTGACCACATCTAGCTTACCTTGATTCATAGATCTTACATTCCACGTTCCAATGCAGTATTGTTCTTTGCAGCATCGGATTGTTCTTTCACCATCAAACACATCCACAGCTGAGTGTCCTTTTGGCTTTGGCCCAGCTGCTTCACTCTTTCTGTGGTTACTTGAACGCTCTTCCCCAGTAGCATATTGGGCACCTACTGACCTGAGGGGCTCATCTTCCAGCGCCATATCTTTTAGCCTTTTGTTTCTGTTCATGGGGTTTTCTTGGCAAGGATACTGGAGTGGTTTGCCATTTCCTTCTCCAGTGGATCACATTTAGTCTGGGTTCTCAGCTGTGGCCTGTCCATCCTGGGTGGCCCTGCATGGCATAGCCCACAGCCTCATTGAACCACGCAAGCCGTCTCACCACGACAAGGCAGCAATCCATGAGAGGGATGAAAGCTCATACCCTATCACAAATTTGCTTAGTCTTTACTGGACTCTTACTCTTTTCTACTGCTCTAGCTTAGTTTGCTTGCTTAGAGTTGAGCATTCCTCTTCAAATAGATGAGCTCTTTTCATCCTGATAGTTAAAAGATTGGGGCTCTTGCCTCTTCTTTTGCCCACTTCAAGGCCATTTGCAGGTTCAGGAGGAGAAAATCCTCTGGCCAATGCCCAGCACAGATGCTTTAACTAATTATCCACTCAGGTCTCGAGGCTTCACCATGAAAGCAAGACTTCAAAACCAAAGCATCTGCCAAATAAGATAAAAGTTTGCCTCCAGCCATCAGCAAAGCACATTTAAAAATTTGATACTAAATCACTCAAGATAAAAGGCCAAAGGCTTATCTAAAATAAACAAAAATGTGGAACTCTACAAGAAAGCTTCCAACAGGCAGCCGCCATTTTCTCCCTCCCCATATTTCAACTCCACTTCCTTTGTGGAGTTCACTGCAGATTCATTGCAACCCTTGTTTGACAGACTAGATTGAGACACAGACCGATTTCGCACTACACTTGTTCCATGGTGGAGAGCTCTTTTGCTACCGGGGGTTTGCTCCATTTTCTCACAAGTTGCCCCAGAGCTGCAATTTGGCATGCTGCTATTCCACAGCAAGTGGAAACTGCTTGTCAATGAATCCCGCTTGCTGCAGAATAGCAGCAGGCCAACTCACAGCATAGTGCAAAACAAGCATAGTGCGAAATCGGTCACAGAGGCAATCTATGTATCTTTCAATCCTAAAGCTACACCTCTACTCACCTTTACCTTTCAGCTTTGGGTTCCAGGTGATAGATTATCTGAAGCCTGTGCAACTGAAGAGTGCCAGAGTTATTCATAAAGTATTCATTATGATATGAGCTTATAATCTTTTGCGGGGATGATGTCTCCTTTTATATAACACTTCCAATAAAGAACTTGTTTTTACATTTGCACATCCAGTTCTCATTTTTGTAATGACAAATTACAGTAATTTAACTCACAATGTCTTCTTCAGTAGTTCATACTTAGTAACTTGAGCATTGTTCACATGCATTTTAGTTCCTAGCATCTACACAATACCTTAAATTCTGTCTAGTTAAAGGTAGGTGTCTTCTGAAAGGTGTGACATTCAAAGATCAATATGAAGAGTTTCAAAGAGCTCCATCAGAGCCAGCTACATCTTCCATTTTGAAAATCAGAACACAATTGGCTAAGATCCAGGCAAAAAACCCAGTCACTGGGCTCAGTGTTAAAACTGGTCTTAGTCAATTATTTGCTGACCAATGAGAGCAACCAATGGAAAATAATGAGAGCCACCGCTATGAAAGAATTGTGTGTGGGGTGTGTGTGTGGGGAGGGGGGGGGTTCTTACTTTGGAAACCTCACACCACAGTAAAGTATAAAATGGCCACTTTATTACTTTATGGTGATGGGTATTAAGCCCTCTGTTATGTACCAGTCTGAGAGACGCGCGTAGGGCAACATAGTTTATTGCATGGTACAAACACGAGGTAAGAGAGGGAACACGCGGGCCGGGTCCCGCATATATACAGATCCGGAACTATTCACCCTGCTGGCCAGCCCAATGCTGGCCAGCCATATTTCCCGCCACTCGCTGTGATTGGCGGATGACCAGCGCTCTTCGCGGAGGCATCGGGTTGTCACCTTTGCCTCCGCGGCTTTAGCGGACTAACGCTTTATCGATGGTACGTTATAACGAAATGGTTGCGCTGTCTGGAATGATGGCGTTCTACGAACGCCATACACTACACCCCTCCCCCCTTAGTTAGTAACATAGTCCTGTAGGTAGGTGGGAGGCCGGCGCTCTCGAGTCGAACGTCGTGGGGTGGCTTGCGGAGTCGTGATGACTTCGGGCCCCGGCGTCTCCTCGGGAGCCTGAGCATCCGAGGGTTGCGGGGCGAGTTCGGGGGCTTGGTTGGCCTCTGTAAGAGGCGGCAGCGTCATGGATGGCGGCGGTGTTGTGGTAGGCACCTCGGGTTGGGCTGCCCCTCTTGTTTCTGTGGGTGCTTCGGGTAGGGTCCTGCGGCGCATCTGGTCGATGTGCCGGCGTAGGATCTGGCCCCCCTCAGTGGATACTTCATAGTGACGGGAGCCCACGACCCGTAGCACCCGCCCAGCCACCCATTCGGGTCCCGCGGCGTAGTTGCGGGCGAACACTGGATCCCCGGCAAAGAACCCCCTGGCTGCCTCGCGGACCTCGGGGGACCCTCGTGTGTCAGCGGCACGGTCGGGGTGCAGCCTGTCAAGCCTTGTGGTGAGTTTGCGCCCCATGAGGAGCTCAGCTGGACTGACCCCTGTGGCTGGGTTTGGGATGACCCTGTTGTCAAAAAGGAATGCGGCCAGCCTGTGATCCCAGTCACCCTGCACGATCCTGCCCAGGGCCTCTTTGGTGGTGCGGACCATCCGCTCGACCTGGCCGTTGGTGGCGGGGTGAAAGGGGGCCGACCTGATGTGCCTTATGAGGTACCTCTGAAGGAAAGCCTGGAACTCTCCCGAGGTGAAGGCGGCCCCGTTGTCCGAGACCAGGGTGTCTGGGATGCCGTGGGTGCATAGGACCCGGCGCAGGGCTCGGATGGCGGCTGCCGAGGAGGTGGATGCTACAGGGAGGACCTCTAACCATTTTGTGTATGCATCCACGATTATAAGGAATATCTGCCCCTGGAACGGCCCCGCGAAGTCTATGTGGAGCCTGGACCAGGGTTTCCTAGTGGTTTCCCACCTTGTGGCCGGGGCACTGGGTGGGTCCGGCCGCGATTCCTGGCACGCACTGCATCTCCGGACCCAGTCCTCTATTTCTCCGTCCATTCCCGGCCACCACACATAGCTCCTGGCTAGGGCCTTCATCCTCACCATGCCCGGGTGCGTTTCATGTAGTGATGCAAGGACCCTTTTCTGAAGGGGAGGGGGAACCACCACCCGGCTCCCCCATAGCAGGCACCCCTTGTGGGCCGCGAGTTCCTCCCGCCTCATTTTGTACGGTTTGAACTCTCCCCCCAGGTCCTTCTCTGGCCACCCCCTCACCACCCAGTCGAGCACCCTCGCTAGGGTTTTGTCTTTCCCTGTGGCCTTTGCCACTTCGGCAGCATGTATGGGCTGGTCAGGGAGTGCCTCTATTGACATCACCTGGTGGGCTGGTGCTGGGTCGGGCCCCGTGTCTGTCAGCGGTAAACGACTGAGTGCATCGGCGTGGCCCATTGCCTTGCCCGCCCTGTGTACCAGTGTGTAGGTGTATGAATTTAAGAATTGGTTCCATCTCAGCACCCTCTGGGACAGGATTTGGGGGGTTTGCCGGTCAGGGGCTAGCAGACCCAAGAGAGGCTTGTGGTCGGTCGCTATCGTGAACTTGCGACCATACAAATAATCGTTAAATTTGTGAACCCCCGCTACGATCGCCAGGGCTTCCTTATCTATTTGAGCGTAATTACGCTCCGCTGACGTTAAGGTGCGGGAATAGTAGGCGACCGGTACCTCCCGGCCGTCCGATAGTTGGTGCCCCAGAACAGCGCCCACCCCGTACGGCGATGCATCGCATGCCAGAATGACTGGAAGGCGCTCATCGAAGTGGTGAAGCACCGCGTTAGAGACCAGGACGTCCTTCACTGCCTGGAACGCAGCGGCTTGCTTCTTCCCCCACACCCAAGGAGCTTTTTTGTCCAGTAACCGGTGTAGGGGTTCCGCGATGGCCGCTTTGTGGGGTATGAACGTGTGATAAAAGTTGAGCACCCCCAGGAAGCTCTGTAGCTCCGCTTTACTCGTGGGGGCTGGGGCTTGTACGATGGCCCTGGTTTTCTCCTCGGTCGGGTGGATTCCCTCTGCGTCCACGGCGAATCCTAGGAACTCCACCCGCGGTACCCCCAGCAAACACTTCTCCCTCTTCACTTTGAGTCCAGCGGTTTGGAAACGACGGAGCACCTCCCTGAGACGGTTGCTGAACTCCTCAGGGTTCGGGGCGGCGATTAAAACGTCGTCGAAAAAGGGCTGGACTCCTGGGATCCCTGTAGCGTGGTGGAGGCCGTGGAGTGGAACTCAGCGGCCTCGTGGTGCGTGGTTGGCCGCAGGCGGTGGGGCTTGGCTCGGCAAGCCCGCGCTATGTGACCGGTCTTCCCGCAGCTCCTGCAGTCCCAGGTCCTGTACTTGCAGTCCCGCCGGTCGTGGGGGTCGCCGCAACTGGCGCAGTTCGCTCCTTCGTTGTTGCGTTGGTTCGATCTTTCGTTCGCCCGGGGCCGCTGTGGGGCTCGGGAGGCTGGCCTTGCAGAGCGGTGCATCTGGAGCGCTTCTCCTTCGTCCGGGTGATGGGGGTCCAGCTCCTCGTGGTGGACGGCTTCCGACTTGGCCCTGGAGAACGTCCGGGAGGCGCGCTCGAAGGCCATGGCCTTGCTGAAGGCGCCCTGGAGCGTGAGCTCTTCCTTTGCGAAGAGCTTTTGCTGGAGCCTCTCGTCGCGGAGGCCCCAGGCGAACCGGTCGGCCAAGGTCTCTTCCAAATTCGGGAAGTTGCAGCTTCCGGCGCAGGGCGGCCAGGTAGTCTGCAGCGGATTCTCCCTGGGCCTGGTCCCTCTTGTGGAAGAGGAACCGTCGGGCCACCCGCGACGGCTGCGGCAGGAAATGGCCCGTGAGGAGGCGGACGACCTCCGTGTACGTTTTCTCCGTGAGGCGGGCGCCGAGAGACCCTTTGCGATCTCAAAGGTGGCGGCCCCGCAGACGCTCAGGAGCACGTCCCGCTTCATGCCGTCCTCGGTTACTCGATTCGCCCTCAGGTAGCAATCGACTCTCTCCGAATAGGATTCCCATCCCTCGGGCTTCGTGTGGTCGAAAGCTTCGATGTGACCGGTGTTCCCGCTGGTACTGGTCATGGCGGCGGTCATTGCGAAGTAGCGATACAGCGATGAAGCGATGGGACGACGAGTTGCCCGGGCGTCTCCTTCGTAGCCCTTGTCGAAGGACTAAAATCCCATCCTCGTCGCCACTGTTATGTACCAGTCTGAGAGACGCGCGTAGGGCAACATAGTTTATTGCATGGTACAAACACGAGGTAAGAGAGGGAACACGCGGGCCGGGTCCCGCATATATACAGATCCGGAACTATTCACCCTGCTGGCCAGTCCAATGCTGGCCAGCCATATTTCCCGCCACTCGCTGTGATTGGCGGATGACCAGCGCTCTTCGCAGAGGCATCGGGTTGTCACCTTTGCCTCCGCGGCTTTAGCGGACTAACGCTTTATCGATGGTACGTTATAACGAAATGGTTGCGCTGTCTGGAATGATGGCGTTCTACGAACGCCATACACTACACCCTCACCAAGATGTCAAGGGACAAATTGCCCACTCTAATGACATATGCGCTCCCTCACTGCAAATTAGTGGACATCAAAGGGAATTTTTTGAAATTTCTGCATGTCACACAACATGGAAAAAGGTCTTGCAAGCAGTGTGCTGGAAAGGGTGACTAAAATATGGATTGCTGGTGTCTAATATTTGTAGTCAATACTGTTATAATGGTGTCAAAGGAGTGCAAACTACTTTTCTAGGGGGGGGGGAGGGAATCCCCAGGCATTCTTTGTACTTTGTTCTCCCCACAACTGGAATTTTGTGTTGATGTATGCTACAGATACTTCTGGCCAGGAAAAGGATTTTTTCCCTTACAGCATTTGCCAAAACTGAACCTGCAAGCTCTGTCTCAGATATCTAAGACTGCTACAGATAGAAGTAGCTGCTGTCAAATTGATTTTGTTGTTGTAGCTGCTGCAACTAGTCAGTGCATTAAAGGCGCTTTCTCATGGTATGCATCTTGATTGCCCCCCCCCCCACCGTCAGAATAAAGAGGCAAACACTGTATAAGTTGGGTATAAAAAACAGGGCTGCTTTATTAACAAATTTAACTGGCATGAGGGCAGGAAAACAGGACAAGCTAAGGAACACTTGATACCCTTCCCTGTCCTGTATGGGCGAGCCCCACCAGCCCCCGGCACGAGCCATTTCCTTTGGCTAGCACCAGGCCAGCTTGGCTTAGGTTGCCTTCCTGGTGCTAGGTGCCAGCCAGGGCTAACTGCATTGCTCTGTTAGCCTCAGCCCGCAAAGCTGCCGCATGTCTGGGGGCATCTGTGCCAGCTGAAGACTGGCCTCTGGGGCGAGTTGGCAAAACTCCCAGCACATGCTTCGCAAGGAACAAGATGTTCAAATGCAAACAATGCAGTGCGAAGGCTCTCACCAGGTTCATGAGCGGCTCAGATTTTGACGAGAGCATGTCGATTACGTGAACCACCACCTGATTGTCGCCCCCAAAATGCATGACGTGGTTGATAAGTTCCGCCCCCCACAGGTGGACTGCAACCACTATTGGAAAAAATTTCAAGAAGGTCAGGTTTCAGCATAAATCACTATCCAATCAATCTCTAGGCCATGCCTCCGCACACCAGTGTCCGCGGAAGCATACCCCAAATCCTATGGATCCAGCTGCATCAGAAGTGACCTGGAGGTCCGCCTCAATCTTCAAGTCATCTCTCCAAAAGGAAAGCCCATTGAAGGATGCCAAAAACCTTTCCCAAACCTTCAAGTCACTTTGCATGCCCCTGGTCAGCCGTATCCTATGGTGAGGGAGCCGTAATGCCCCCATGGTGTCGCAAAGGCGCCGCAAGAAGGCTCCACCGGGGACCACCACTTTGCATGCAAAATTAAGGTGTCCCACAATTTGCTGGAGCTCTAAAAGTGCCCATTCCAAGAAAGAGCTAAAGCGCTCAAAGGTTGCACATGATACAGAGCAGCCCATAGGTAAGGCTCAGTCGATGTAGTATTTGCCCTCGAACTCAAAGCCCAACAGCTCAAAATCATCAGGGTGGACCAGAAGAAGATGAAAGGCCGACTTAATGTCACATTTCGCCATTTCCACGCCCACACCACAACGTAACACCTTGACCACCTGGTCAAATGAGGTGTACCTCACAGAACAGAGATAGTCAGGAATAGCATCATTCACAACCCTCCCTGCGGGTAGGACAAGTGGTGAATCAGCCAAAATTCACCTGCCGCCTGCTTGGGTACCACGCCCAAGGGAGATATGCATAAGTTGGGAACCGGGGGAGCGTTGAAAGGGCCAAGAACTCTTCCCTCGGAGCACTCCTTGGCAATTTTTTCCCTCACAATATGTTCCATCCGGAACCCATAAAGGAAACCCTCTATTGGCAATAATGGGATATTTGGACAATAGGTCCCTAAGTACGCTCAGTTTGATGGGACTGGGACCCTTTACCAGGCGGTTGGAAAGGCACCCCTGCCCCCGGATGCTTATTGCCTCCTTTTGGCTTCGATTTGTTACAAGCTGAGAAGGTGTGGGCCTCCCCACACAATGGGCACTCATGCTTGTATCTGCAAGCCTACCTGGCGCAAACCTCTTGGGATGTGTATTTCCAACACGGGAGCTGGGGTTGAACTGACTGCCCTGCTGTCACGCAAGGACCTGGAAGTACTTGCTTGTTTGCTTACCAGGTGACCACTGTCTGACCTGTCCCCCAAGTTGGGCTTAGCTGGCGACATCAACTGCAGCCACAGCTGCTGGTTGATCTGGTCCCAAGACAAGATGGGAATGACAGCCACACGCATAAGGAACGCCTCATCATACTGCAGCCGCGCAGTGCCCAAGAAGTCCATATAGGCCTTATAAATGATGTCACAGTGCTGAAATAGCGGTGCCGCCCATAAAGGCTGTGCATGCGCTATGACTCTTGTGTAAATTAAAAAGCCTGGCAGCCAACTGGCCCAAGTCCTATCAACCATCCGACATTTCAATTTCTCCTTATCTTTCTCATCTAAGTCTTCCTTGTCCTTCTTTTCTAGCTCTGTGTAAAGAATGCTGAAGACATTGACATACTCGCCCCTCAAAATCTTTTCCCGGATTGTGACCATCAAGTGGTCACCTAAAGGCATAGCCGTGTCCCCAAAGGGGCGACATGAAAATGGAACAACTCTATATGGGGTAGAGGAAAGACCCCCATGCCCCCCACTGGGAAGTGACATTTGTACACAGGGATGTTGCCCCCAGGGCAACAGCCGCAAAGTTGGCTGCTGGGATGGAGCAGCTTGGGAAGGTGCCTGGGCATTCCCAACTGGGGGAAACTGCCAGGCCCCCACATATAAAACTGGCCTTGCGCCTGAGCAGCAGTAGCCTGTGACAAGCCAGCCTGCCCAGGGTGCCCACCCATCATTCTCATTGCCAACAATGGCCTTAGGGGAGAAGGTTGTCCCCAGGGACCCCACCAGCCTGCGGTGTGTTGAGCTTACCTTCAGGTTCAGCTGCCATAACCGCTACCACCACAGGTTCCGGGGCCAATGGCCATCCCAAAGCTGCTCCTGCGCCTTGCACACGATCCTCCTCATCCAAGCCATGATCCTCCTCGCCTTCTGGCATATGGCTTGAGCCCTTGCCCCCAGCATCCTGGACAGGTCTACCCTGCAAAGCAGACAAACAACCCAGAACCTCTTTTTCAAATGCCCAAGTGGAGGTCCTGGCCGCCTTGCGGCCCCTTGCTTGCTGAGAAGGCCCCACCTTAAAGCCTATCTGCTTCTCCAAAGCCCCTAACTGCTCAATAATTGCTTGCCTTTTATGGGCCTCTTCCTCCACCCCAGGGATAGGAGGCACTGGGCACTTATTGGGAAATCTCTTAAGGGGCTGCTTTCCCTTGAGCGGGCCCTGGCCCTTCTTTGGACCCATTCTGCAACAGCTGTCCCAAAAATCCCCTCTAAACCACTCTTCCCCAAGCCGATGCTCAAATTAAAACTGGAAAATATCCCCAGAGCAGATAAAGGCGGCAGGCAAAAATGGGAGCACTGATACAACTCTGAAAAGTGCCCTGGAACAGTGGGGGGGGGGGAGGGGGGATTTCACCAGCCCCAAAGGGGGGGCACGGAGACTCCCATGTCATGGGCCCGCTGCGAGCCGATCATGCTGCGCCCTTCCAGCGCTAGGGTGTCCACCTAGCACTGCCGAAATCCACCTCCCCAAGCTGGTGCTGCTGGTCCTTGCCCCATTGGGAGTTGTGCCACCCGAAAGCCACCTCCATCCCATCCGGGAGCTGCGCCACATTGTCAAGGTCAGCCTCCGGCGCTTCCCATTCTCGGTCCAAAGGGAACAAGCACAAATGCGTCCTTCCTGGCCAAGAACGGAGAGAAACTGCCTGGATGGGGTGTGGCTGGGGCTAATAAGGCCCCAGCACTCCGTCCCCCAGCCAGTCCCCAGTTTGGCAGGAAGGCCCATTAGCCTCCCATCCTTCCAGGAAGGCAAACACGGCCCCCACCCTAAGCCGATAAGGCGTTGGCGCGGCCGGGAGGGGATGCATTATTATGGGTACACAGGCCAAAAAATACTTTGCCATCTTTGTACTCAATTAGGGCCCTCAAAGCAGTCAGCAATTACAAAGGTCGTTTTTGCACTCACCTCCAGCCGGCGCAACCCCCCTCTTCACCGCGCAGGATCTGCGCGGATTTCGCACTAAATGCCAGAAACTCCCGTCGCAAAAGCCGAGCAAACGCCAAACTGCTTTTTGGCGATTTACGCTTGAGCGGCTTTTGCGCCGGGAGTTTCCGGCGCAAAAGGCTGCTCCGCGGCATTTAGTGCGAAATCTGCGCAGATCCTGCGCGGTGAAGAGGGGGGTCGCGCCGGCTGGAGGTGAGTGCGAAAACGACCAAAGTATAATGCAAATCAATTCTAAAAACAGTACAAAGTTACAAAACCAACAATTAAAATTTGGATTGTAATATTTGTTGGAGGGTTAAATTAGTTGCATCAATGATGTAACCGTTTAAAAAAATGAGTGATGCATATTTGGTATTAAAAAGTAAGTTTCATTTCCTTTTGATTCACAGTTGAGTGATGAAATTAAGTTCTTTTCTTTCTACCTGATCTTTCCAAATGAACACCATCAGGATGTTAGGATTGTTCAATTGCTTAAGCATTTTCGGTGGACACATGGATTTATTCTTTGCATACATTGTTATTGTTTCAAAACCCATCAGTAAGAAAAGCTAGAAGTTCTTATTTGAGCATCAAAGGCAAGGACTTTTTCTATGGCTGCCCAATTGGCACATAGTGACCCATGAGTACTTTCCTCTTTAACTTTGCATAAAGCAGGTAACATTATCTGTTTTTCATATTCAAGGGGCTGAAATCACAACTCGTCTGAAGCCAAACCAATGTAAAAAATTTAAACCTCAAAATATCTTGTTTATGTTATATTTTTAAAAGTTTCAGTCCTGCAGAAAAGACGTCTGTATATAGGAAACAGTAGTGTGAAGCATTTTTTTTTAAAAAAAGCAACCAAATGTTGTCATATCAGAGCCACAGTAAAATGAAATACTTCTTTAGAGTAAGTGAATTCTACTCAAAGTCATTGGGGCTTATTACAGGAAGTTGTAAAAGGAGTCATTTAATAACACTAGAGATTATATTTTGTAAAAAATAAAATTAGTGTGAAGCGTAATCTTCAAAGGTTTGTTGAGACAGAGTATATAGCCAAAGCCCATGCCTCCTTTTTTTTTCGCTTTAAAGTGTCAAACCTTTACTTTTTATGTACAACATGTATCTTATAAATATAAAAGCCAAGCCATACTGGTGACCAGGCCCATAGCCAGGATTTCTTTGTTCGGGGAGGGGGGCATTTATAAAAATTTGGGGGAGGGGGCAATCCATCTAAGCAGTATGGGGGAAAGGTGAGACTTGACAATTAGCCATATCACAGAGATGGATTATTACATGACTGCAACAACAACAATAAGAAAGTCTTTGGCAAATAAAAATTCAAACACCACATCAACAGAGAAACAAAAAATCTTAGGCAAGGCAGAAGGACCCCTGCTTACAAAAGAGAACTGGCGAAAAGAAAGCAAGGAGGGGTGCAAAAAATCTGGTAGTTAAGGAGGGGTCTAGGATATCAGCAGCAAGCAGCAGAGGGCTAGTCAGCTTGGAAGGCACAGAGAATGGGAAAAGAAGAAGAGGGAAGGAGGTGAAGGACAGAGGTGGTAGGTGAAAGACACAGAAAGGCACCACTGAAGCTAGAAGCACTCCAGCAAAGGGGAAGAGAACATCTCTTGTAGTATCCACGAGAATGCAGCCAGCTCCCACCTTCCTCCCTCACCTCTTTCTTCCCTTCCCTTTTGCCCATCCCAAAGGATCCCTGCTCTTCCTGTCCTCTCTCATCCTCTTTGTCCCTTCCCTACCTGGCAGACTTAGAACTCTGCTGTAAACTTTTGGGGGAGCTGATCCCCTTCCTCAAACTGGGCAGCTAAATAGCCAATCAGATCCCTTTTCTACCTTCACCACTTTAGGTATGCACTTTAGTTGGAGGGGGGGGCATGGGAAGAGGCTCTTCTTGTAGCCAGCCTGTGTCTGATGGCAAAGGGCAGGAAACTAACCAGGCAGGGAAAGCACCACCTAGACCCTTTGCCTCTCATCAAAGGTGAAGACAGGAGAGGCTGTGAAACCCAGGGGGGAATGGGGTGGGGGTGCAACCCAGGCAGGGAACAAAGAGAAGGATGGCTGCAGCATCCACTGGCTAGGCAAATGCCCTCCTCTCTTGGAGCGGGGAGGTATACTAGTTTTAGTTTCTCAAGCTCCTTCGGTGTGCTGCGCTCCCTGTCCACCAAGCATTTTGGGAGAAAGAAAGCTTCCAAGCAGAGAGCAAAGAAAAGAGTGGCTGCAGCAGCCACCAGTCAGGCAAATGAGGGCTGTTCCCCACCACCACCAGTGATCCAAATTGCACGGGAGAGCAGGCAGAAGCAGCCACACACCTCCCTGTGTGATTTATAGGCCCTGCTGACCAGCTAGCCTTTAAATTGCATGGGGACGCCAGTGGCTGCTCCTGCTGCCTCTCCCTCATGATTTGGATTGCAGGGAGGGAGAAGTCTGCAGCAGAGGCTGAGGCAATGGGAAATGAAGGCCCCTGGTTGGGGGGGCCTGCCCAGAAGTTGGGGGCAGGGCCCCCACAGGCCCCTCATGGCTATGAGCCTACTGTTGATGACTCACCTACCCTCCCTTTGGCAGAGCCACAAGTCGCTCAATCTCTCCAGCCCCAGGTCAGACAAGGATTGGGCCCCTGGAGAAGCTGTCTTCACACATCCTATTGGTCCATCCTGCTGGGTCCTCCATTCCCTCAGTGGCTGTTGCTAGGCAATCATAGTATTCCAGCCTTGGTTCTGTAAGTAAAAGGCATGTGGAGGAGGCAATTTCCAGGCCTATTTTGGCCTTTGAGGGAGAACTCATTGGGGGCAGTCCTGCTTAGGGTTGGCAGCTGCAGGTTGGTGGGAAATTTTTGTGGTGGAGTCTATAGAAGCCAGCGTTTGGGGAAGGGAGAGGCCACAGCTGAATATAATGCCATAAACTCCACCCTCCAAAGCAGTTATTTTCTCCAGGGGGAGAGAGATCTGTTGTCTGGAGTTCAGTTATGATAACAGGAGTTCTTCAGGCTTTACCTGGAGGTTGGCTACCCTAGGCCTGGCAGCACCCTCTGGGTGACTTGATGCCACCTGATTGGCATGATTTAACTAGGTCTGCCTGCTTGCTCCTTCAGCAGCCTCCCTATGGCAGCCAGTGTGGCATAGCAGTTAGTGCTTCAGAGCAAGGTCTGCTGGTCCCAGGTTCTTGCTGTGGAAGCTAGCTTGGTGATTTTGGACCACTCACAGCCTTTCAGTCTTACCCACCTCACAGGGTTGTTGTGCAGATCAAAAGGAGGAGAGGAGAATGATGTCACTGCTTTGATCCTCACTGTAAAGAAAGACTGTCCTTTTCCTAGGTAGAGACAGCAGGGAGGGGGGAGGAGATGGAAAGTTGAAGTCAGAGGGGCAGATAAAAGTAGATTGATGGTTGGCTGGAAAGGAGATAGGATTGCCAACTCCAGGATGAGAAATTCCTGGAGCATTGAGGGATGGAGCTTGGAGAGGGTGGGGTTTGAGTATGGGTGGGACCTCACACAAGTACAGTCATAAACTCAACCCACCAAGCCAGCCATTTCCTCCTGGGGAACCATTGTTGCCAATCTCCAGGTGAGGGCTGGAGATCACTCAGAATTACAGCTGCTCTCCAGATGGTAGAGATCACTTCCTCTGGAACAAATGGTGGACTCTGTGTCATTATGCCTTGCTGAGCTTGTTTCCCTCCTGCTTTGGTCCCCACTGTGGAGAAAGACTGTATGTTTCCTAGGTAGAGGTTGCGGGGAGGGGGGAGGAGATGAAAAGTGAAAGTCAGATCACTTCCCCTGCAGAAAATGATCACCTTGAGACACATACTCTATAGTATACCATAACACAACCATGCCAAGCAAAAAAAAAGATCACACCACAAGCACATGCTGATGCTAATAGCTCCAAGGCCAAATATGACAGGAAAAGGCTGTAACAACACACTGCAGATGAAAAGAATGCTGAGCTTCAGCGTGTGCTTGATCGTCATTACAGTATGATGCCACAGCAAATTGATGCTGAATGCCCAAGACCAGGGCACTTACGCAGAGCCTCTTTCTAAAGCCCATTGTATTTATTCTCAAAACAAGCCTTATTCCTAGTCACAAATAAAGCTATACCAAAAAACCACCACAATTTTCAATGTCTGCCATGAATACAAAGATACTCGGCTTGGAACTGTGGTTTCTGCATCTGTCAAATGGTGCATGATATACCAAGCTGAGGAGGGTGGGTGAAATTAAACCAAATAGCAGAGACAAAGGATACCTGGTATTAGTGGACAGAGGGTGTGGCTAGTAGCAGGTTGTACCGGGCTACTGAAAATAAGATGCAAAAAATGGCAGCTATAACTGAAAACATAATAAGTCAACAGCAGATGTCTTTCTGAAGTCAAATGGAATATAAGGATCTTTAAAAGGCTGAGAGCAAAAGGAAAATTTATCCCCTTGCTGAGAGTTCAGCTGTGACTTCATGGCATTTACCAATGTAAACTTCTCTGAGCTTAGTTTTTAGTTTGTGCTTAATGCTGAGGTTCTGGCCTTACAGTGCTAAAAAAGATCAAGGAAATCAGTAGTAAGGGAAACTTAAGATAAGTTGTTGGCAGTTTGGATTGGATTGCTTTCCAGAGTTAGAGCAGAGAAGCTCCAGTATGCACAGATTAATTTCCTCCAAGCCTCTGGAAGTGCTCTGGGTTTACCTCAATTTCCTGGTCCCTTAAAAGACACCCTTTGGATAGTTTGTAGATCTCAATTAGAGAAAATGATGATGATCCCACCTTTCCTCTTGACTCAAAGCAGCTTACAAGTAATAATTAATATATTATATATTATAACCAAATAATATATATTACAACCAAATAATACAATGCCAAATAACCCCCAAATGATGTCTGCTGTACATATCCCATCAAAAGCTCTGACAAACAAACAAACCTTACAGTGCCTCCTGAAGAACTCCAATAAAGGTGCTTCCTTCATATTTTCAGAGATCTCATTCTACACAGTAAAGGCCATGACAGAGAAGGCGCATGTTCTGGTTGATGCCAGGCAGGTCAAACTAAGTGGAAGCAGAGTTCATTGCACAGCAACGTATGGATGGAGCCTCAGGCCATATTGGGCTTTAAAGGTCATAACAAGCACACTGAAATGAACTCAGAAACAAGCTGGCAGCCAATACAGCTGCCCCTGGGACAATAATTGGACTGCTACATTCTGCATCAGCTGCAACATTTCACTTCTCTCAAGGCAGGCCCATAGCTATGGGGGACTGGGAGGGGCCAGCTTCTCCATTAACCTCCTCCCCATTGCAGTCTGTTTCAACTTCCTTCTCAGCTGAGCTGAGCCATCAGGGGTGGGGGGAGGGTGAGTTCAGTGTGGCTGGGGAGCAAAGAGAGACCAGGCTTGTCTGGGGTTGCTGCCAGTGGCCTTCTCCTCCTCGCCGTGCTCCTGGCCTGGGGGGTGCCAGATACAGGTGAGCTGAGCCTCTGGCTCTGCAGGCTGGCCTGTGGCATGGTCCTGCAACATACCTCCACCTCTGTGGCCCTCTCCCACTCCAGCTTAGGATCTACCTAGGTGGCCAGGGAGACAGCGAGCCCCACCAGCGGCGTGGTTCAGGGTAGGTTGGGGCAGAGGCAGATGCCAGCACGGGAGTATTCTGATCGGCCTTCCCTTTGTGTGGGGCTGAAGCAGCACGCCACTGCTTTGTGTGGGAGAGAAAGAGCGGGGGGGGGGGGGGTCTTGGAAAGCCCTTTTGAGGCACCCTCCAGAGCTCATAAGATCTTTCCTTAGTGGTGGGGGTGGGGCGAGTTCAGCTGCAGCGTGGTTCTGGAGAGAGGGAGGGCTACTGGGGGAGGCACATGTCCAGTCAAGGCAGGACACAGTTTTTTAATGTTTGTGACATCATTTTTTGCCCTGCACCGCCCCCCCCCCCCCCCAGCATTTTATCCCCTGGGCCTCCCTTCTAAAATTTTCTGGCTATGGGTCTTTGTCAAGGGCCGGCCAAATAAAAGACATTACAGTAATCCAACCAAGAGATTACAAAAGCATGGGTCTTGTGTGGCTTGATCAGGTAAGTCTATGGAAGGAGAGAGTCAGTGAACCAGATGCAGCTGAAAGTGCACTTGGCTGCTGTGCCAACCTGCTTTTCAAGCAGTTATTTAGTCCATGAGCACCTGCAAGCTCTAAACCTACTGTACAAGGAAAGAGGTCTTAAACTAAAGGAACCGAAGTTAGATTCCCCTGGACGTTGTACTTAACTTGACAGCTGGTGCGTGTATACTACTCACGTTGCTTGCTTTTTACAGGTTGCGATCCAAATCAGAGAGGCTTTTACTCATGCATAGCCTACTGCTATTTTATGTGAGTTAACTTTTGCTGTTTTTTAAGGTTTTATTATATTCTATAGTGTCACTGTTGGTTTTAAAGTATACTGTATTCTTGTATTAATGCCAATAAAGGTCTATGGTATGGTATGGTAACTAAAGGAACCTTGTGTAAAATTTCCCAGGGAAATGATGCATGAATCATAGTACATCCAAGAACTGAACGGTACCAAGCCATTTTAAACTTTTACTACTGTATTTTTTTATTTTTAAATTACATTAGCCACCCCAGGAGATAATCAACAAGATAATTATTGTTAGGAGGTTCAAAATTCAACTTTGATAAACTTTGAATTTCATTAGCACAGCGTTTCCATTTTTTTCCCTGGCGTCAGATACAGAGTTTTACACGTTATTGCTGGGATATTTTTTCTTCCTCATTTTTCATATGCCTTGAAGCTCTCTGCTCATTGTTAGATCCAGATGGGCAGCCGTGTTGGTCTGAAGCAGCAGAACAAAGTTTGAGTTCAATGGCACCTTTAAGACCATCAGAGTTTTATTCAGTCAAGGTAGGAGCTTTCGTGTGAAAGCACTTAAACTTTGCTCCTTAAGGTCTTATTGGGGTTTGTAGAATCTTTTGGGCTCAAGTGCCGTGTTCTACTGGAGAAAGTTTTTCTTCCAGATGTTTCGTTCTCAGCTGCGGAGAACATCTTCAGTGGCGTTGCAACCGGAGCAGGCGCTCTGACCTTCTTGGCTGCTGTGCATTGCTGTACTCACTCAAAGCACAGCAGCCAAGAAGGTCTGAGCGCCTGCTCCGGTTGCAATGCCACTGAGGATGTTCTCCACAGCTGAGAACGAAACATCTGGAAGAAAAACTTTCTCCAGTAGAACACGGCACTTGAGCCCGAAAGATTCTACAAACCCCAATGATGTTACCAGCCGTGAAAACCTGAAATCATTGATAAGGTCTTATTGGTTGGAATTATATTATTCTCCTCCATTCAAAAGTTATTCAAGTTTTTCTAATAAGCTATGGCACTCAATTAAACTAAAAGGCATTTTAAAAAAAGGTTTTACTTGAATTTTATTTATAATTAAGTCAAATATTCAAAGAGCACTTTATCCTCTTCTTTAACATTTTTATTAGATTCACTTCCTGATGCCTTAGTGCATTAAGTAATACAGATGAAAACATTAAAAATTTCTTCTGAAATGCACATTTCCGTAAGTAAACTGCGCTTAAAGAAAGAGAATCCAATTGACAAGATGACTTAAAATAAACAATGTGCCTTTTAAAAGGCTTAATGTTATTTTGTTTTATTCAGCAGTATGACAGAAACAATAATTGCTTAAGGCACACTACCAGAATAGTTAAATAGCAATGTGGAGAATTATGTATCTGCGAGCTGATATGTTTTTGAAAGAAACATTTATAATGTATCTTTGAAAATTTGAGCTGAAAACACACCAGTGCAAATAATATGAAGACGAATGAAGTTACCATGATTTGAACATAAAGTTCTCAAACAGTGTTTTATGAATCCAAAATGACCTAATTTTCAGATGTTATTTATGATTGGGAAAAGCCCTGTTTGTTTTGGCGACAGTTTTGTTATAAAAAATTGTGTACGGTTCCATTGACTCCACCGCTCTGGCAGTTTCAAACTCATGCCTGGCCAACACGTTCTCCCTTGGAAGCTGACTTAATTTTCCAGGGCAATTTATGTACATTCGCTATTTTGGGATGGCACGTATTTAATCTGCTGAAAGAAGTCAATGGTCAAGTAATTCCTCTTCTCTTGTTCACCATCATTACATTTCTTTTTCATGTCAGCTAATAATAGAATTTCTAAACACATTCAAGGTCTTTCTTTGATGATCTCATGTTAACTGGCCAATATTGCACCACCATTCTGCAAGACTGTAAAAATACTCTCCATCTTGTTCACCGGACATCTCTTTTTTTCACATGGAAGAGAACCAAAGGCAAAAAACCCTGGGTTTTTTTTTTTTTAAAGACACGCTTTGAAGCAATCACAGGTGTTGGCATCTCTTAACAACTTTGTATTATGTTGTTAGGTTCTTGATAAAATGTTGACTTTGTACTCATGTAACGCACAGTTTGGCAAAGGCTGAACACTTATCTAGGGTGGCAATGAAACTAGGGGGCGAGGGATGGAATTGGAACAATTCCATTGGCTGCCAATGACATAAAAATATTTAGATTACTTTATTGTTCCAGCTACGTTGCAAACTGTAATGCAGGTGAAAAAGTCACATGCAACCCATTGGCCCTTATTTAAGTTTGGCAACTGCGGGCTTGATTTCATAGTGCTAGTTCTCCAGAATGTGAAATAATAACAGTTACTGAAGAATGTACAGAGCACATTTTTGTGACCACCACCACCCCCATCAGCTCTTACAAACAGGAGTGGGGGAGAGGTTTTTTAAAAATCACACATAACCATGAAGCTTACTGGATAGGAAGGAAGGATGGAACATAAATACAGTATCATTTATGCATGTATGAATGCGTTTATATTTAAATATCTATTCCAACATTCCATCAGAAAAGATCCTCCTATTAATAATCTCCATGTGCTTTGATAGTTACTGCCATGCAGTGCACTTCCTCTTCTGCTAAAAAATCCATGTGTGCAAACTCAGTGGTTTTCACTAGCTCATGCACAAATGGAAGTGCTAGGGGGAGCGTGCTGTGCTACAGAGATTATCTAGTGTGCATGGGGAAAAAATCCAGGTCAATTCATAGGATCCTTGTCAGTGTCAGCAATCTATTATAACAACAAAAGAACAGAATATACATTTTAAAACATCAGGATCAAACAAGAAACATAACCAGGAAGAGCCGCGGCTTTTGCGTCGCTAACGTAAACTGGTTTTTAGCGGTTTACATCTGCGACGCAAAAGGTCCGGCACTTCCTGGTTCTGCGGAGCAGTTGGTGGGAAATCCGCGCAGACGCTGTGCGGTGAAGAGGGACGTCGCTCCGCGGTAAGCTCTGTGGGAAAACGCCCATAGTGATAAACACTGGAATAAAATGCACCAAGCTCAAGGATCATAAGGAGCTTGGAAAAAGAGACTGGCTTTCACAAGACCTGAACATACCAACAGGCTGGGTGTGACAAATTGCCCTTTGGGGTGGGTGCTCCACAATACTGGATCCACCACTGAAAACATTTTGTTTTGGTTTTTTTAATACAGTTAATCTCACTTTTGGTACCAGCAGCTCCTACAATGGTATCTATCCAGATTACTTTCGTACATTGTGGGGAGGAGGGGGAATGGGGAAAGCATTCATTAAGGTGCCTCCCAGGCTATTTAGGACTTTGTAAACCAAATCCGGCACTTTGAACTTAGTCTTGAAACAAGGTGTTAACCAACAGCTCAGAAAGAATCATTGCAGCCAGTCCCAACTTCCTTCACAGTTTATGTTGGTCAGAAAAAGTAATGGAACTTAATATTCAAAGGATTCTGTCCACATGTGCACAAACTGAAAGATATCCCATTGAATAATTAGGAGTGCTTTAAACTTCAGAGTAAACATGTTCAATAGTCAAGTATACTGTGTTCAACACCTGTGGTCAACAATGACCCAGACCTCTGATCTGTACACCTGTCCACTGTCAACCCTGAATGGCTGTTGAACAGTTTTGCAGCTTCACAGCTACCTAGCTGTTGTGATGGACTTTGATTTGCTTATGAGTTTTGAGAAACAACTGGCTCCCTGTTCTCAGCTAGTGAAGAGTCCATAAGCCAAACTGAGTGCGTTTGAGGATCCCAACCTTAAATAGCAAGGAAGAATGATTTCCTGTACCTCTTTCTATATACGAATTCATATGTATAAATGCATTTTTAAAGCCTTTACAGGGATACAGAGAATAATGTGTTAGACTACAATTTTATTGCCCTGCCTCTTCTACATCTGCCCCTTTTTCTCCTTCTGTGCCTATATCATGGATTACCCTCTCATGCACTTCTGATTCTATTTTCCATTAGTAAGCTATGTTTCTCATTGGGAAAAACCCCATAGCTGTATTCTACAGAGCCTGTTCTTCCTTCTGTATTCTGAAGCAAGGCAAGCATAGTGGTTCATAATAATTGTATATCTAATCTCTCAGCTACAGTGTCATATAAATTAATCCAATCGCTTTCTAGTTTGGCCTTCACCCCTTGTACTATAGGGGTGATCTTTTGGTATTTGACTAATATAGAGGGAACTGATCCTTGGCAAATAGGAAAAGTGATGTGATCATTCAGGTAGTAATTTATATTGCAAAGGAGGCCCACTCTCACATCACATTAATGAAATTAATATTATTCTAGCAGGCTAACATCTTGTTATTGCGATGTGCATGTTACCAATAGAAAGAGAGGTGACTAATCCATTTTAAATGGTGTTATGCAGGTCAATTCAATCTAGTCTTCCTTAGGAACTGAACGTTTCATCCTTTTTAATCCTTAAAGAATTGCAGACCCATCTCCTATTTTAACAGCATCACTACAAAGCAAACACTTTATTAATTAGAATAATTTTACACGGGTCATAAAGTGTTGAGCTTGAATGGCACACCTATTATCCAGCTTTTATGGCTGTGACATCTAAAATCGGTTGCAATTATTTAATGCTCTGGAATATTTTGAACATCATGATAGACCATGGACAGAGCTTTCAGTGATAGTACTTCTCTGTTGACATGTAGCAACTCCCAGCACAGATACAAGTAAAGCACGGGACTCCCTTTTCAAACCATTTTACAATCTTTTTTGTGCAACTTTCCTCCCTGCTTCTGCAAAAAAACTGGGGTCTGAGTTAGAAATGTAGAATGGTATCCTGAACATGGGGACACTTATTCCTCTTTCTTATTGCGCAAGTCAGACATCATACTGCAGTGTGTTTTATGCATTTCTCGCTGCCTTGAGAATGGTGCTGGAGCAAAGTTGGGTATGGGTACCACTTACTTGAAATATAAATGGTTGCTCTGGGATGTACTTTAATACTGGCAAACATTGCATAGCAATGTCTTGGCCTTCTTGAAACACAATTTAAAGGTCAAACCAGTGTTTCCATTTGATACGAAGAATGGAGTCTTGCACATATGAACTAACATTCATTACCCTAAGGGTTTCCAGGTCCCTCTGAGCAGCCAGCAGGGGACAGTGGGGTACACTTACCAGGAGCTGGGGGGAACACCAGAAATTCATGTGATGTGCCTATGTGACCTGGAAGTGACATAAGCACATCAGGAGTGATGCTCAGGGTTTTGGGCAAAAGTCTATGATAAAATCACCTTCTACCATAGAGTTTTGCCCCAAAACCAAAGCGTCACCATGCAACATCCCCAATGTGCCTACATCACTTTTGGGTCACATAGGCATGTCATGTTAATTTCTGGCATTCCTCCCGGGGGGGGGGGTGTAATTCCTATATGCCAGCCAGCTGTCTGGCAGTGGAGAGGTGGGGGCTGAAAGCAGGAAACCCCCATCTCCACCAGGGGGTCTGGCTTCCCTAATGACCTGTAATAAAAGACTGAATCACGATACAAAGGATTGCATTCAAAGATGCCCTTCTCCTTGCAGAGGGATCTTCTGTTTGTGAGCACATACATGAGTGGAAAAGTCTGCTGTGAGAGGAAGGTGAACATACATCTAACCCAGTAAATTAGCATTTGCTCCTCCTCTGTGAAAATGGGTGCAGTGTCAAACTAGCATTCATCTTTATCTGCCCCCCCTGCCTCCAAGTTTCCCTACTTTCCTTCTGCTACTAGCCTCTTCCTGGAAAAACACTGGGCAGTTCCAGATGCAGGACTGTGGGATGCCCAGTTTTGCAGCTCTGGCCACTGAGTCAGGCCCAGTTTTGTTATGGGGAACCCTCAAGGACTTACAGGGTGTACCTCAATTTCCCCGGGATTTCCCTCCCCACACTATTTCTTTTTTATCCTCCTGATAATCCCTTATATCCTCACCTTTCCATGATTTCTTTTCTCCTTTCCATTCACTCAGCAACCAGCCAACCTTTTATCTGCCCCAAATCTTCAGTTATTTATTTATTTATTATACTCTACCTCAACAATGGGGACCCAAAGCAACTTACAGCATTTTCCTGACCTCCATTTTATCCTCACAACCCATGAAATAGATTAAGCTGAGCACATGTAACTGCCCCAGGGTCACCCAGTGTGCATCTATAGCGGAATGGGGATTTGAATCTGGGTTTCCCAGATCCTAGTCCAAACCTCCCTGGCTTTCATGGGGTGGCTGCTGTTGAACAATGACAAACAGTCAGGTCTCAGTAAGTCAAATAACTCAAGCAGTAGTAACTGGTTGATGCCAGGCCTGGTCCCTTGAGTCCTCCTGCAAAGGCCAAAACAGCCCTGGAAATGGCCCTTCCTTCCTTCCTTCCTTCCTTCCTTCCTTCCTTCCTTCCTTCCTTCCTTCCTTCCTTCCTTCCTTCCTTCCTTCCTTCCTTCCTTTGTCTTTTGGACTCTAAGGCTGGATGGTTGGGAATACTGTTGTGGTTGCCTAGCAACAGCCACTGAGGGCATTTTTTAAAAAGCTAAACATGTTGCTTCTATATAGGGGCAGTTAACACCCTATGGGTTGGTGTGTTTGAGTGTGTGTGTGGAGAGAGAAAGAGAGATTCCCACACACACACACTGCAAACCTGGGGCTTTTCTCCAGTTTGTCTTGTCTTTCCACTTCTCTAGTCTCTTGACTGAAGTATCCACGGATGTGAATAATATATATTGGTAAAGACACCTGAGGTCTCAGATCCTGAGCCAATGTCTATTGCATACAGTCATGATCTGCTTTATCATCACTGATCTTGCTTGAACGCCACAATGCAATGATTGGCAGAAAGTGAAGGCACTGTGCACACATCCTGTTTTGGCAGAAAGATAGGCACCAGAATTCCTGTATGATCTTGCATCCACTCACTCCTAAAAGTCAGAAATAGTTCTGTATTGATTCAGAGCATTTTTACAAATGTGTATTGTTCATGCTGGATGCCGAGACTTCGGAACTCCCTCGCCAAGATTTGTCTGTCTCCCTCTTCTTTTGTTTTTTGCCAACAGATGAAGGTTTTGTTTGTTTTGTTTTGTTTGCCACCTCCTCACTATCTATTAGTAGCCCTCCTCCCTGTTTGTATGTTTTTATGAGTTCATAGGTTTATGTGTTTGTGTGTTTATATTACATTTTACTCAATTGTTTTAATTGTTTATATATATATATATATATATATATACACATACACATATACACACACACACACACACGGGTCATTTTGTAGAAAAATAGGTGGTGGAGCTCATCCAGGGATTGTTATGCAGCTGCACCTACTATTCAATAGACAAGGAGATGGAACTCTCAGAAGGAGGAGGTGGAACTCTCAGAAAGGTTCGGGAGCTATGCTCCTGTGAGCTCCCACTGAATCCAATATATAGGGGAGAAGTAAAATTGGGATGGGGATATTCAACTGAACCAGCAAATGTTCACTTCTGTTCTGCATTCAGAAGCAGATTGCGGGGGAAAGTGAAAAAATCCCACTGGGCATAACAAACCCCTTGGGCACTCTCAAAATAGCTCTGAGGCAATGCAGTTCTGAAAAATGCACAAACTATTACAGGAAAGTAGAAGGGTATTGGAAAAATATTACCATATTGTGTTAAAACAGGAAAATTGAAGTGGACCTATATACACTCTATATTATTTATTCATTTCTGTAGCTGAAAAAATAATCTTCTGGTAATTAAAAATTCTGGTCGGGTTCAAATGCCCATGGTGAAGAAAGGATTGTTAGCATTTCTTGTTGAGTATCTTTTCATGTTGAAAAAGCATGTTTCTGAAAGTTTCTGGTATATGTCCTGGAGCTGCTCAGTTGTCAGAGATTTCATTCTATTCATTGGTTTGTATCCAATAACACATTCCAAAGACTTAAGGGCAGCAAATCAAGCCAGGGGCAGAAAATATAATCTTAGCAGCAGATGTGCCAGGGTCAGGCATAAGCTAGGGGTCACAACCAGAACTTTCTTTTTCTGGGGGACTGCAGTGGAACAGAGTTCTGGAACCTCTTTGTGGAAACAAAATTCTCAAAAAGAGGTTTAAAAGTTCATGAGGGGCACCCAGGCCTATCTGGATGACACATCCATTCTCGATCCATTCCACTCCGGACTCTGTTCTGGCCATGGGGCAGATAAAGTGTTGCTCGCCCTCACAGATGACCTCTCGCAGCATCTGGATTGAGGCGGGTCAGCACTGCTGTTACTTTTAGATCTGACAGCAGTATTCGACATGGTCAACTATGATCTTATGACCAACTGCCTCACTGCCATAAGGGTTCAGGGGATTGCCTTACAGTGGTTTTCCTCCTTTCTCTGGGGGTGGGGACAGAGGGTGGCACCTGGCAGGCAGACCTCCCTGAATTGCCCAGTGGAATGTGGTGCGCCACTGGGGGTAATCCTCTCACCAATGTTATTTAACGTCTATATGCACCCCCTCACCCAGTTAGCCCGGAGGTTTGGGCTGGACTGTCACCAATATGTGGATGACAGCCAGTTCTATCTGTTGTTGGATGGCAGCTCAGAATCTGCCCCAGAAAATCCGGCCAGGGCACTAGAAGCCATGGCTGGATGGCTATGGCGGAGCTGGGTGAAGCTAAATCCAATGTAGACGAAGGTGCTGTACCTGGGTCGTGGCAGGACTGGATTGGGTATCAGGCTCTCCTGGATAGTGCAATACTTGCACCAGTTCAGAAGATGCATCTTGGATGCCTCACTGTCAATGGAGGCCCAGGTCACCACTGTTGCCAGGTCTGCTTTTACCATCTCCAACATATCAGGCATCTGGTACCCTATCTCTCCCCACCCAGGACCTAGCTACATGCAATGGTCACTTCCAGGCTTGACTACTGTAACTAAGTTTACATGGGCTTGCCCTTGGGACTGATCCAGAAACTCCAGCTGGTACAGAATGTGGTAGCACGTCTGCTGACTGCATTGCTTGTGTGGGCTTGCATTTGGCCAGTGCTTTGCCACCTGCACTGGCTACCATTTGAGTCCTGGATCCATTTCATGGTATTGGTATTAACCTTCAAAGCCTTGTGCAGCCTGGGACTGACATATCTGAGGGACTATCTCTCCCCATATGAACCCCCAAGAGCTTTACTAATCAGCACCTACTGGTTGTCCCTCGCCTTAAAGGCATCCAGTTAGCCTTGACCAGGACCAGGGCATTTCTGCCCCGGCTCCAGCCTAGTGGAATATGCTCCCCCTTGAGATCAGGGCCCTGCTGGACCTTTTACCATTCCACAAGATCTGCAAAATGGAGCTCTTCCACCAGACCTTTGGTTGAGTTGGCCTCCCTACCGCAGCCCTCTCTGCATGGGCCCAGTTTTTAGAAGTCTGTATTCAGCAGCCCCAGTCATTGACTCTGTATATTCCTGGCTGGAGGCTGTCTGTTTAACTTTCATTTAAATGCTTAAGTCTGTTTAATTCCCATTTTTAACTGTTTAATGTTTTAATTTATGATGTGACTCTGTTGTAACCTGCCCTGAGCCCTTTTGCGGGGAGGGTGGAATATAAAACAGCTAAAATAAATAAATGTGTTTTTCTAGTAAATGTGTTATTCCCCTCTTGAGAGTTCCAGCACCTCTTTTTCCAGAAAAAAAAGCCCTGAACCATGAAAGAGAATCCTCTCCATCCTACCAACCTCAGCTTGCCATTGTGATGTTCCCCTGCAAAGAGAAGTGGGGGGGGGGGGGGGTGCGGCTTAGCTCACTACAAATGTTCACATGTCCTCAGAAAGATAGCAAAAAAAATGGCAGCTTTGCAGGAACTCATGACCCAGCATGTGGAGCTCCAAACAACTGAGAACCAGTTTTCTTACTCTGTGTATGTGTTTTGTTAATGAAACAATGGGACCAATAAATATTTGTTTATAGTGCTACACAAGCTTTATGTTTCAAAAATGAATCTCTCCAGTCCTGCCCCAAACAACACAATTCTCAAACAAGAGAAGCGGTGGACCACATCATTCTGTATCTCACACAAAGTAAGAAGCATTTAGACTTACCTTGAGTGATGGATGGTTGGCTGGTCCGGGCTCTTTTGCGTTACCCATGGTGCACCACGAGGAGGAGAGCCAGAATTGCACCCCAAATGAGGAAGATCACTGGGAGGGCCTCAGATTGTGTGAGAGGAAAGGAACCATTCCTTCTCTCTCAGCTCAGCAGCAACATACCAGCTATCACTGTCCCATTAGAGGGACCTCAGCATTGGTATGGCTGCCTGTCATCATCACTGGCACCTGGCAGGGAGGTGCTGATGGCTGGGGGATTAGCCCAGCCATCAGCTACAGAGTAGCCCTGCAAAGCATGCATTCGCAATGCATTTTGCAAATGCATGCTTTGGATTGGCTGCTGGGGCTCCTCTCCCCCCTCCCCCTCCCACCCTGATCCCAGGGAGGCTATGGGAGAGGCGGGAAAAGGCTTCCAAAGGTGGGAAAGGAGGCAAGCAGCTTCTCTGAGGCTGCAGAAGCTCCTTTCCCACCTTTTCATTGAGTTCCGTATACTTCTGAATATTGATTCGGAAGTATACGGGAGCTGTATACAGCTCCCATATAATGCCTTCCAATTGGATTCGGAAGTACGTGGCGCCGTATACTTCCGAATCAGGGGGTATTCGGCGGTCTATTCACTTTGGCCAAACCGAATGCACACCCTAGTACCAACCACTGGTTGTGGGTTGTATACCTGCATAGTGTGTCCTCTTCCAAATATTTGTGAGTCCATTTTCATGTAGATATATGACTAGACAAACCTTGAGCATTTAGTTATCACCCTTGATCAGGACACACTTATTAACCAATGTCTCTGAAAGTATTCCAGGTTTTTAAAACATATTTGTAGTACATATTTTTAACATTCAGGCAGTAAGAACATCGCTTAAAAACACTTGTTTGTTTTTTTTCTTTGAACTGCTGAGAAGGAATGAGATAGAGGGAAGCATCTGGTTTCTCATTGTGGGTGTGAAGCTGTCAAGTAGTCTGCCAGTGACAAGAAGATAAATGCTAATTTGTGTAATCCAGATGGGATTATTGCAGTGACAGCATGGTCCTTCTTATTACCAGTCTTCCTAGTGTGTATGCCGAAATAAGCAGAATTCTATACAACTCCCAAAGGGGATGCCATCCATGTCTCACATCCTTCTGGAACTTTCTGGCCTAGAGACAGGCAGCAGAGGCTGAGGAACTGTTTCCTGCCCACAGCACAAACACAAAACCAATTGTCATTTTGATAGAAGCAAAATGCTGAAATTGTTATTTTCCCTAGTGAATTGCACAACTATTAATACCACAGGCTGCATCTCTTTGTAGCTTTTACATTTTTGGTAGGGAATGAAGTAGCAGAAAACTGAACAGAAGATAGGGGATTCCATTGTTTATAGCCCCATCTTAATGAGCAGCTACTTTTTCTGAGATACATTTCTGGGGAGAAGATGTCTCAATGAGTTGAAGACGGTGCAAAATAGTGATTGCCATACACACCTTCATCTCACTTTTGCCTCCAGAAACAAATTTTGCATATTTACTCGCAGATTGGTCAGATCTGTCAGTAACTAACCACAAAACTAATCTTAGTAAGTGGTAGTAATGCAATCAGACTGAGGCAAAAATACAAAGGATACATATGATGCTAGCTATTGTTAGGAAAAGAATAAAATTGTCAATGTCATAATGCCATTATAGAAATATAAGGCACAAAAACATTTGGAATGCTGTGTTTCGGCTGTGCCTAGGAAAGATGTTACAGAGCTACAAAAAGTGCAGAAAATGGCAAACAAAATGCTAAAGGAGTTGACACACCTCCCTATGATGAAAGTCACTTGCGGCCATTTAGACTATTAAAAAGGAAACATACAATATAGGTTTATAAAACTGTGTGTGATATGGAGAAAAATGTTTTCCCCTTACAACTTTTGGAGTCACTTATTGAAGTTAATGAACAGTAGAATCAGGACCAACAAGTTAAAGCACTTCTTCACGCAACACACAATTAACTTTCCTAACCCACTGCTTTAGCGTGAAGTGAAAGCTACTAGTTTGGAAGGCACAGAGCTGGATCCAAATCTATGTTACTGTGGCCTCAAGGATTCACACACACAGCCCACAACAACTCAAATGTTTTCCAAAAACTTGTTCCTGGGAATCCTCTCTCCACTGACAACAGGATTTCAGGGGGCATTTCAGGCTGCCTAGGGAGGTAGGATGTAGGGTTCCCAAGTCCAACTTGTTTCCTGGGGGGGGAGGGTGGTTCCTCAGGCCATCCCGGGAACTTTTGCCCGGCTTACAAAGCAGATGAGGCACTATGACATCACCCAGAATTGACAACATCATGCCACCAACATTGCATGGCAGCACTCTAGGTTTTTGGTTTGAGCCCAAATTTACAATAGAATTTTGCCCAAAAACTAGAGTGTTGTCATGCAATGTCAGCAATGCAATGATATTGCTTCCGGGTGACATCGTTGTGCTGCATTTGGGGGCATTTGAGTGTGGGTTTTTCCCCAGCCAGCTGGCCAGTGGCAGGGAGGAGCCCACAAAAGCGGGGAAGACCCACCCAGACAGGGGGCTGGCAACCCTAGTAGGAAGGCAAGAAAATCATACTTCACGGAAGGACATTCTTGGGCCCACAGAAAAGTCTACTTGAATCCAAGCCATCAAAAGGGAATTAGACACATTTATGGAGAATAGGTCTGTCAATAACTATTAACCATGATGGCTAAAAGGAACCTCCATGTTTAAAGTATAACACCTAAATGTTAGATGGCAGGTAGCAAGAACAGAGGAAGGTTATTGGCTTCTTCTCAAGCTTCTGGGCTTCCCAAGACTGCCTGTATGGACCGTACAGGAAACAGAATGCTGTGCTGGCTGGGCTTTGGGTCTTTTCCAGTAGGGCTCTTTTTGTATACTTCTATTCTCGGGGGGACTGTAAGTGTTGTTGGACCAGAAATGACACTGGGACAAATAAATGTGTACAACATGGATAGGAATGCCTTTGTTATACTTTCTTCAACTGTGTTAAGAACCTTTATATTACAGGCTAAATGTTGTTTTGAAAATAGGAAGCTCTTTGAAGAAGTTTCAATCAAGATAAAGCAGTGATAGCCCAAAGAATCACAAAAGCAAAGCACAGTAGTCTACAAGAAATACATCAGGGCTGTTACTTGAAAATACATCTATACAGATGAATCCAAATACTAAGACTATTATGTCACCAAGAGTGGAAGAGGAGCAACTGAACCATCCTAAACAAAGTCACACCCTACAAATGCCATTGAAGCCAATAGGCTTTGAAGGGTTTAACTTTGCTTAGGATTTTCTTAGGATTGCTTTGCAAATCTCTTTTTGAACAGTCTGGCTTTTAGGAAGCTGCTGGAATTTATACTGAAATGCCAATTACATAACATGAACATTCTCAGCCTGTTTTGGTTAATTTCTGTCTATTAAGGTCAGTGATATTAATTAGGCCTCAGAATGTCTAATAAATCCAGTAAAAACTATGGACTCCTAAGAGAATGGCAATCAAACCAGTTATTAAATAGTCAAAATACTGATCTCAGATTCTAAAGATGGTGTTATACTGGTCATTCATACCAACCTACCACTTGAAAGTAAGGCCGTTTTCCCACTGAGCTTACCTCGGAGTGACCTCCCTCTTCACCGCGCAGCGTCTGCGCGGATTTCCCACCAACTGCTCCGAGGTTGCTCTGAGGAACCAGGAAGTTCCTGACCTTTTGCGTCGCAAATGGAAACCGCTAAAAACCAGTTTACATTAGCGACGCAAAAGCCGCGACTCTACTTGGTTACTTGGAGCAGTTGGTGGGAAATCCACGCAGACGCTGCGCAGTGAAGAGGGACGTCGCTCCGAGGTAAGCTCAGTGGGAAAACGGCCTAAGTTTCCCTTCCTGAATTCAGTGGGTTTTCTTCAAGTATATATGCCTAAGATTACAAGACTAATTATGAAGCAAGTATGCTGCAATTTACCTGCTGTGTTGTGGCAATAAGTGCATTGGAGTAGCATTTGAGAGACAGTTGTTCAAATCCCCACTTTTCAAGAAGGTTACAAGGGTGAATTCAGACCAGTCATTCTGTCTCAGCCTAGCCTAACATGTTTGCTGGGAGGATAAAACTGCAGGACTGGCCCACATAGGCCACTTACAGAGCAATCCTAAATTGGTCTACTCTGAATTCTACTAAGATCTATTCAACAGGGCTTACTCCCAAGAAAGTGCTCTTAGGATTGCCCTGACAGAGTTGTTTGGAGGGAGAGCAGGATAAAATAATTTACTATCCATCTTTTAAAGCACAAAATATAAAGGCTGCACGGATATATTTTTGTTGTACTGTAATTATTACCTTTTTACATATTTCGGATATGAGAGACATTTATTTATTTCATGTAAACACTTGCTTGAAAGTGTTTACTTTCAATGGAGTGGAGCTCAAATAGCTCCACTGTAATATCCTCCTTTGGCTGTGGGTTCCCATGCTGGAGTACCCATTGGGCACCAGTTCTCAAGTTCATTCAGCAGAGACAAGCTAGCTCAAATCATCAGCCCTTTCTTTGCAAGGAGACAGCTCCAGCAAGCAACAGCTTCTACTGGCCATATAAATGTTGGAAAGTCAAGCTACTTGAGCTCCACTCCATTGAAATACATTGCAGCACAGATAAAGTTGCAAGGAAAATCCATTCTGCATTTTCTTTGCAGCTTTGTAAACCCAGAAGAGCTTCCAGCTGAAGCAGGCAAAGACAAGGCAGAAGGACCTGGGAACTTTGGCAGCCTCAGAGCTTCGAAGGGTGAGGACAGGAGGGGGAGAATGGGGGAGAAAAGAGCCACAGGCCTGATTAAAGCCCTAGGCAGGTCAGTTGAGGCCCATGGGCTGTAAGTTTGACACCCCTGCTTAATGAATTGACCTTGTGACTGTCCATGGATTTTCCAGTACATGATTGTACCCACAGAAGTAAATAGCCTAGGAGATGAACCTCAAGCTTCCTTGCAGGTGATGCTAACTTTCCACTATTTTCTGGACCCATTCTAAGGTAGGGGATGACCTTCTTTAAAACTCTGCAAAGTTTTCATGGCAACATTGCCCAGTTTCATATAAATCATAACTGTTCCAATAACTAGGGTTGCCAACCTCCAGGTAAGGCCTAGAGATCTCCCATAACTCCAACTGAACTACAGCGATTGCTTCGCCTGGACAAAATGGCTGCTTGGATGGTAAACTGTGTGATATTATACCCTGCTGAAAGCTTTCCCAAATCCCACATTCCCCAGACTCCAACCCCAAAATCTCCAGGAATTTCCCAACCCTGACATGGCAACCTTACTTTAAAAGCAATCCTAAGAAGTCTTAGGGTGTGATCAGACGAGCAGGTTGCTGTGGCAGGATCTCATGTTTTAAAAAGCTGCTTGATTTCGCACTGCTTCCTGTCAGTCAGACAGTGCCCTGTCAGCAGGCCCATTGTTGATCATTCACATCACTAACATGCTGCAATCATGGGCCCATGGCTGGGTTGGGTGGGTTTTTTCCAAATTCCTGTTGTGGTATGCGCAGAAGCAGACAAGTGCACATGTGCTCCTCACCATTTCTATGGGGCACTGAAGTGCATCTCAGAGTGCAGTCGGGGGGTGGGGCGATGTGCCAGAAATTGAGTGGAATGATCACACTGCTCATGCATTTCCATGGCACATCAGTTCAATCAGACAGCCAAAAACCTGCCATGGAAGTGCTTCGCCAGGAAAGCCTATTTAATCCATGAGGGAGTCATTTTAGTGCAAGGTAAGGATAAATGGGGCATGGGGGCCACATGTGATCATGTCCATTTAATCTGGATGGGAGGGGTGGCTGTCAGTCTAATCTGCTTGTCTGATCGCACCCTTGCTCAAGTCGATTCAATAGGACACTGCAGTGGCTAAGAGTATGCCCTATGATTCAGGGTATCACTTGTATTCTTCCTCATAGAGGTATTCACAGTCCTGTACCAAATGCTTGAAGCCTGAGTAGCCTGCATGTGCAGATGGGAGGCATGCATAGATTTCTAATGCCTCAGAAATATCATATCTTGTCTCTCCTACTCTATGCTGTGATGCACAGGCACCTGGCCCAGGACTAGCAAAACAGAGAGAAGATTAAATATTTTACCCCCTTGAGAGTCCTTTATAACTCAAACAACTGCATGTGAGGGAGATGAACCGTTCACCTTTATAATACTGAAACACTTAAATTGTTAGGCATTACATATATAATGTGATCTAAACAGTGGGACTTGTAAATATACTAGAGGCCTCTCTGTGCATCAAAAGAGCTTGTTAGATTTCTACAACCTGACAAATATGCAGATCAATCACAGTGTTTTATAGATCTCTCTGGGGAGAAAGAGAAGGCTATCCTTGCAATAGCGAGAACTCACAGGGGAAAATACAAAAATTGTTATTAGGAGATTCAAAGTGGTAAGATCATTCTGGAACTGCTTAGCATGTCAATTAAGTCTCTATGCCAGATGGATGCACAGACATGCCAGAGTATCTGGAGATATACTGCTATTATGCTGTGCCCTGACAGTGTAAACCTGGCATTAAAAATAGGCAGTGTCAGGATCATGTTAAGGAAGGAAGGAGATTTATTCAGCATCCTAAACCCTCTTGACCCTGCTTATGTCTCTGATGCTGATGTCATGTAATGCTGTCAAAATAGATGGCATAAATATTCCTATTAAAAAGGAGTACAAAACAAATCTCACCCCTACCTGTTACCCACTATGCTTCTTCACAGTTTAGGATATTAGCTGTACAGCCAATCACAGCACTTCTTAACACTCTGTATCAGAGGTCCCCAACCTTTTTGAGCTCATGGGCACCTTTTCAATTCTCACACAAAAAGTGGTGAGCATAGCCACAAAATGGCTACCATGGGCAGTGAAGTGCAGGGGAGAAAAGGGGTGATTTTAAAAAATGCACTGGGAAAGAGAAGTGACAAAGAATGAAACCAACCCTATGGTGGCAGCTGCCACTGAAACAATGTTATTTTAATCTCTACAGCCAATCAAAACTCTAGTGACCAATCAAAAGCCCTGCTTGGTAAAAGCCCTACCTGGCCCCACCTACTTTCTAAAAAAAGTGGGTGACCACCAGAAAAGCTGCCAGGGGGGTGTCATGGTACCCACAGACACCATGTTTGGGACCCCTGCTCTATATAAAAGGCAACCAAATCTCAAAAGATAGGTGCCTCTCTGCCTACATGAACACAAATGCAGGGAAACTTTTGGGAAGGAAACATTAGAGAAAGTGTGATTTTCGGGGGTGGGTAGGGTTGCCAAGTCCAATTAAAGAAAAATCTGGGGACTTTGGGGGTGGAGCCAGGAGACTTTGGGGGTGGAGCCAGGAGACATTGGGGGTGGAGCCAGGAACAAGGATGTGACAAGCATAATTGAACTCCAAGGGAGTTCTGGCCATCACATTTAAAGGGACAGCACGCCTTTTTAAATGCCTTTCTTCCATAGGAAACAATTAAGGATATGGGCACCATCTTTTGGGGCTCATAGAATTGGACCCTCTAGTCCAATATTTTTGAAACTTGGGGGGTATTTTGGGGAGAGGCACTAGCTGCTATACTAAAAATCTGGTGCCTTTACCTCAAAAAATAGCCCCCCCAGAGCCCCCAATACCCATGGATCAATTCCCTATTATTCTCTATGGGAATCGTTCTCTATAGGGAATAATAGAGTGCCTAGTAGACATTTTCCTCCCCCCCCACACACGCTTTCTAAAGGGGGGGCCATACCAGGGAATCCCCTCTCCCTGCCCCCTCCCTCTCTCTCACACACACACACAAATACTTACCGTACTTGGTCTTCTTCCAGCAGAATTTGCTCACTGTGAAAACGAAAGCAAGCTGCACAGGAAAAGAAAGGGAGGGGCCGTTCCTGTTTCCTGTGCAGCCTTAAAGGGACACATTTTAAAAACGGATCCCAAGCTGTAAAACAACATGATGCCTACAGGTATGTTCTCTCTCCCCCCGCCCCCAGATTTTTTAAGAGCGGGGGAGGAGGCTGAAAATTCAGGGGTCCCCCGCCAGGGCAGGAGGGTTGGGAAGCCTAGGGGTGGGGGAAGCATTTGCTAATGACAAGCAAAGAAGAGCATATTGCTAACAGTGGTTCTACTCAGAACTCTACGAGTTTCTGTACCTCAGGACGTGAACAGTGAACTGGATGCTCCACTCCTACAACCAGGAATGTAAGGACAATGCACCCCACACAGAGAATTAAAAGAGTGGAATTCCTGCCCCAGACTTTGGATCAAAAAACCTTCCTCTTTCAACAGTTACTAGACTATCTGTAGTGTCTCACATATAACATAAGTAGGCATTGTTCAGAACAAGGACCCCCTTGGAGATCACATGTATATGGGGTATTATATAGTGAGTTCAGCCAGCTTGAGGTAAGCAAGAACATTTATTGAACAAGAGCAGAACTGAATACAAACAGGCAACACCATTCCAGTTTGGTGTAGTGGTTAAGTATGCAGACTTTTATCTGGGAGAACTGGGTTTGATTCCCTGCTCCTCCACTTACAGCTGCTGGAATGGCCTTGGGTTAGCCATAGCTATCATAGGAGTTGTCCTTGAAAGGGCAGCTGCTGTGAGAGCCCTCTCAGCCCCACCTACCTCACAGTGTGTCTGTTGTGGGGGGAGAAGATATAGGAGATTGTAAGCCGCTCTGAGTCTCTGATTCAGAGAGAAGGGCAGGGTATAAATCTGCAGTCTTCTTCTTCTTCGTTATATCCATTTGGCCTGAGTTAAACCTGCACCCTTATGTGGGCAGCAATCCACCCTATTGGTCTCTCCAGGATCCTTCATTTGCATTTCCTGAGAGAAATGCCTTGCGTCCCAATTGGCTGGTTCTAAAAGAACAGCCAATCGGAATGTGGGCATCAGGGTCCTGGAGGGCAATGAAATATGCTTCAGGGTCAACTAACAGACATAACAAACCAGCAGTCAAAACAACCAATACACAACATGGGGGAAGCAGGGAGCAGTAACACATGAGAGGAGAGGAGAGGAGAGGAGAGATGACAGTGTGTGTGTGTCACACATGTGGTTTGGTTTGACAAGGCTCCAGCAAACCAGAGGCGGAGAGAAAGGAGAAGACAAATGCCTTTCCCTCTTGTCTGAGGTCATGTAAGGGTGGGCAACAAGAACTGTAAGGAGGCCATAGCAGTGTTCCCTCTAAGCTGAGTTAGCATGAGCTAGCTCACAGATTTTTAGCCCCCAGCTCACACATTTTTGTCTTAGCTCAGGAAGAAGGGCCCCAGAGCACAAAAGTTTTATGCAGGAGCTCACAACTTTAATGCCTGTAGCTCACAAAGTAGAACTTTTGCTCACAAGACTGCAGCTTAGAAGGAATATTGGGCCACAGATAGATGAAACCCTACATCACAGTTAGTCTGGAATAAATTTTGCTTATGTTAATGGAACTTATTTCAGTAAACCTGCTTGTGATTGCAGTCTTAGTCCATTTACTGTTTAATGTATGACATTCACTTGAAATGTCTCCAAATCAATAGTTCAGCTCAATAAAACATTATTTATTCTTTGGAAGGCATTCACCCCAAATGTAGTTTGTGCCTCTAAGTTTCACAGTAAGGAATTCAACTGAATATCTTCATGGGATAATTGTTTTTTTCTGTTTGGTTTCGTGCCAAGGGCTCCCCAAAAATCCAACTTGGTTATGGATTTTCATGTACACTGATGTGCACAAGGCTTAAGAGTTCTCCACAGTCATGCTGGGACATGCACCTAAGTCCCTTTTGAAATTATCATAAATATTTAGTTAAATTAAACTTGCTGTAGAACTAGCAATACTAGTTCCCCCCCCCCTTTGGAAATGATGAAATAGAACCAAAAATCTGAAGTCTCAGCATGTTTCAACATCATGACTTTCATTCACTGCCCACAGTAGTACAGGTAAGCTACATGAATTTGGCATTTCTCTGGGTTTAACTCTCCACATAGGTGATGCTCTTAACTCAGGTCTCCTTTTGTATCTAAAACTGAAAGGCCCCGTTGCTTATTCATTGTTAAAGGCAATTGTATCTCACCCCAAAATACTCCTGGGGCTGAATGCAAAAAGTTAAAAAAAAAAATTAAGCTGTTTTAAAATAACTGTCAGAAGAATATTTCACCATATATATATTTCAGTAAATGTAAAATAGGGTTAGATCCAGCCAGGTTTTTTCACTTAATCTCATCTCATCCCTCGCCTTACTGTAGGCCCTTTCCTATGAAGCTTTTATTCATGCAGGGTCATGATCCCCACAATATAGCCTTTCTGGTGGCCTAGGGAACCCCCTCCTCCCTTTTTCACCAGCCGAAAAGCTGGCTGAATCAAACACATAGAATTACTTGAGAAGCTATTCTGGGTTTTTTTGTTTTTTTTTTAATCTTTCTTAAAGATCTGAGGCCGGGTACATATTTTACGGGAGTCACGTGGGACCTGCTTCCCCATGGCTAATTCAGAAGGACTCAAATAGGACTGATAGATAACATAGGGAGAGTGATCTTAGTCTGATCTAAGCACCCTAGGAGTTATTTTCTGATACTATTTATTCCCAAAATAGAATTAGAATTCTGGAGGTATAGTGACCACCTCAGGAAGGAAGGCTGCATGATATAATTTAATTTTGTCCGAGCTCAGAAGCTAAGCAGGATAGGTGGGAGATGACCAAGAAAGGCTCTGGCAAACCACCTCTACTTTTCACTTGCCTTGAAAGCCCTTGCTGGGTTCACCATAAATTGGTTGTGACTTAAAGTCATTAATGCACACAGTGGCCACATTGCTGTTTGTTCCTCTCTCTCAGCAAGCCTACCTCATCTTGGAGGAATCCCTCGAACCTCATGCAATCAAGAACTTCAACATACTAGGTGAAAGCCATTCAAGATAAAGCTGTTCAGGGCTCTTAAATTACTGTTGGCTTGGTTTTCATATGCTGGGTTTTGTGGTTACAAAAGATTCAGAGTGGTTGCTGTGTTTAGGTCTTGTCCTTGTTTAGGTCAGGTTTTAATGACCTAGTCTTGTTTAGGTCAGGTTCTAAATACTAGAAGTAAATAAATTACTTCTCCTACTGCTCTGGAAAAAAATAACGAATGATATAAAATCTGTATTTTTTTAAATATATATATATATATATATATATATATATATATATATATATATATATATATATATATATATATATATATATAATATTCTTCAGTACTAGCTGGCCTTGGATTTTTATGCGTGAAAGAGGACTGGCTGTTCTCCCTCTGCTCATTGGTGTAGGCCAAGTTGGAAACATCTGGTCATTATTAAGAGTTTTTGAATTTACCGGTAAGAATGAAATTCAACCCCCAGGGTTTAAAAGGTACAGACTAGAGATATTTAAAAGTCTAGATATGCTAAAAGAGTGTGTTCTCAAATTTCACCGTTTTTATTTCATCTAGGGCTTTATCAAAAGTAGTCTTAAGTAGAAAAAAATTCCCAAGCATTACAGTCTAAAGCCTCCAGGTTTTTATAATCTGATGGAAAATAAGAGGCCTTCAGACAGTCCTAAGGAAGAGCATTCTTTGCCCATATATACCTGGGAGGGGATTGCACCCTAGGTTTTAAGGCCCACGGTAGTTGTTCCTTGTAATTCAGAATGCATATAGTTTGATACTTCGTCAGGGAGATCTATTTAACTGGTTATTTGTGAAATAATAATAACCATAATAAGTACTCTGAAATTACAGTGCTGTTTTTACAATTGCTGTCTAATCTAATAATAGCATGCCTTGCATTGGTGAGAACATTGACAGCCCTGTGCCAGCAAACCCTGGAAACGTTTGCAGGGGGAGGGGATGTCAAAGACACAATGATGTCACTTCTGGGCAATCACCCAGAAGTGACATTACCACTTCAGCAACACTCAAGGAATTTCACCAATCTCTGTGGTAATGACCATAGAGACTGGGGGATTTCCTAGTTCTCTTCCTTGGAAGGTATACAGAGCAGAGTATGTATATTTATCAGTCTGGTGGTCATCTGGCCACTTGCAATCCTGATCAGAGGGATGGCTGTAGACTCTGCATGCACAGTAAAGTTCTGCTAGTGTTGGCTGTTGCAGCCAGTACCTAGAAACCAATTACTCAGCACACATGGAAGACTCAGATGGGCAGCAGCAACAAGAAGGAAGAGCTATCATGGCCCAACACCATATTATGCTGGGAATAAGGTCAATCTCTACTGCTAAGCGCAACCTCTTAGGGGTAGCTGTAGTGAGGAGGAACAGCAACTGCTACCACCATTTTTTCTTTTCCTTATACTTTTTCTATATAACTGGGCTAGCTAATCTAGAGCTCACTCCTGAGTTCCAGTTCAATAAGCCATCTCTGCAAAGGGAAAACACTGTGGGTGTTTTCGCACTCACGTTTTACTGGCGCCACGACCCTCCTCACGCCGGCGGATCTGCAGTGATTTCGCACCAGAAGCGCCGGCGCAGCCCATTGCGCCGGCTACTTCCGTCGCTAAGCCAGCGCAAACGTTTTCCTGCATCTTTGCGATTTCCGTTTGCGCTGGGTTAGCGACGGAAGTAGCCGGCGCTTCTGGGTGCGCCGGCGCTTCTGGTGCGAAATCCATGCAGATTCGCCGGCGTCAGGAGGGTCGTGGCGCCAGTAAAACGTGAGTGCGAAAACGGCCTGTGTGAATAAGAGAAGGAAGCCCACCAGAAGGAGAAAGGAGCATATTAGGTTTCTTGCCCAGGTGCACAAAAACCTTGAAGCCTTTGAGAAAATTGCTGATTGGTGACTCACACAAAAGACTATCATTTGTAAATAACATTTTAAAATTATGACTGCAGTATTTTATCACTAAGTTCTTCCCTCAACTCTGTCTACTGATTGGTAATTTGTGTTTGTGTGGGGGGAAAGCATTATCTACCAAAAATTGATTTTTTTTCTTTTTTTTTAACTATCCGGATCTTCTGCGCTTTCCCTCAAGCGCCTGGAGAAAAACCGTCCTGCTCAGTGCAGGGCCGGGAAAGAACTGGCGAGGCCTGGGAGGTATAGGCCACTCCCCCTCCAGATCGATTGGAGGACCCGACCCTGTGATGAGGAGGAGGAGCCTATACCCAGTAGTCGGACCGACCCACTGTCCAGACAACCGGAGAAGCATTGTCTACCAAAAATGGAGCCCACAAATAATGGGTCTGTTTTTAGTACTAATGCCAGAATTGTGACTTTGAGTTTTGAGAAAATTTCTTATATTTGTGGAGGATATGTATGGTAAGTAATGTTTTCAGTCACAACCAGAACAAATGATTACCAATAAAAAAATAAACAACTGAAATATGTAGATTATATTTTAGTTGTTCATAAGAGTGCAAGCAAGTCCCTTTCCTTTTTATTGCCTAGTTTTACCACATTGTATGGAAGCTAACATCAACATCAGTCTTGTTCTAAATTCTGAGGCTTTACTTAGATGTTTGTTCAATAATGCATAACATAATGACCAGTAGTCCTGAAGAAAATAAATCAAAATGTAGGTCTGTGAATCACATATTGTTTTATGTGCATGCACTGTATGTTGTGAATTAGTAGTTTTAGAACAAAAAATATCATAGGTTACAAGCTATCAACAAGAAAATCAGAATATATGAGGCTCCAGTTTCCTTGTGGTAGAATTGTGTGGTATAGCAGTGCAGTGACCAATACCAAATTATTCAATAAAAAGCATTCAATAAAAGGGAGTGGATTGTACAGAGCTCCTCATGGATCTCTCTAAATTGGGAGAATGGGCACCAACATAACAAATGAAGTTCATTGTTGATATGTGTAAAATCTATGCATATTGGAACAAAAAATATCCTAACGTTAAGTATATTCTGATGGAATTTGAACTGGCCAAGACTTGGTGGAAAGAGATCTTGGGGTTATTTATTTATTGCATTTATATCCTGCCCTATCCTATGATGGGCTCAAGGTGGCTTATGACATAAATAAAATACAATATGTCATTAAAATCAATTAAATAAAACAGGATGGCAGCTAAGATTTATAACTCCAGAGCCAATACACCAATACATAGTATCCTGTTAGCAGGGTACTAGGCAGGTGTCTCAGCATGCTGGGTCTGTGTTTGTTCAACTGCATCACAAACTTCATGAATGGAACTGGTTCATTTAGTGTGGAAAAGTTCATGATGGTTTGTGAACCAAAGATGCCATGAACCACAAAACAAACTGAACCCCATTTTCCTTGTTCACGTCCATCCCTATTCACATCCATGAAACAGCTTGATGAAAATGTTGACTTGATGTGTGGCAGTAGTGAAAAAAGCAGGCTGCATGCTAGGGATTATTAGGAAAGGAACTGAAAATAAAATTGACATTGTAATACCCTTATACAAATCAAAGGCAAAGTCTCGCTTGGCATTTTTTATATAGCTCTGGTTGCCAAATCTCAAAAAGGATATTGCGGAGCTAGGAAAAGTGCAGAAAAGGACAACCAAGATGACTAAGAGGTTGCAGCATGTTCCCAATGAGGAAAGGCAGGGACCTTTCACTTTAGAAAAAGGACAACTGAGTTCCGATATGATAGAGGTGTATAAAATTATGCATGAGGTACAGAAAGTAGATAGAGGGTTCCCCCTCTCCCACATAATATTAGAATTCAGTGGCACCCAATGCAATTAATGAATAATAGATTCAGGATAGACAAAAGGAAATATTTGTTTACAAAAAGTGTAATAAAATTGTGGAATTCACTGTCAATATACATAGTGATGGCTAAAAGCATGGATGACTTCAAAGGGAGTTAGACAGAGTTCTGGAGAGTAAGTCCATCAGTGGCTATTAGCACTAGAAAATAAAGGCAACTGCCCTAGAAGCAGCAGAAGAAGGCTTTGACCTCTATGACTTGTGTGTTGGCTAGACCTTTAGGGCAGTTGGTTGGCTGCTGTGTCAAACAATTTATACCCTTCTGTCTTTGCTGTATGTCCCTTATCCAAATAGGGACTACATGCAACTGTAATTTCCCTTAAAAGGAAAATGAATTTGAACTGTGAAATCGTCACCTCTGCAACATCTCCAAGTGAATTAATGTGTTAGAAGTTGACTTAATATTTTTCAAATGAGCAAAGCAAGTGGCATTTTGTGAATAATGAATCATGAGAGCCATTCTTGTTGTTTGTAAGTGGAATGAACCGAAGTACTTGCAAAAATAACTTTCACTTATTCCAAATGGCAAACATGCAAATGAGTGCCTTAACTTGATGGCTGAAATCAGGGAACACTGAGATATAAAAGAGAATGCAGAAGTGTGAATGAGTCAATCAACTAAGTCTAGGAAGGAAGGGAAAGAGACCAGCAGAAGCTAAAAATCTTTTGAACATTCACAAGGCATTGCATCCCAAATCTTTGATTTTTTTTTTTCATACACAAAAAGAAGCATCCTAAATTACTTCAAATCAGACAAATAAAACAATCAACATATATATCTAAAATTTTTAGCATCCATAATATTACAGGCAGTATAGTGTAGTGGTTAGTGTCAGATTATGACTGGAGAGACCTTTGGTTTAAATTCCACTGAGACATGAAGTTTACTCTGTGATCTTAGACCAGTTGGCTGCTCTCTGCTTGGCAAAATGACTTTGTCATAATGATGAAATGGAAGATGGGGGGAACACATATACCATCAAGAGTTCCTTCGAGGAAAAGTGGGATAAATATGTAATAGAAGTCTTCCTAGTTGACATAAAAATACAGTGTGACATCATTCATATAGATTTATCTTACACATTGACTCTTCCTACTTGAAAGCCTAATCTTACTTACTGAAATGCTCCATCCCTTACTTTTGTATTTTAAATTTGAATAAATGTTTCTTCCTTTAGATTAATTACCCCTATTCAGCATCTTGGATTCACTGACATAACCAAAGACTTAAGAATAAAATACTTAACTAAACACAGCATCAGTATGGCTTTTTAAGCCATATGCCTGAGAAAAATAAATGCTACCTTAATCTTCGTGATTCACAATCTAGTTTGTGAGGGAGAGATTTAGTTCATAGGTGGGGGATGGAGAAAAGAAACATGATTCAGCAAGACCTCTCCAAAGTCCAATACTGAATACATTCAAAGTTAAATTTTAACTATATTAGAGGAGCAATTGTATAAAGAAACTACCAACCAATAGTGATAGTGTTGTCATGTTATTGCTATCTTTCTTTGTAGCTCTGTTTCTACTACCACTGGTATTAATGGACCAATGGCATATCTTTTCAGAAGTAAAAGAATGTGTTCTCTGGGGATCCATACTCAGGACTTTTTTTCTAGCAGGAACCCCTTTGCATATTAGGCCACACACCCCTAATGTAGCCAATCCTCCTGGAGCTAACAGTAGGCCCTGTACTAGGAGCCCTGCAAGCTCTTGGAGGATTGGCTAATTCAGGGAGGTGTGGCCTAATATGCAAAGGAGTTCCTGCTATTTAAAAAGTCCTGGGCTGCCCCCCCCCCCCTGATGTAGCCAATCCTCAAGAGCTTACAGGATGTTGTTAGCCGCCCTAAGTCCGCTAGCGGAGAGGGTGGAATAGAAATTTAAGGTAAAATAAATAAATAAATAAATAAATAAGAGCTTACAGGGCTCTTCTTACAGGGCCTACTGTAAGCTCTTGGAGGATTGACTACATCAGGAGGGTATAGCCTAATATTCAAAGGAGTTCCTGCTACAAAAAAAGCCCTGTCCATACTTAATATATGCTCCTATCTTATGCTGTTATTACACTTACCATAAAAAAGAGGAAAGGGAGGATAGAGTCAGACACAAGTGGAGAAAGAGGACATGATGACATGAGAGAGAGAAGGAGGCAGTGGATGGATCCCCTATCTTCCCTAGATGGATCCCCTATCTTCATCTGGGCTTCATGTCCATCTTGGTCTCAGTGTACAATTAAGATTCTATGCAAGCACAATTCAGATTCTACTTAAGTAAACCAGGGGAAATAAAATTTATTTTACTTGTAGTACTTACATTAGGTAGCTGTGGCTTTGCTCTTCACTGAAGATAAAATAAACTCAGGTTTTGAACTTGAGTCTACAGCTGTATTCATTGACAGGAAGTTTTCTAATATATATATTTAAATTGCACATAAAATGCTTCAGCTGTACTGTAGACCACATCCTTTACAGATTTTTACAAATCCACAATTCCCTAATGCTAAAACACACACATACACACACACACACACAAAGACAAATTAAAGGTGCCTCCTTGCAAATTCCAGTGTTGGAATCGGGTTAACAGATGTCTAAGATGGTGAGTGATGGAAATAAACCTGGATAAGCAGGCTGTTCCTCCTTGAAGAAAAGGGAGAAAGGCCTATTGAAATTCAACTCAAAAGATCTTTCCTGCATTCAGTTAAAAGATGCAAATACTAGCACATTTATTGTCCCCATTCAATAGTTGCAAACCAATCCTGTTATTTTCTAATAGACATTGAATAAATCTTGTTAATCTTTTTAATTAATTCATTTAATTTTGGGCTTCTGCCAAATCAGAGAACGTGGGCAGGCTGTGGCAGAAAACAATGAAATATTTGTCATGGCAAACTCACACAAAACTTTGGTGAAATGTTGAGCAGAATGGGTCTGAATAGCAGCTGGGAGCATGATGAAACAGTTGTCACAATGAGCAAAACAATCTTTTTCTCTGCCAATCAATGGCTGACCAGCAATCCAGGCACATTGTGAAGCAATGAGATCATATTGCCAAGTGCAACTGGTTTTTAGTCCTATCTTTCCTCCCAGGAGTTCGACCTAGTGTACATGATTCCCCCCTTCCATTTTTTTTCTCTTAACAAATCTTAATTTGACCTTTCATCTCCACAAACTGTTGACTTTAAAGGGGGATTAAATGGATCCATGGACAATAGGTCCATCAAAATGGCTAATAGCCATTGTAATTTAAGGAATAATCCACATTCAGAGGCAAAAAGTCATTGAATGCCAGTGATAGAATGCAACATCAGGGACCTTGGCCTCTATGTAAGGTTGGCAACCTCCAGATGGAACACAGAGTTCTCCTGAAATTACAACTGATCTTCATCCGACATGAATCAACTCCCCTAGCGGAAATGGCAGCTTTAGAGGGCAAACGCTACCAAATCCCATAGAGTCTAGGTAAAATCCCACCTCAGATTTCCTCCCCTCCCCCAGACACCACTCCAGCTTTCCAGTAATTCTCCAGGAATTACCCAGCCAGAGTTGTGCCAAGCAGAAAAAGCAAAGCAATTGCACAGCCCTACAGAACAAACACCTGTGGAGAATCCTTTAACACTGACCTTGAAGAAAGAAAATCTTGGAAACTAGGACAGTTGGGTTTTGAAAGAAGTTTCTGAGAAGTTAAGGCTGCTCAAGCGGAACCTTAACTTATATTGCAATATGTTGCATGAATATCACCTTAATGTCAGTGTTAAAGGATTCCCCACAGGTATTTGTTCTGTCGGGCTGTGCAACTGCACGCAGGAAGTGCGTGCCCCATCTCTGCTGCATGGCACTAGTGCATTCAATGCACTAGTTCTATGCTGCAGTCCTTGCAGAAAGCCCCCAACCCAAATTTGGAGCCTCTACCTCAAATTCCCTCCCTCTCCCCGGCGCAATTCATTATACCCTATTTTGCTATTGACTTCAATGGCCCATAGGGTATAATGGAGCCAAATACTGCTGAATACTGATTCAGTGGTATTCAGACAGTCATATTTGGCCCCTGAATAACATTAGAGAATCTGATACAGCTGTATTTGGAGCCAAATACAGCTGAATCAGCTGTTATTCGGAGGTTTATTCAGTTCAGCTAAAACGAATGCACATTCATAGTTATAATCACACAGTCTTGAGTGTACCCCACTTTGTCCCTTTTGTTAAGACTAAGGTCTACTACTAGACCCTTTTTCCTCTGGCAGGATAGTTATTCTCTTCTCATTAAGAGCAGTAACTTTATCTTTTGGCATATTTAGGGCCTTTCAAGGCCACCTCTAAATCCTTTGTCAAATCCTTCTCTTCCAGACAAACAGACTTTGTACACTGAACCTTAAGCTTAGAACTGGAGAACTACAACTCCCTCTCAATGTGTGTATTTCTTTGGTTTTTTACACATAGACTGTTTAATTTGTTGGGAACAGTCTCCGATCAGAGGCTCTTCTAGTAACACTACTTTGGCTTTTAACCATGCAGAGCAGATAAAGAAATGCCAGAAGGAAACCTATGGATGGAATGGTAGGAAACTATGGCCATGGTCAAGCTGATATGAATGCACTGATGAGAGAAAGGGAGTTGAAGAGAGATATAGTCCATGATGCCTAATCCTTCCACACTTACCACTAGGTACAGACTCAGTGACATTTACTACTTCAGAGTAAATGTGCTAAAGATTGCACCAACAATCAGTGAACCTAAATGTCCTTGTGAATGAAATTCCACTAGCACTGGAGTGCCAAAGTGCTTTACACCATCTGTGGACTCTTCTTGTTTTGCTCCTCTTCTAGAGTAGCCGGCAAACATGGGTTTATAGAGTTAGCTGCATCAGTCTCCTGCCTCTTGTGGTTTTAGCCAAAGCAGGAATGTTCCCATTTGCTTCCCTCAGGCAGCCTTCTTTGGCTGTTTATATGTTAAAATCAGGGGCTAATGTCTGGCTAAGCTGTATAAATGGATCATTTCACTACATTAATGTGTAAAAAAATGCTAATTTTATCCTTAGAGAATGCCACTTTGCTCCTCTTAAACTTTAGTCTCTTACCATCAGTTTTTGTCTGCTGTCCAAGTAACCTATTTTGTTATTTTTAAATGAAAAATGGATTTTCCCCCCAGATACACCAGTCTCCATTAAATCACTTCTGCCACTTTCAGACTCACTGGTACAGAGCTGATGAAATCTGACCATAGTTCTCCGTTGTGTTTTTCCTCTTGATTATTCATCCATCTTTTCTGTATTTTAATTATGTGCAGGCCAGTATACAAATACACACACAAACAGGCACTGCCAAAATACCTACAGAATGAGACATTCAATCCTACGTGTGCCAGGAGAAAGTGTTTGGCTAGAACTGAATTCCTGTAAATATTCTCACTGGCCTGAATGAGCCAATTCATCTGAATTGAGGGACTAGCCAATATGTAACAAGGTTTGCAAGCTATTTAATCTAGACAGACTGTACCTCCCACATTACACACCATTTGGCTTTTCCAAAGGACTATGGATAGTAATGAAGTCAGATCTCCTTTGGAACAGTGGGAACTACACAATGCAGGAACAACGGTTTACTTATACTGACTTAAATTCTTATTTAAATAACTTGTGTTCTGAAATCATTTCAAAAGTTTTACATAGAGCAACTTAAGCGGATCGCATGAGAGATGTTCAAGAACTATGCAACTTACTGTTTCTCGTCATCACTTTTTTTAGACATAATATTTGCTTTTCTACATGATCCTTTGAGACCAACATTAATGATGCTCCTGTTTTAACAGTGATTAGTCTTAGCAAATGTTTGAAAAGATCCTTGCCTGACTAAGACTCTGAAGAGCCACTGACAGTCTATCATAATGCAACTGTTGTTTTTATGGCTTTGTGCATGCATTTTAGCTGAGCTTTAATTACTTTAAGATGTGTTTTTATTGTGTGCTTCTTAAAAAAAAAGTATTTTAAAAATTGTAAGGTGTTTACTAGTTACCTCATATAAACTTTTAATTTGTTAGCTGCCTTGGTGGCCCTGATATGCAGAAAGGAGGGACATACATTTTGTAAATAAATATCAACATAAGACCATACAATTTGGCAGTATTTACAGAATGAGACTATATAGGCTATTCCACCACAAACCACTTCTGCATGAAGTAAGCTACATTTAACCAGCCATATGGACCGTGTTTTTATTTTCATTAAGGATGTGGAGGCAGGAAGGTATTTTTTCAGGTTCAAGTATATTGCAACTGAACAATATCAGAATTTCTATTATTCCCAAATCTCAATACCAGTATGGTATTCAGATTTAAGAAATAATCAGGAAACCTGAAATTTTTCTGCTCCATTATACTCTATGGAACCATTGGTTCTCATAAGATATTATGGAGAGTCAACCCAGGGGTATTTGGGGCTCTGGGGGAGCTGTTTTCTGAGGAAGATGTACCAGATTTGCAGCATAACTGCTGGTGCCTCTCCTCAACCCCCCAAGTTAAAAAAAATTGTATCATGCGGTCCAATTCTATGGACCCCCCAAAGAAGGTGCTCCATCCACCATTGCTTTCAGTGGAGGGGGAAAGGGTGTTTAAACAGACCACTGTCTCTTTAAATGCCTTCTGAGTTCACTCATCAAGTTGTGCTGCAGTGGCAGCAGCACAGCTTGGAGAAGGCATTTAAAGAGACCCTCTTTAAATGCCTTCTCCAAGCTGTGCTGCCACTGCTGTGGCAGTGACATGACTAAGTGAGTGAACTCAGAAGGCATTTTTAAAGAGACCACCGTCTCTTTAAATGCCTTCTCCAAGCTGCATTTGGGCTCAGTGATATCAGTAGTTGAAAAGAAGCTCCAATTTCTTTTCAGCTTAACTCCCTCCCTAAAAAAAATGCTGGTAAGGTATTATTTACAGGGTTCTTTTTGTTCGGATAAACCAAACACAAACCCCTAAATTCCATCTCATGTTTATCATTCCATAGCAGTTCTTTTAATCCATGTTAAAATACAACTATAAAATCTACAATTTCTTTGGATTCAAGGAGAAATGAATAGTTTCTTTTACTTAGAAACAGACCTGGGTGACTAACAGCCCAATCCAGACATATGTGGCAGGCGGCCTCTCAGGCGTGGGCAGGACTACGGCGCTGCTAGTCAGCCTCCAAAGGGGTTCGGGCGCCAAAGCTCAGCGCAGCCAAGTGGAGGCCGCTGCCAGTAGACGCATATGATACCCTGGAGTGTGGTCTCCCTGAGCGGTGCGAGGGCGGGGACAGGAGGGGGGTGCTTCCGCAGGGATTGGCGGGTTGCGGCCGGAGAGCTGTCCCACGTGATGCCTGCCACTGGAGAGAGCGCTCCCCGGTGGTAGACTGCCTGCGTGCCCCACCCCTCTCACGCACACACCAAGCCCCATGGTGTGCCTGTGTAATCCTTGGGGGAGCATCCGGTCAGCACTTACCGCCAGTTCCATGGAGCAGGCTACCCATCAAAGGGGTAAAGCCGAGCCCCTGTCAGTGTTCCCCCCATGTCCTGCATGGAAGGATGGCCTCCCAGATGCCGTGGGTGGCACCTGCCAGGACACAGTAGGCCACCCACTGCAGGCACCCATGCCCCAAAGGTGCCGGCGGCAGTCCCCGTGGTGACTTTCAATCATGCCCGCCCGCAGAGAATTGGACAACCATGAGGGGCGTGTGACGGTGTCAAAGTGGCTGTGTGCCACACTCACTGCCCCCTGATCCCGCTTGAATAAGGACTCAACACTATGTGCAGAAATCAGATTTATTGAAGTACAGGGCTGCAGAGGGGCTGCCGCACAGACCTCTCGCAGGAAGCCACCTGCATCCATGGTGGGTAGTGGCAGCCACCCGAAGGGTGCAGCTGTGGGGCAGCCGGTCTGCTGTCAGGGGTGGGTGCGGCATCCCGGACGTCGCCCTCGACGACAGCCATGCGCTGCATCTCTCAGGAATGCAGGAGCAGCCCCCTCGGCGCCGACCACAGACTGGTCGATATTGATGAGCAGGCGCTCCACCCTCGTACCCCACTCCTGTGACTGCCTTGGCATGGCCAGGAGACTGGACAAGTGGCCAGTGGCCACGGACACAGTCCCCTCCATCCCCGTCATCCAGTCTCCTGGCCATGCCGAGGCAGTCACAGGAGTGGGGCGTGAGGGTGGAGCGCCTGCTTGGCAATATCAACCAGCCACCAGGGATGATAGCCGCCACTCACACCTCCCCACGTGCTCCCTGGGCTGAGCAGGCACACCTTCAAGTCCTCAGGTGACCCTCATTTGCATATCCAGAAGCCCCCGCGGCAGCCCGCACCACCCCCTGCTTGCGGCCCCTGCGTGACCCCACTGAGGCTGCTCCAAAAGGGGGCCGGGAGAAGCCGATCATGCCGACACTCTCAACCAGGACCACCCCCGCCCCTGGCATGTATTGGCTATAAGCCGCCTCAGCACACAGCAGAGGTGGCTTGGCTTAGCAAGCTAATCCCCTGCCAGGGCGCACCCCCACCTGCACATGTGCGGGGGCCTGCACCCCACCCTGGAGCCACAACTATGCTGGCCGGTCTTGGGGTCTGGGGGCCGCGAGGACTCTGAGCTGTACTTACCTATCCATACAGGGGGCTCCAAGAGCAAGACCTGTTAGGGCTAGGAAGCACAAGTGGTTAAGCAAACAGCCCGGAATTAGCTCCCCTCCCCTCAAGTCCAGCATCTATAACTTAAGTAGCATCCTTCTATGTGCTGTTCCCACTACCGAGTGCATCCCTCCTCGCACTAAGTCCGCACGGCGCAGCCCTCCGGGGCAGAGTGTTGTGCGCCCTGGGGAGTTATGCATGGCCAGAGTCGGAACCTTTGTAGGGTGGGGGGAAACTGATTGGGTGTGGGAGGGGGCCATGGCCAGCCCGCAGTGGGAGGGGATTGGTGGGCCAATAACACGGCTCCCAAAGGGACTTCCGCGCTGCTGTGCCAGAGCCGGCAGCGTGTGTTTCCTGCTTCCACTACTGCCTATGAGGTAGGCCAGCATTTTCCGTGGCACAAGTTTGCGCCTGGCGGGGGGGCATTCCCGCACTGAAAGCTCTGTGAGAGCTGACCAGCAATGGCCACGCCCCTAGGTCGGCCCCCTCCTACACCGATGCACCACCCTGTGCCTCTGCTGTGCGCACAAAGTGGCGCAGCAGCACTTCGTCAACAGGCTGCGGCGCTGGCACACTGCAGCAGCCAGAGAGTGCCGCACCCCCCATTTCCGCCGACGTGGGGGTGGATCCGCTGGCATAAGTCTCCGGACCGCCAGCATAGTGGTAATTCCCCTTCCACAGTGCTTTCGCCCCCCCCCCCTCTGGATTGCTCTGTAACTACACTACCTAAGGGCCCTTTCATATGGGCTTTTTAATCCACTCTGTCTGCTAAACCAAATGGTTTTCTTTGTACCTTAATGATAAACTGTTGTCGTCCCTCAGTTAATGAAGATCTAATCCCAGTTTTTCAAAACCTGTTTTGCTCTGAGTTTGTGGTTGTTGCTATCACACTTTTAAAAACACTGCCTCCCTTTCTCCTGCCTTGTTTTTCTTCTGCTGTAGTAATGGACTCTCCTACACAATGACAAATGGGCTAATCGACAACAAAATTCCTTTCACAGCAGGTGTCTGGGAATCTGTCTTCTGAGAAGAAAATGAACATGCCTCCAAAGAGCAAGCTGAATTGGCTAAGGAAGAAACCCTTGACCTCTGAGAAATATGGGGTAGGGTCTGAAAAGGAAATAGCAATTTACCGTCACTTACCAAATGAATTTATATGCTGTCTGAAATCACCATTCCTGCCTTGCATCAGACAAATATGAGGCAGCAATGGATAAAAAGGGGAGGGGAGTCATAATTTGAAAGAGACCTAACAATCAACAACAGGATAGGATCTAACCCTGATTGCTAGCTTCATGGGCCAAATCTTCTTCTTACTAAAATTGGCCAGAATGACTACTGATATTTAAGCAAGCGTAAATGTTCCTGAAGACTATTTTACTTCTGCAGCTTGCTTACATTTAGGTTTTCATGCTATCTCAATTTATGACCATGATATGGTTAATTATAAAAAATGTATGATACTGATCAGGTCTGCCAAATTACCACAACTAGCAATAAAGCATCACTAAACGGGAACTGTAGCCATTCGGCTAAAGTTAAATCTAATCAGGGTTAACTATGGTTATATTCTGGTTTTAATAATAAGAGTGGGATTTTCATAGATTATTGACAAAACAGCATGTTAGATTATACTAGCAGGGCACCTGCAAGGATTTGCAGTGTTCACATTGTTTTCTTCAATGTCCATGTCCCCACGTTATTTCCTCTTTCTCCCCTCCTGGCAGCCCCTATAGCCTTACATTTTCCTGCTTTCTGCGCGCCTTCTTACTAACTAACCAACCTTTTAAAAATAGCTCTCAAGTTTTCAGCTTTATTCATTATTATTTATTTCATTTGTACCCCCTACCTGTTCCCCAGTGGATACTTGAAGCAACTTTTATCATTCTCCTCTCTTCCATTTATCCTCACAACAACCCTGTGAGGTAGAGTGGACTGAGAGTGTGTGACTGGCCCTAGGTGATTCAAAAACCTTCCAGAGCTGAATAGGGATTTGAACCTGGGTCTCCCAGATCCTAGTCTGACACTTTAACCACTGCACCATACAGGCTCCAGCTTTCCCTGCATCATCCCCCCTGGCAACCTCTCCATGGGAAAAGTCTGACCAAGCTGCAAAAGTTGTGTGGTAGTAAATCACTCAGGTAAGAGTCAGTTTGATTTAGTGGTTAAGTATGTGGACCCTTATCTGGGAGAACCAGGTTTGCTTCCCCAATCCTCCACTTGCAACTGTTGGAATGGCCTTGGGTCAGCCATAGCTCTTGCAGGAGTTGTCCTTGAAAGGGCAGCTTCTAGGAGCGCTCTCTTAGCCCCACCTACCTCACAGGGTGTCTGTTGTGGCGGAAGAAGATAAAAGAAATTGTAAGTTGCTCTGAGACTCTGATTCAGAGAGAAGGACGGGGTATACATCTGTGATCTTCTTCTTCTTCTAAGTTGTGTGGTGGACACTGCAGGGCCCACCCAAGTCATGCAACTTGTGTGGAAGCTGCCACTTGGCCCAGGAAAGTCATGTGGCATTATTTTGTAGCCACCATGGCGCCTGAGTGATCTGAGCAAATTGCATGATATAACTTCCCGGGTTTTGCTGTTGACCCTGGCCCTGATGAGTCTTCACTCCAAGGTAATAAGAAGGTGAACAGAGGTGCACCGGGAGGCAAAAAAAAAAAAGCCTGGAAGATGACTCTGGCCCCTCTTCCCTACCTTTTACTGAAAGAAACCAAGGTTTGAAAGCTGCCAATATTGCTGTATTTGGCTAGCACCCTACACAATGATCACTGACAGCTCAGAGGGCATAGATTTCTTAAATGTACAAGTCCTGCTTCTATTATTGGGGAGGGGCAGGGTTAATCCTGTATTTTATTTTATTCAGATTTTTCAGCAAATTTGAAGCTTTTCTCAGAGTTGTAGAAGGATCTGTCTTGTCTGTTCGTAGTGCAGCCTCTGGATTTAAGTATTCGCAGATAGGGCCATATTGACAATTAAATGTATTGATGATACAAACACTTCCTTGAATAACGAAAAAGAAGGCCTGAGGATTACAATAGACATTTATCACTGAGAAAGGAATACAGCATGAGCTGTAGGCTAGAATTGTGGTCCTCAAGTTTTTGTGTAAATGATATATAAACTACTAAGAAAAACATTGTTTGCAAATGTTCATCTGCTTCTTTTATTTAACCACTTCCTCAAAATCTGCACCTCATTTATATGTTAAATGCATATGATACAACCAAAATAAAAATCAATCGTGTTAAAGGAAAATTCCTCAGATTCCTAGGTTAATATTTGTGTTAATGTTATTACATTAAGCATGAAAAAGCCACTTTACCCCTAACAAACCACTAATTATTTCTTTAACAGAAATAAAACTTTTTTAAATAGGGGTGTGTGTGCATGCGCACTTGGAAGTCATAGTGACCACCGGTGACTGACCCCTACTGGGGTCCTGAAGGATATTCAGAGAGGTGGCTAAATAAAACCTGCCTCTTTCTCTGACGTCTGGTATTTCAAGGAGGTCTCTCGTCCAAGTACTTGCCAGAGTTTACCCCCTGCTTAGCTTTTGAGATCTGACAAGATCAGGTTTGCCTGGGCTATGCAGGTCAGGGCAAAATAAAACTATTTTTGAAAAGAATTCGGGTTATATGAGCTACGCTGCAACATACAAGAGTATATTATGGGACAAGAAGGGAAAATATCTTATTAAATTTTTAATAAAGAAATGGTAAAGGAACTCAGAAATTATAAACAAATAAAGCTGGTCTCTAGGGAAACAAATGCACAGCATTAATAAGAGATGAAGGCACACAAACTCTGGAAGAGCCTGATGATTAAAATGGGGATAGGGAGTTTTCCAATAAAAGGCGCTAAAATTTATCCGATAAAAGAGGAAAAGGGGAAAGAGGCCTTGGGCAGTAGATATTCCTTTTTTTATTATTCTAAAGGTACAGTAACACAGGGGGCAGCCATGCAGAAGTTCTTGGGCTTAGTTTATGTTAGTAGTTCTTATGAAATATACATTTTAACATACGGTGATGTGGAAGAATTTTGTGTAGTCTGGCAGATTATGTCCCCCACTGCACCCCTAGTCTGGCAGCCAAGAGGTCATTTCCTTAGGGCTATCTCCAAGACTTTGAACTTCTCTACACTTCAGTGTTGCAACTGTTTCCCAGTAAATTGACTTCACAGCTGATGCTCCAACTTTGTGACACCCCTTTTGCAAAAGGGCATTTATTTCTGGAAATTTTTCCTTGACTTTGAACCAACCCTTCCTCCCCATGTGTTCCACACTTCCTTTGAAAAGGCATCATGTGCTTTGGCAGCGATGGAACCTACTTATTTTTGTATAAACAGTGACATTATAACATCATAACATTGTAAAAAAGGCTAGATGTATCATGGGGAACAGCATGGTTGCTGTCATTTCAAAAGCCCCTTGCTCCTCCTTAGTCACCAACTAGGAAAATAGCTGGCAATCTTTGAACCTGGATACACCAATTCATAACACTGTTATTCAATAATTATGAAGCACATAAATGTGTTATCATGTACCTCATCAGTGATGGAACCTCCTTTCTCTGTGCTTATGCAGTAATGTTATAACATCATAACATTATAAAAAAAGCTGGATGTATCGTGGAGAACAGCATAGTTGCTGCCATTTCAAAGGCCCCGTGCTTTTCCATAGTTGCCAACTAAGGGAATGGCAGACGAAGATTCCCACAAATCTTAATGAAAATAGTATTCCATTCACAGTAATTGAACTAAACACCTCAATTCATAGCAGTGTTATTCAGTAATTATGAAGCACACTTAATGTGCTGACAAAGCAAGCTGTGATGCAGAAGGAAGCAGATGACAGCCAGTTGCTCAGGGGCCTGATAGAAGCCCTCCAAGGGCCTCATTCAGCCCAAAAACTACATGTCTGACACCCCTACACTAGCCTGATCCGTTAGGACTCTTCTTGTGTTCTTAAGATTTGGAGGTGGAGCCTTGGGAGGGTGAAGTTTGGGGAGGGAAGCAGCCTCAGCAGGGTATAATGCCTTAGAGTCTATCCTCCAAAGCAAGACTTTTTTTTCCAGGGGAACGAAGCTCTGCAATCTGGAGAACAGTTATAATTTTGGGTGATCTCCAGCCCTCACATGGAGGGTGACAACATTATTTTCCCTAGAGGAAATGGCTGCTTTGAAGGGTGGAGTCTATGGCATTATACGCTTCTGAGGTCACTCCCCTCCTCAAACCCCACCCTCCCCAGGCTCTACTCCTCAAATATAAAAAAAAATTCCCAACCTGGAGTTGGCAACAGTATCTTCTTCGTACTGAACAGCCAACCTACCTCTATGTGCCCTTCTTTCTTCATCTTTCCATCTCCCCCCACCCCAGCCTCTGCCTAGGAAAGCTATGGCCTTTGTCCACAGCGGTGACCAAAGCCCCTTCTCATCTACTCCTTTTTATCCGCACAACAAGTCTGTGAGGTAGATTACGTTGAAAGTATGTGACTGGTCTAGAATCATCCAGTCAGTTTCCAGAGCAAGATGGGGATCTGAACCTACTCTGAAGTCCTAACTGCTAAACCACACTGGCTTCAAAGGATGGCTGCAGTTGAAGAGTAGCAAGCAGCCAAACTTGTCATGCAAGTCATGTAGTATCAAGTCACCCAGAAGGTTCTGCTAGGCCCAGAGTTGCCAGTGGGACCTAGAGATCCCCCGGAATTGCAGTGGATCTCCAGACAACAGAGATTTGTCCTCCCTTAAGAAAATGGTACAGTCAACTTACAATGACTTCTTAGGGTTTTCAAGGCAAGAGACGTTCAGAGGTAGTTTGCCATTGCCTATCTCTGTGTATTGACCCCGGTATAGCTTGGTGGTCTCCTATTGAAACAGTCTCTCTCTCTCTCTCTCTCTCTCCCAGAAACAGAAGTGGCTTCAAATATAAGTGTAGAGGCAGTTTCAGAACAAATAAAATGATTCAAAACTTCCAATGATTAGTAACAAAAATATCAATAAAATCAATTAAATGTATTTATTTATTTAGTTGATCTCTATTCCACCCCTTCCCGTGAACAGGCTCAGGGCGGAGTACCACATGCCAACAATAACCATAATGAATCACTGTGATTAATTAATAAAAACAAGCCGTTAAAACAATAAAATCGATCAGCAATAATCATACAATTTCAACAAAGAGGCAGCTCTGCACAATAAAATAAATCAATGCTACAGCAGTAGCCAGATAAGAGGTGGAATGACACAACAAGGGAGGCTGGGTTAGATGTATTATGGACATCCACTGCCTCACCCAAAGGCCTGGAGGAACAGCTCCATTTTACAGGCCCTACAAAAATATAATAACTCAGGTAGGGCCCAGATCTCTGCTGGGAGCTTATTCCACCAGGCCAGAGCCAGGACAGAGAAGTCCCTAGCCCTGGTCAAGGCAAGATGGACATCCCTTGGACTGGGGAAAACCATCAGATGTTGATTAGTTGAACGCAGAGACCTTTGGGCACATATGGGAAGAGGCAGTCCTGTAGGTATGCCAGTCCCAGGCCGTACAGGGCTTCAAATGTCAGTACCAAAACCTTGATGCAAATTCAGCAGTCAATGGGTAGCCAGTGCAGTTGGTGTAACGCCGGCCATATGTTTGCCAGAAAGGCAATGCAGTTAGCAGGCACGCCACTGCATTTTGCACCAGCTGGAGTTTCTGCATTAGTGTCAGAACTTGTATCTTTGCTGCTGGTCCTCTATAATGTGACCAATGCTGTATGGTAGTTTTATTGTGGCTTAGAGCTGTATTGTTACTGAACCAAACTGACTCCATGTTGTAACCTCTGCTTAACCCAGAGTGCCTGAATAGTAATTAACCTTGCCCCACTGGTATCCAAAATATTTGGGGCTGTAGAATGAATTATGTCTTGTCTCTGCACATTCTCACACTGGGACCCTTTGAAGCCGAACAGCATGGCCTTCGGAGTAGGGAGGCATCCTCTCTACTGATAGTGATGGTGAGAAGACAGCTGCGCCCTACAATGTGAATTGTGGCTTTGTGAGATGTTTGCTTTACGTGTATAAAATCAAGCTGATGCTGGCTCTCGCCATTACTGTTATCTTGCCTTTTCCAGCACCTAGTTCTCTTCAATAAAATCCTAGCTTTGTAACTAAGTATGGGATCCGTTTGAAGTTCTTGAGTTCTGACATTATAACAGTAATCCCATTGTTCGTGGCTTATCTGTACTGGAGGCTTGGCTCGATGGCGGCAAAAGTACCAGACGACGGAGAGCCCACCACCCCATCGGAGGACCCGCCGCTCGACCCAAACGTGACGGGGGTCCGACGCAAAATTAAGGTTCCAGCGCCCTTCTCGGTCGACGACGCCTTCCCGGCCCCGCGAACCTGGAGCCCGCGGAAGTCCACGGCAGCAATCGACGCCGCGGAGCAGCGGTATTGAAGCATGTTGGGCGAAGGAGGGGCAGGTGACGACGACGAGGGCCAGGCGGAGGGCACGGAGCCCCGAGGGGGGGAAGACCCGATCCGGACCCTCCGCAACGAATTATTCGATTGGGTGCGGGAAATCCACGGCGATGTGCACCGTTCCCGCGTGACGATGGCCGAGGAGATGCAGCAGAACCTGGGCGCTATCCACGACCAGCTCCGCACTTTGCAAACCGCGGTCCTGGGGATACCGTATGGAGTGTTGCCACTGGGGCAACCGCCTGTCGCCCCGCCGGCCCCCGCCCCGCAGGCTCCAGCTGCCCCGGCGCCGCCGGCCCCAGCGGCCCCAGCGGCCCCGGCACCTCCGGCTCCGCCGGCTCCGGCCGCCCCGGCACCGCCGGCGCCGCCTGCACCAGGGGCCCCGGCCGCCCCGGCGCCGCCTGCACTACCCGGTCCGATCCCGCCGGCCCTACCGGGCCCAGCACCGCCGCCTGGGGCGCCGCGAGCGCCAGGAGGGGCCGAGGGACGGGGAAGAGAGCTGAAGATTACGTTCGATGGGAATCCGGAGGACGTGGAATACTTTACTATTCAGTGCGACACGTTTTTCACCCACTGGGGCGCCGACTACCCTACCGAGGCCAGCCGAGTGTACCACATCGCGTCTCGACTGAGAGGGGCGGCCCGCAAATGGTATGTGGGGCTTTTCATGGGAAGAAAGCCCGAATTAGCTACCGTGGCAGGGTTCCTGCACGCGATGCTCCGCCAGTATGGAGATCCCTTGCGGGAGGAGAAGGCGGTCGCTGCCCTCCAACGCATCGAACAGGGCAACCGCTCCACCCGCGAGTACGCCACCGAATTCCTGGGGTACTGTGCGGCAGCGAGGGGATGGAACGAGGTCATGAAATACACCGCGTTCATCAACGGGTTGAATCCGAGCATCCTCGACCGCTGTTACAGTCAGGGAAGGCCCGACACGCTGGTCGGCTGGATCCAACTGGCCGGGGAAGTGGAGACCAACCTCCAACACGTGGGGATGAGGAGACAGCAACTAGCGAGGAAGGGAGCCAAACACACCCCAACTAAATCTGAAGGGAAGAAGGCTCCGACGACCTCCACCCCGTCTCCCGCCCGCAAGTGCTTCCAATGCGGGGACCCAAATCATCTTGCTGCTAACTGCCCTGGGAAAGCGGGATCCACACCACCCACGGCGCGGCCAACCACCCCGGGCCCGAAGAAGAAGAAGAGCAGCCGATCGAAGGAGCCCAGTCGGGGCTCCGTCGCCACTTCCTTGGCGACTGACGAGGATTTTACCACCAGCCTGGCGGCAGTCGAAGAATCGACCGAGGAGTCGGACGATACCGAGTCGGCGGGAAACGACAGCGACCTGCTTTAATGGGTGCCGCAAAGCAGGTCCAACAACAGCCGGCACTCCTCACGGTGAGAGCAACTGGGGGTTTACTTTTTATGGCCGTCACCCTCCTTAACCCGAACCTAAAGAGATTCATGCACGCCCGAGCGCTAATCGACTCAGGGTGTAACAGGGACTTGATCACCCCCCGCCTAGTTGAGGCGCTGGGATTAGCCACTTCGCCCCTGCCACAACCGATGCAGTTCCAGCAAATGGACGGGGGGCCCATGAGAGGGGAACCATGTACTTTAGAAACTCAGGCGGTCCCGGTAGGGACTGAGGAGCATTGGGGAATTGAGACTTTCGTAATCGCCCCCTCCTGCTCTTTCGACGTGGTAGTAGGCTCAGCTTGGCTCGCCCGCCACCAACCCGACATAAGGTGGGAGGAACAGCTCGTCCGGTTCCCGGATTGGAGGTGCGAGCATCACCACTGGCGCCCCGAGTGGGGGCCGCACGCTCCCCCCCAAAACATGCGGGCGTGCCTCACACTCGAGGAAGTCGCCTCCATCCCCAAGGAGTACCGAGACTTAAAGCTGGCATTTAGCGAGAAGGAAGCGGATGAGCTACCGCCCCACCGCCCTACAGACTGTGCCATTGAGCTAATCCCAGGGCAGCAGCTTCCCAAAGCGAAACTGTACTCCATGGGTTGGGCGGAGAAAGCTGAACTCCGAAAGTTTTTGGACAAAAATCTAAAGCGTGGCTTTATTCGACCCGCCACAGCTCCCCATGCCGCCCCTGTCCTGTTCCGAAAGAAGAAGGACGGGTCTCTTAGGCTTTGCACAGATTTTCGTGCGATAAACGGGATTTCCATGTCCAACGCCTACCCGATCCCGTTGATAAAGGACTTATTAAACACCGTAGCAAAGGGGAAAGTATTTACCAAACTCGACCTCCGAGACGCATACTTCCGCGTCCGCATCAAAGAGGGGGACGAGTGGAAGACAGCCTTCAACACCCCACTGGGACAATTTGAGTACCTTGTCATGCCGTTTGGGCTACAGGGAGCCCCGGGTGTTTTTATGAACTTTATTAATGAAGTGCTGCGGGACTTCCTGTTCAAGGGGGTGGTGGTGTACCTTGATGACATCATTATCTATTCACAAGATCTAAAGTCTCATGTGCCTTTGGTCAGAAAAGTGTTAAGCACCCTTTGTAAACACAAACTGTATGCCAAATTGTCAAAATGTGAATTCCACAAGACCGAACTGGATTACTTGGGCTTCCGGGTGTCGGGGGAGGGATTGTCCATGGACCCCGCAAAGGTCCAAGCGGTGTTAGACTGGGAACCCCCTCGAACCCGCAAGCAGTTACAAAGTTTTATCGGGTTCGCTAATTTTTACCGCGACTTCATAAAGGGGTTCGCCACGGTCATGCTCCCTCTTACAGAACTCCTCAAAACTAAAGGGAAGGGTGACGAGGCTAAAAAACCCGGCGCACGCCTAACGTGGACGCCTGACTGTCAAAAAGCTTTCACTGAGCTAAAACGCCTCTTCACCTCCGAACCCGTGCTGGCTCATCCTGACGAACTTAAGCCCTTTGTGGTCCAATGCGACGCCTCCGACGCCGCTGTAGGAGCCATATTAATGCAGAGGGGAGAAAATGGGGTGCTCCGACCCTGTGCCTATATTTCCAGGAAATTTTCCAATGAACAAAGAAACTGGTCAGTCTGGGACAAAGAGGCATTTGCAGTCATGTTTGCCTTAAAAACCTGGCGCTCCTGGCTTGAAGGAGCGAGAGTCCCCTTCGAAATCTGGACCGATCACAAAAACCTGGAAGCCCTCACTGGGCGTCGCAAAATGACTGCAAAACAGATCCGGTGGGCAGGCTTCTTTGCTAAGTTTGATTTTGTGTTGAAACACATCCCGGGCTCAAAGAACTTTTTAGCGGACGCCCTTTCCCGCCTGCCCCAACACGACAGTCTCAGGGAGGAGGTGGTGGACTCACTAATTTCCCCCTCAGCCATCGCGGGGGGGGTCACCACCCGCTCCGGTAAACAGACCAACCCACCGGACTTAGAATTACTTTCTCAGTTCCTCTCAGAGTACAAACAAGAAACTGACCGCCCCCCAAACTTGGTCAAGGCCGAGAACGGGCTCTGGTTGCATAATGAAAAAATCTATGTGCCCGATCCCCTCAGGAAGGAGGTTTTGGACCGCTGCCACTCAAGTCGCTTGGCCGGCCACTTTGGCTATGTCAAAACACTCAACTTGCTCACCCGCCAATTTTGGTGGCCGAAAATGAAAAAAGATGTTTCAGAATTTGTACTCTCATGTCCCACTTGCCTCATGGCAAAACGAAGGGGGGGCAAACCTCCGGGCCACCTGGTTCCCCTCCCTACAGCCACCCGACCTTGGTCGGTAGTCTCCATGGACTTCATTGTAGAGCTCCCGCCCTCACAGGGCAAGACAGTCATCTTGGTCGTAGTCGACACCTTTTCAAAGCAGGCTCACTTCATTCCTTGCAAACAGTTACCTACAGCCAAAAAACTTGCCCAGCTCTTTTTCACTCACATTGTACGCCTACACTCATTCCCAGACAAGGTCATTAGTGACCGCGGAACGCAGTTCGTTGCCAACTTCTGGCGGGAGTTCTGCAAACTAGCTGGCATTGAGCAAGGACTGAGTTCTGCATACCACCCCCAGTCGGACGGACAGACGGAGAGGGTTAATGGCCTTCTAGAACAATACCTCCGCTGTTTCATTAATTTCCAACAGTCCAACTGGGTAGATCTCCTCCCCTTTGCAGAATACGGCTACAACAATAGCCTCCATAGCTCAACCAAAACCTCCCCTTTTCAAATCATCAATGGCTACGAGGGCAAGCCGTTCCCTACGCTCGCCCTCCCAGCCAGCCCATCACAGCCAACATCATGCCAACAATGGTGGGAGGGACTTCGTGAAGGCTGGAAGGGAATTCAGGAAAACCTGGAGGAAGCGAAAAAAGCCTACAAAAAACAGTTTGACAAAAAACACTCTCCGGAGTGGGATCTGAAGGTGGGGGATACAGTTTTCCTGTCGACAAAGAACCTTCCCCTTCCCCAGTCCTGCCGCAAACTTGCACTGAAGTTCCTAGGACCTTTCAAAATCAAAAGGGTGATAAATAAAGTAACGGTAGAACTCGAACTACCCAAATCACTAAGTAAGATCCATCCTGTTTTTCATTGCAGCTTGCTTCGGAAAGACCCTGGTGCTACGTCCTTCCATCCCAGGGCCCCACCGCCCCCTCCGACGACAGTGAGGGGTCAGAGTCACCATGAAGTCCAGGAGATCCTGGACTCCAGAGTCAAACGGGGGAAACTGTATTATTTGATCAGGTGGAAACACTTCCCCCCGAGCTGTGACGAGTGGGTCGAGTCTCAGAATGTAGTGGCACCGCAACTGCTGAAAAAGTTTCACCTACTGTACCCGCACAAGCCCAAGGCCGGCCCCGCGGGAGGGGGCGCTTAGGGGGGGCAGTATGTCAGAACTTGTATCTTTGCTGCTGGTCCTCTATAATGTGACCAATGCTGTATGGTAGTTTTATTGTGGCTTAGAGCTGTATTGTTACTGAACCAAACTGACTCCATGTTGTAACCTCTGCTTAACCCAGAGTGCCTGAATAGTAATTAACCTTGCCCCACTGGTATCCAAAATATTTGGGGCTGTAGAATGAATTATGTCTTGTCTCTGCACATTCTCACACTGGGACCCTTTGAAGCCGAACAGCATGGCCTTCGGAGTAGGGAGGCATCCTCTCTACTGATAGTGATGGTGAGAAGACAGCTGCGCCCTACAATGTGAATTGTGGCTTTGTGAGATGTTTGCTTTACGTGTATAAAATCAAGCTGATGCTGGCTCTCGCCATTACTGTTATCTTGCCTTTTCCAGCACCTAGTTCTCTTCAATAAAATCCTAGCTTTGTAACTAAGTATGGGATCCGTTTGAAGTTCTTGAGTTCTGACAATTAGCTCCAAGGGCAAGCCCACGTAGGGCGAGTTACAGCCTGGAAGTGACCATTGCTTGGGTCACTGTTGCTAAGTCCTGAGGGGAGAGATAGGGTGCTAGCTGTCTGATCTGCTGAAGATGGTAAAAAGCAGACCTGGCAACTGTAGTGACCTGGGCTTCCATGGAAAGCGAGACATCCAAAGTCACTTCCAGGCTCTTCACCTTCTGGGCCAGCAAAAGTGGCACACCATCCAGGGCTGGGAGCCAGATACCCAATTCTACTCCACCTTGGCTCAAGTACAGGACCTCTGTCTTTGCTGGATTAAAGAAGCAACTATCTGTCGCAACTATTCAGCCACAGCTCCCAGTGCCTCAGCCAGATGATCTGGGGTGGAGTCTGGATGGCCATCCATCAACAGATAGAGCTGGGTGTCATCTGCATATTGGTGACAACCCAGCCCAAAACCTTGGGCTAACTGGGCAAGGGGGCACATATAGGTGTTAAACATCATCAGCAAGATTAAAGCCACCTGCGGCATACCACTTTCAAGTGAGTATCTCATGGAGGTCTGCTCACCGAGCACCACCTTTGTCCCTGACCCTGGAGAAAGGAGGAAAACCACTGTAAGGCAGCCCCCTGAACTCCAATGTCAGCAAGGCAGTCGGTCATAAGATGATAATCAACCATGTCAAACGCTGCTGACAGATCTAAAAGTAACAACAGCGCTGACCTGCCTCGATCCAGATGCCTTCTAAGGTCATCTTTAAGGATATCTAATACAGTCTCCATCCCATGGCCAGGGCAAAAGCCAGACTGGAATGGATCAAGGACAAATGCATCCTCCAGGAAAGCCTGAAGCTACTCAGCCACTGTTTTCTCAACCCAGAAATGGAAGATTTGAAACTGGGCGGTAGTTGGCCAGGACCATATGGTTCAAAGTTGGCTTCTTTAAAAGCAGAGAAACCACTGCCTCCTTCAACCCCTCTAGGAATGTTGATAATTTTACCCATGGGGTCCCAAATACCATCCCTGCATACCTTAATAAGCCAGGATGGGCACAGGTTCAGAGGGCAGGTGGTAGGCTTCACTGCAGTCAGGATCCAGTCCACATCTTCCCAAGAGTCAGCTGAAGTAGTCTAAAATTGGGCCAGAAGACAGAGAAGGGACTTCCAGTTCCCATACTGTATCAACCATGGTTGGAAGGTCTTGGCGGAGAGACAAGATTTTATCTGCAAAATTGGTCACAAAGGCCTCACAGCCAATATCCAATTTGCTAACATTTTGCTTGCTCGAAGGCATTGTAGTTAAAGATGGAATTGTCCTAAACAATTGGGCTGGGTGCAACTTTGCAGACACAATGGAGGCTGCACAGAACTCCTTAGCAGACTTCACTGCCTTCTCATAGACCTTCATAAATGTTCTATAAGAAGTTCTTGACTTCTCATCACGAGTACTCCACCACACTCACTCTAGCCATCTAAGTTGCCACTTCATCCTCTGCAGCTCCAGGGTATACCATGGAGCTGTCTTGGTACAACAACAAAAGAGGGCACTGGGGAGCGATGTCATCTATGGCTGCAGAAAGCTGAAGATGCCAGTTCTCTACTAGCTCATCTAACGAGGGGGCACTGGATCCCACAGAGCTTTCTGAAGCCTCTCAGGGTCCATCTGGTTCCGTGGGCGAGCATAAATCTGCTTGCTGCCTAAACAGGAAGGGAGTTGCAGGTCCAGCCGGACTTTCAGGGCAAAGTGATCTGATCATGGAACTGCATCTGCAGCTACCAGATCCACATTTATCCCTGCCCCAAAAATCAAATGCATCACGATTTGTGCCTAAAATAATAATAATAATAATAATAATAAATTTATTTTTGTATCCCGCCCTCCCCCGCCAAAGGCAGGCTCAGGGCGGCTCACAGACATGGAGCAACCATGATTTCAATAAATACAATCAATACAATAAGACAAATCAAAATACAATTAAATTACAGTTGTAAATTAGGTTAAAATTAGATAAAACAGCTGTTATGTGTTAGTAATTAAGGTGCTACAATTCACAGTCATATATAAGATGGATAAAAGTCAATTTAGCCGGGTTCTATCTTGAAAGCGAGCTGAAAGAGGGTGGTTTTGCAAGCCCTGCGGAACTGATTCAGGTCCCGCAGGGCTCGCACTACCTCTGGAAGTTGATTCCACCATCAGGGGGCCATTGTTGAGAAGGCTTGCTCCCTCGTTGTTTTCAATCTAGCCTCTCTTGGTCCAGGGATTTTTAAAAGGTTTTGAGAACTGGATCTCAGTGCTCTCTGGGGAACATATGGGGAGAGGCAGTCCCTAAGGTAGGCAGGTCCTCGGCCATAGCCGAGGACCTGCCTAAAATAGCCAATATTTATTTATTTATTTATTTTTAGACTTATATTCCACCCTTTCCCATAATGGGCTCAGGGCAGATCACAACATGAACAACAATAAAAACCTACCATTTAAATTTTAAAAAAATACAATAAAATTAGCAAATCAAAACAATAGAACAAGAAAACAAATAAGGTGCATCGTCAGGCAGGAAGGGCACATTTCACAGGGATACAGCAGTTTCTGGCCCAAGACAAAATGATGGTGATAATAAATAGGATAGCACCATAGTCTCTAAAGCATGATATCCCAACAAGGGAGGCCAACTGATGGAATAGATGTTGGAATAGGATGCTGCCTTGACCAAAGGCCTGTTGGAATAGCTCCATCTTACAGGGCCTACGAAATGATAATAATTCAGGTAGGGCCCGGATCTCCATAGGGAGCTGGCCCTGGCCCTGGTCAAGGCAAAATGGATGTCCTTCAGGCCAGCGGTGGTCAGGAGGTGTGTAGCAGACTGCAACAACATCTGGGGCAAAGCAGCCCTTCAAGCTTGCCAGTCCCTCAAGTATGTCAGAACAATTTGTGATTTGTTCTGAATCAGTTCGGATACTTGCACTATGCACAACTCGCAAAACAAAGTGGCTTGGATTTTGGGTGGTTTGTCTATATCATTATCAGTGGGGGATCCTCCTCGTGCATCATGACGTGCCTGGCATGATGACATCACCTGGAAGTGATGCTATCGCACCAGGCATGTCACCTCAGCAAACATGCCCAGTACAATAGCATCACTTCAGAGTGATGCCATCACACCGAGCACATTCACACCAGCACTTTCTAGCCCTCTTGAACTAAATGAACCAACGAACCACAGTTTGTTCAGAAAATTTTTAAAAGCCATTAAATGAAAAAGGTAAAGGTAGTCCCCTGTGCAAGCACCAGTCTTTTTCGACTCTGGGGTGACATTGCTTTCACAACGTTTTCACAGCAGACTTTTTACGGGGTGGTTTGCCATTGCCTTCCCAATCTACACTCCCCCCCCCCAGCAAGCTAGGTACTCATTTTACTGATCTCAGAAGGATGGAAGGCTGAGTCAACCTGGACCTGGCTACCTGAACCAGCTTCTGCTGGGATCAAACTCAGGTCATGAGCAGAGAGCTCCGACTGCAGTACTGCAGCTTTACCACTCTGTGTCACAGGGTTCTTTCCATTAAATGAACCAAACCACTGATTCAGACAAACCAATGAAACACGAAATGAACCACCTTTTTCACATTCCACGCCCATCCCTAGATGGCATTACTGAAGGGGCATTTGGCGTCCCAGATAAGCAGAATGCTGCTACGTGGAAGCAAAGCTACCACACAACATTCTACTCATTCTGACATTATTGCATGAGGTTTTCCCTCATTCTCTTCTCCTAGTAGCAAGTTAATTTCAGGTGTTTTCTACAGTGGTGTAATTTCCTTCTTGCTGCTGTGGCTGCCAATACAGCTAAGTAGCAATAGGATTTTGACATGGAAGGCTTTCCTATAGTTTCCCTGCTGCAATCCCCTGACAACAGCCATTCTCCCTACACACACATACCATCCAGCCAGTCTGTTTTAATGAATTCAAGCACAGACAGAGTGTCAGTCAAGAGGAGATAAAACTGACATGCAAGCTTCCCATCATCATGTGAAGATCCTCCAAGACTGTCATGAGAGGAGGAGGAGGATTTATACCCCACCTTTCACTTGAAGTCTCAGAGCAGCTTACAATCACCTTCTCCTCCCCCCCAACAGACACCCTGTGAGGTACGTGGGGCTGAGAGAGCTCTCTGATAACTGCTCTTGAGAGGAACAGCTCTGAGGGAGTTATGACTTAACCAAGGCCACTTCAGCAGCTGCATGTGGAAGCGTGAGGAATCAAACCCAGTTCTGCCAGATTTGAGTCCACACACTTAACCACTACACCCTACTGGCTCTAAGTGAATGCAATGAAGGTCCTCTCCTCTGAAATAAAGATGTACAAATATGCCCTTTTCCTCCATGGGAGAAGCAAAACTGAAATGGAGATGTTGAGCTAAACCAACGGTAATTAGGAATTTTATAGGTCATTACTGGGATAGTGGGCCTTACTTCTTTCTTTTCTACCAGACAAAGGCAGTTATTTTCAGAGAGCCTTTGAGAGCTCTCTGGAGTTCTCAGAGAACTCTTTGATTATGAGTTGGATGGCCCAATATGATTTTATTACACTGCTTTTGGATGGCCCAATATGATTTTATTACACTTCGAGAGTTTATGCTCGAACAGAATATGGACCTGGCTTGCGTGACTGAGACCTGGGTCCGGGAGGGTGATACAGTAGCCCTCTCGCAAACAGCTCCCCCAGGTTACTCAGTCTTCCACCAATCGCGGACTAGCGGGCGGGGGGGGAGGAGTGGCATTATTTGCGCGGGAGGCTTACTCCTTCAGGACGCTCCCGGCCCCAAAGATTGAGGGTATTGAATGTGCCGGTCTGGCATGGGAGGTTGGAGAGGGGTTGGCGATTTGGCTGGTGTACCGTACGCCTAACGCACCAGCCAACACCTTACCGTCCCTACTCGAGGCGGCGACGGGCTGGGCGCTGGAGCACCCAAGGTTGATTATCCTGGGTGACTTCAACGTCCATGCTGACGACCCGTCCTCCAGTCAGGCGACGGACCTAGTGTCTTCCATGGCGACACTGGGACTCTCTCAATTTGTTGTAACTCCCACTCACCAGGCCGGACACATGTTAGACCTGATCTTTGCGGCCGGGGTTGCAGTGAGCGATATAACCGCAGAGGCGGTGCCATGGTCGGATCACTTCACCCTCAAGGCCCGTGTAGATATGCCTCTCCAAACCTGTTTAGGCGAGGAGCCTATTATGGCTCGCCCGCGGAGCCAAATGGACCCGGAACGGTTCCAGATGGCCCTGCGGGACCCCTGGACCTCTGGCGACTCCCTCGATGACCTGATTGAGACCTGGAATAGCCGGCTCTCTAGGGCCATCGAGGAGATCGCACCTCGGCACCCTCTGCGACCTTGGACTAAGCTGGCCCCGTGGTATACCCCGGAACTACGCCAGCTGAAACAAGGCCTTAGACGGCTAGAGAGGCAATGGCGGCGTACCCGTGACGAAGCGACTAGAACATCTTATAGGAAGTTTATGAAGTCCTATGAGATGGCAATCAAGACCGCAAAGAAAACATACTTTGCGGCTAAGATTGCATCGGCAAATTCACGCCCGGCCCAATTATTTAGAATAATTCGGAACCTTACTACATTGCCACAGGGCAATTCAAAAGCTAAGGAATTGGAGATTGGCTGTGAGGCTTTTGCGAAATTTTTTGCTGATAAGGTCCAATCGCTCCGCCACGACTGCCCTGCCAATTTAGATGCAGTAAGTGAACTCGAGACCCAATGCGTGCCTTCTGATTTAACCCTGGATTGCTTCGACCCGCTCAGCTTGGAGGAAGTCGACAGAATTCTTGGCACTGCACAATCCACAACTTGCGATCTGGACCCATGCCCCTCCTGGCTAATCAAGGCCTGCCAGGAGGAATTAAGATATCCTATACGGGATATTATAAATCGATCCCTTTCAGAGGCTGCTTTTTCAACACCCCTGAAAGAGGCATTGGTCTGCCCTCTCCTGAAAAAAGCTTCATCAGACCTTGCCGAATTGGCATACTATCGACCGGTCTCAAACTTGCCCTTTTTGGGCAAAATTATCGAGAGGGCTGTGGCGCTGCAGTTACAGGATTTTCTGGAGGACGCTTCCACCTTAGACCCATGCCAGTCCGGCTTTCACCCGGGCCATGGGATGGAAACAGTCTTGGTCGCCCTCATGGATGACCTCCGACGGCAACTGGACCGAGGCAGCTTGGCAGTATTGCTGCTGCTAGACCTATCGGCTGCGTTCGATATGGTCGACCATCGGCCGCTGACCCGCCGCTTCGCCGACGCAGGAATTCGGGGGCTAGCCTTACAGTGGCTCTCCTCCTTTCTTGAAGGTCGGGGACAAAGGGTGGCAATCGGGGGGGAGCTGTCTCAGAGGCACCCACTTCATTGTGGGGTGCCTCAGGGGGCAGTTCTCTCCCTGATGCTGTTTAACATCTTTATGCGCCCTCTTGCCCAGATTGCACGGAGGTATGGGTTGGGTTGTCATCAGTATGCGGATGACACCCAGCTCTATCTACTGATGGACGGCCGGGCTGGCGAGGTCCCTATAAATTTGGACCGGGCGTTACAAGCCGTGGCTGACTGGCTCAGGCTGAGCGGGCTGAAGTTGAATCCGGCGAAGACCGAGGTCCTTTGCGTGGGCCGCGGCGGACCGGGAGGGGATATTACCCTACCGGCCTTTGACGGTGCGCCACTGATACCAGTGTGCAAAGTCAAGAGCCTGGGAGGGCTACTGGAATCCTCTTTATCAATGGAGGCCCAGATAGCTGCCACTGCTAGATCCGCCTTCTTCCATCTCAAGAGGGCGAGGCAGTTGGCTCCCTTCCTGGAACGCAGCGACCTAGCAACTGTGATCCACGCAACGGTCACCTCGAGACTAGACTACTGCAATGCCCTCTACATGGGGCTGCCCTTATACCGAACACGGAAACTTCAGGTAGTCCAAAACGCGGCGGCCAGGCTGCTAGTGGGACTACCACGGTGGGAACACGTGCGGCCTGGGCTGCAGGATTTGCACTGGCTGCCAGTTGTGTACCGTGTTTGCTATAAAGTGCTGGTCATTACCTTTAAAGCCCTATATGGCCGAGGCCCTGCCTACCTAAGGGACCGCCTCTCCCCATATGTTCCCCAGAGAGCACTGAGATCCAGCTCTCAAAATCTTTTAACAATCCCTGGGCCAAGAGAGGCTATACTGAAGATAACCAGGGAGCAAGCCTTCTCAGCAATGGCCCCTTGATGGTGGAATCATCTTCCAGAGATGGTGCGAGCCCTGCGGGACCTGAACCAATTCCGCAGGGCTTGCAAAACATTTCTTTTCCAGCTTGCCTTTGAGACAGAACCTGGCTAAACCGACTTGTAGCCACCTAGCCATCTTGTGTATATTATGACTTATAGTATTTTATAGCACCTATTTTATCTTTTTAACTAAGTTATTTATGTAATTGATTATATTTAAAATTGTTGCTTACATTGTTTTATCTAAATCATGGAATGCCATGTCTGTGAGCCGCCCTGAGCCCGCCTTTGGCGGGGGAGGGCGGGATACAAAAATAAATTTATTATTATTATTATTATTGCTGACTTATGGTTGTTGACCTGCTGCTTCCACATTTGTCTGCTACTTTAGCCCTAGTTTCTTTTTAATAATTGTGGCATTTCTTTCATAGATTTTAACAGAATTCCTAACTGCTTTCCAGATCAAATGATAAACAGAATTAAGATACTGATTTTCACATTAAAAGAACAGAACTTGGAGCAGCTTAATAATTAACAAATTCTAAGTAAATAATCAGTAAGTTTCTTGTACAAACATTGTACTGATCATTATTACCTATAATTTAAAGAATAAAAACTGTGAATGAATACATGTAGAGAATTCAGAAATTTTTAAAATATAAAACAGAATTGCCTGTTTACATATAGATTTGTGTGAATCAGAGGACACAAATTAGTTCTGATGTGCCAAGGAATCAGAATCTAGGGCTGGATTAAGCATACTAATGTCCATGTGAACAAAGCAGAAGTCAAGTTCACCTTTAAGACCAACCAAGTTTTATTCTGAACGTAAGCTTTTGTTTGCTCTCTAAGCACACTTCATCAGACCTTTGTTGGTCTTTAAAGGTGTAACTTGACTCCTGCTTTGTTCAACTGCTTCAGACCAACACGGCTGCCCACTTGGATCTAATGACCATCTGCTGGATGAGCACATACAAGCCCTGTTCCCAAGTTACACATACTATCTGTATAGTGTACACTTTTAAACCCCATGATTTATCCAGGTGCCCAGTTTCATTTGCAAAATGAATATGTGTCAGCAGTTTATTTCAAACAAGTACATGCAAGTTGTACATGCCTTCACTGTAAAGTGAACAGGGCTACAGCCTACAGGTGTGCAGTGATCAGGAACTGGGCACATGTACAGAGAAGCTGCATGGAATATAGTAATGTAAGAATGTGAAAGAGCTATCATTTTTGTTGGGGGGATGGAGTGATTTGAGAAATGTGCAAACAGAAACCTTGCAGCAACTTTTTAGCCGGGAGGCTAAAGTGTGTGTGGGGGGGGGGGGGGAGAAGGGCTGAGAAGTTTTAGGACTGTTCCATTCACTTGCTGGCTATAACCTCAACAATCCCCCCCCCTCCCCGCAGCACAGTCCAGAATGAAAGAAAACATCTTGGCATGATTATAAAGTAGCAAAACAAATCATAAGTTGATCTCAGTCTCTTGTAACATGCTATGATATGACAGGTCGCATTTCAATTCAAAGTACATTATTGTGTACCATTAAAAGACAACTACAGAGAGAGAAAAAACTGTGTACATCATTGAACTATGGCAATTCCAAAAGCAACTGTGCACTTTTGTCCTGAAAAAAGACAAGAGAAGACAATCAATTTAGAGAAGTAGTGATGAGCAGCTCCATTACCATAAGTGCATCCCTCTTAAATTAGTAAACTAGACAGGAAGTAATAAATCCTGAAAGGATTAAGTAAATACAATGAATACAAATAAGTTTGCTCTTCAAAGACTTATAGGCTACAATCCACAGACCTCTGTGTCAGGTTAAGTCCTTTCCATGTTGCTTATACTGGCACATACTAGATTAAGAATTACGCATCTCCCTCACTGGCTTCAAATTAGATTTCATATAGTAATGCAAGAAATGTTGCTGAGCACTCTTTTCCAATATAGCTATGTCACACAGCAGGGGACCAGGAAGGGCCTTCTACTGTCTGTCACTACTCTGGTAAGGGTTTGAATGGGAAAGCCCAGTCCACCCAATCACTGTGTCTTCCTTATTAGCAAAACATTTTAACCATGACCAAAGAGACCTGAGGACCCAGGCAGTATAACAACAAAAAAATTATTATAAATTCTTTAGACAGCAATGAGCAGCCCCATGGCACAGAGTTGTAAAGCTGCAGTACTGCAGTCCAAACTCTCTGCTCACAACCTGAGTTCGATCCCGGTGGAAGCTGGGTTCATGTAGCCAGCTCAAGGTTGACTCAGCCTTCCATCCTTCTGAGGTCCGTAAAATGAGTACCCAGCTTGCTGGGGGGAAAGTATAGATGATTGGGGAAGGCAATGGCAAACCATCCCGTAAAAAGTCTGCTGTGAAAATGTCATGATACGACATCACCCCAGAGTCAGAAACAACTGGTGCTTGCACAGGGGACTACCTTTACCTTTTAGACAGAGCAACAAGTGGGTAGAAAAACCTTTAGTGCACAGAGGAATAAGAAACAGAAAAGGTTGGTTTAAATAAATAAACAGCCCTGATGCATCTGACTAGACTTTCCCTTCCTTTGAATACCAAAGACTCAACCTCCTTGAGTGAGGGAACCCTCCTCCTGATGCAGTCTCTGCCGAGAAAACCTTTCTCCCTGCAGCCTTTTCCAGAGAGAACATACCCTGTCTGTGGCTTGGCCTTTTATGCTTTCCTCCCAGGTCCTACCCTCATGGGCTAGTTTTCCCTCCAAAACCTCTTCACCCAATCAGAGGGACAGAAAGAATCCTAGGCGATATCGACCACTGTATCTACTCCTAGGCAGGCTTCTCCCTGCCCTGTAGGCCGCACTAGACCTCAGATCATGACAAGCTGCAATAGTGTTCCAGGTCTGGTTTTATTCATATGATCAGGATGCTGCCTTCCAGCACCAGAAAGAAAATGAAAAGTCTGAGCGTGCGTAAGGTAGATCTGAAAGCCATTGATAGTCATACTGCAGTGACTAGAAATCCATATCTGTAATTTGACTTCAAAAGCAGCCATGATGGCCTAATCATGATCAGGATTGCAGTACTGGTGTGTGGGGGGGGATTAATTTGTTCATCCTCATTTTACCAATCAGAAATGCTGCCATGCTGTTCTGACCCCAGGTTGGAAAGATGCATAACTCCACGATACCAGTCATTTTTCCCTGCTGGGACTTAAAGGAGCTCTGCAGTGGGTGTTTCACTGGAGAAATGGCACAGGAAAAGTTGACCCCTTCCCCCCTACCATGACCTCTTGTGGCATGCTTTTATGGTCAAATTACATGTCTGGAGTTCTAGTAATGGAAATTCAGCATCATGTGTATTTTGACTTTTAAGACTGCTAGGAATTCTATTATAAATGGTTGGTAGATTCAGGTGGGTTGCCATATAGGTCTGAAGCAATAGAACAAAGTTTGAGCTCAGTTGTATCTTTAAGACCAACAAAGTTTAATTCTGAATATAAGCTTTTGTGTGCATGCACACTTCATCAGATACATTGAAACAGTTCTCCTTAAGCCTTACATATATACATTTAAGTAGAAAGGGATTAGTTGCCTGCAATAATCACTTTATAACTTTTGACACTGGTAATGGTTCTGTGTACCACATAGACCTCCACCGTCTTGGATACATTATTTTAAAAGGAGTGCCAGGAAGAAGGCAATCTGTTGGCAAGCAGCTATTCCTCCAAGGGCACACCTGGCAGTAAAATGTCCCCATGGTGACCAGGCAATGGGCAATGGGAGATTCAGAGGCAAGGCCTCAGAACTTGGAAGGGAACCTGGGAATCCTGACCCTCCCAGAAGGCAAGTCTTACAAAAATCAGGTGGTGGCGAGTTACTGAGAGAGAGAAAAGCCTTTCCAGGTGTTGGAACAGGGCCTGCAGACCAGAGCAGGACTGTTCTGCCACAATTTATAATCCATTTTTGTTTGGGATGCTGGTCTACAGAGATTTTACACTCACGGTGGCTAAAACAGTATCCTCTGGAAGGCTGATCAAAGATTGTATTTTCTTCAGAAAGTCTGCAGTGTCCTTTCCTCAGAAAGTCCTTATTTTGGAATAACTTCCCCACATCTGTTAAAAGAACAAAACAGCATAGCTGAAACCTATTATTCATGTAAATCAATTTTTATTATTTTTGCAATATATTGAAAAATATACTTCTATCACAACCCAAAAATAATCAGCCAATACATTGCAAATTTTCCTCCCCCCTCTCACCTCTAATTCATGACCTCCGCCGGTATTTAAAATACAATCTAAAGGTAAAATTCACAATTATAGAATCTTCACTAAAAATTACCATTATCTTAACTCAAAGATGGTTATCATACTTTATCCTCTACTTAATTCTTATTCATTTAACTTGCATATTAAATCAAATATCAATAATCACAGTTCTTCTCTTTCCTTTGAAAGTTCAATTAATGTTATCAAAAAACACTAAATGTCTCTTCACTTTCCATTGTTTCGCCACATAGTTTTGAAACTTCTCCCAGTCTTCTTTAAATTTCTCCAAATTACAATCTTTTAAGATTCTAGTAAGTTTGTCCATTTCACTCCAGTTTATTACTTTTAAGACCCAGTCCCATTTTTCTGGTATTTTGTCTTGCTTCCACATTTGCATATACAATGTCCTCGCAGCTGAAAGCAAGTACCACAACAATAACCTGTCTCGCTTCGGAAAGCTTTCCATTTGTAATCCCACCAGAAAGACATCCGGTGCTCTCTTAATATTATATCCCAAGATTTTCGAAATCTCTTGTTGAATCATAAGCCAAAATTGTTTCGCATTTTCGCAAGTCCACCGCATATGGTAGAAAGAATCTTCATGATTTTTACATTTCCAACACCTATCTGAAGCTTGATTGTTCATTTTTGTTAATTTTTTAGGTGTCATATACCACCTATACAGCATTTTAAAACAGTTCTCTTTTATATTATAGCACGTCGATATTTTCATAGAGTTCTTCCATAGGTGTTCCCACATCTCCATTTGTATTTCCTTGTTAAAGTTTATTGCCCATTTAATCATTTGTTTCACCACCTCCTCTTCTGTAGACCATTTCAATAACAACTTGTAAGTCCTTGAAATCAGTTTTTCATTTTCACCCAACAGCATTTTTTCCATTTCTGTTTGTTCATGCCTTATACCTGTATTCCTAATATCATTCTCTACCAAGCTTTTTATTTGTTGCAATTGAAACCAATTAAACTTATCTTGCAACTCTTCAGCTGGTTTCAATTCTACTTTGCCTCCATGAATCTTTAGCAGTTGTTTGTATGATACACATTTTTCTTCCTGCGGATTTGAAGACAACTTTATAACTTCTGTTGGCACAATCCAAAGTGGTTTTCTCTCATCACCATATTTATTGTATTTTTTTCCAAGTATTCAACAAATTCCTCCTTATATAACAGTGTGAGAAAAGTCCATCCATCTTCTCCTTCCCATAGTACATATAGGCATGCCAACCAAAAATATTTCCATGGCCTTCTAATGCCAATAGTTTTCTATTAAGCAAAGTTATCCAGTCCTTAATCCATACCAAACAAACTGCATCATGGTATAACCTTGAATCAGGTAATTGGAAGCCACCTCTTTCTTTCACATCCATCAGAATTTTCATTTTAATTCTTGGTTTTTTGCCTGCCCATACAAATTCTGAAATCTTTCTTTGCCAGAGATTAAATTGTTTCTTATCTTTCACTATTGGAATAGTTTGAAAAATAACATAATTCTTGGTAGAACATTCATTTTAATTGCGGATATCCTCCCCTGCATGGATAGATTCAATTGATTCCACTTTAACATATCCTCTTCGATTTTATGCCAAAGCTTTTCATAATTGTTCTTGTATAAATTGATGTTTCTCATTGTAATATCCACACCTAAATATTTTACTTTTGAGATAACTTCGCATCTACGAACATTTTGTAACTCTTTCTGTTTGCTTGGTGACAGATTCTTACTTAGGATTTTCGATTTTTCTTTATTTATATAAAAACCTGCCAGTTCTCCATACTCTTTTATTTTCTTTAACATCAAGGGTGTCACTTGTAATGGATTTTCATTAATAAACATCACATCATCCGCAAAGGCCCTATATTTATAGTAAAAACCTTTGAACTTCAATCCTTCTATTTGAATCAACAAGACCTCTAGGGTCATTATAAATAGCAACAGAGATAGAAGGCAACCTTGTCTTGTGCCTTTGCTAATTGACGTTTGTTATGTCAGGTCAGCATTCACACAAAGTTTAGCTTGTTGTTCTGTATATATTGCCTTGATCATCCTTATAAAATCGCCTCCTAGTTTCATTTTTTCCATCACTGCAAACATAAAGTCCTAGCTGAAATTATCAAAAGCTTTTTCTGCATCAGCAAAAAATAAAGCCACCTCCTTTTCTGGATGCTTTTTATAATATTCTACAATGTCTATTACTGTTCTAATATTGTCTCTTATTTGCCTTCTGGGGAGAAAACCTGCTTGTTCCTCTTGAATAGAAATGTTCAAATGCTGTTTGAGTCGTTCTGCTAGAATTCTAGCAAATATTTTATAGTCATTGTTCAGTAGTGAAATCGGTCTATAATTTTTGACATTTGTGACATCTCTTTCCTCTTTCAGTATCAATGAAACAACTGCTTCTTTCCATGTATTTGGCACCTTCCCATCTTGTCTAATACTGTTCATCAATTTTTGAAGTTTAGGTACTAGTACTTCTGCCAGAACTTTATAAAATTTTGCTGAAAAGCCGTCGGGACCCAGAGCTTTTCCTAATGTCATTGAACAAATTGCTGCTTCTATTTCTACTTTTTCAAAAGGTTCATTCAAGGTTGTTTTCATATTTTCTTTTAGGGGGTTCACTTTTATTCTTTGCAGGTACGCTTCTATTTTTTCTTTATTTACTTGTTGACCTTTAAACAATTTAGCATAGAATTGGTAAAACTCCCTTTTAATTCTGGCTTGATCCACAATTTCTTTACCCTCCGAAAAAATCCTATTTATGAATTTTTTCTCCCTTTTTTTCTTCAGTTGCCAAGCCAAATATTTCCCTGGCTTATTAGCACCCTCAAATGACTTCTGCTGTAGCCTTTTTAAATTCCACTCCACCTCTTTGTTCAATAAGTGACTCAATTGGTTCTGCAAAATTGTAATCTCCCGCAATATTTTCTTTTTCCCTGGTCTTTTTTTCAGTTCATTTTCTTTTTTACCTATTTCTGTTTGTAAGTCCATCAATTGTTTTTCTTTAGCTCTTTTATCTTTATTGTTCAATGTAATTAGTATTCCTCTCATAACAGCTTTGTACGCGTCCCATACGGTCTGAATTTTAACATCTTGATTTTCATTCATTTGAAAAAAAGCTTTAGTTTCTTTTTCAAGAGATTTCACTATTTCTACTTTTTGCAATAAATCTTCATTCAGCCTCCATCTTCTCATCTTTTTCCTTTCTTTCACTAACCACATTAATGGATTGTGGTCTGCACCTATTTTCAGAAGAATCTCTATTTTATTAGTAATAAGTCCTAAGTCCTTCATGGACTATACCATATCAATTCTTGAGAAGGAGTTGTGCCTTGCTGAAAAAAAGGTATAATCACGCATATTAGGGTTAAACTTTCTCCATATATCTTCCAGACTTTCTTGCTTGGTTAGTTCAAAAAATGACTTTGGCAGCTTGCCATCTTTGTTTTTTTTGCTTCCAGATCTGTCCAAAGAGTTCTTGATAGTTCCATTGAAGTCTTCCATTAACAATACTTGATCATAAGTCACTTGGTCTAGTTGTTGCATAATGTCTTTAAAGAAAGCAGCTTTTGCCCCATTTGGGGCATATAATCCCAATAACAATGTCTTTTTCTCATTCATAAACATCTCCACTGCAACAAATCTACCTTCATTGTCTTTAAAAATCAGTTTTGGCTCCAATTCTTTTTTAATATAAAAAACCACTCCCTTTTTTTTTCTTTAGCTAATGAAAAAAATTCTTCTCCAAGAGATTTGTTCCATAAAAATTTATAATCCAATCGTTTAATATGTACTTCTTGTAGACAAACTATATTACATTTCTGTTTTTTAATCCAATGGAAAGTTGCTTTTCTTTTTTGCGGTGAATTAAGTCCATTTACATTCCAAGAAATTAATTTGTAATCTGTAACAGTTCTTCAATTATTCTGTATCCCCAAACTTTTTATTGTCCACAAAAAACTTCTCCATGCCTTGAGTATCTACTATTGTCATTCTCAGTCTTTTATACTCAAAGCTAAGACCTTCAGGTAAGATCCATCTGTATCTTATTCCCTTCTCTCTTAACTTGTCTGTCAATTTCTTGAACTGTCTTCTGTCACTGATAACCTTCCTTGGCAGCTCCTTCATTATCCGAACTCTGCTTTCCTCCACAACCTTTCAAATTGTTGACTTAAGATCCTTCCCACCATATCTCTTGTAGTAAATTTTTTCATCCCTTGGTAGCTTGCACTTTCTAGCAAATTCTGAGTTGACCCTGTATACATAGTCACACAAACATCCCATCACCTCAGGTTCATCAAGCTGAGGCAAACAGATCGACTTCTGGAGTCCTGAACCATTTGCAGATTTGAAGGAAGACTGCCCGATGAAGGGACCATTCCGACTGGGCTATGGACTGGCAACTCAGTCAGTTCGCTATCGTGTTGTCCCGGCCAGCCACATGCATCGCCTTGATAGAAAGAAGATGGCTTTCCACCCAAAGGAAGAGTCCTTCGGCATGAAGCGTCTTGAACCTCGTCCCCCCTTGTCTGTTCACATAAGCCTTGGCTGTCATGTTGTCCATTTGGACTAACACATGTTTCCCTTCTACTTGTCTCACCATATTTAGCAAGGCTAAACAAATGGCCCTGAGCTCCAGAAAGTTGATGCTTTTGGCTGATTCCTGAAGGGACCATTTGCCTTGGATCACTGTACCCATTAGGTGGGCCCCCCAACCAAAGAGACTTGCATTGGTTGTCACTACCAACCTCTTTGGATCCCTTATCACTTGACTCCTTGTGAAACAGTCGGAGGCCATCCACCAGCATAGTGCTTGTCTTAGATGTGTGGGAATTGTCAGCATCAGGAGTTTCTTTAGATTGATCTCCCTTTGAAAGGGTCAAAGGAAAATCTGAAGGGGCCGAGTGTGGAAGCGGGCCCACTGCACCACATCCTGGCAGGAAACTAGCTAGACCCACGAGTTGTGCTAGACCCACGAGGCTTTCCGTCCTCCTCTTGGACACCCAGACCAGGAGATTTGCAAGTTTGGACCTCCTCTCCTGAGAAAGAAAGACTCTGTCCCTGAGCATGTCTATCTGTACTCCTAGGTGAGTCAGGTTCTGCATCGGCACCAGGGAACTCTTCTGAGTGTTGATGACGAAACCGTGGTTCAACAAGGTCGCAATGGTTTGTTCCAGATGCAGTCTGGTCTGTTCCTTGGATGGGGCTTTTACCAGAATGTCGTCCAGGTACGGAAACAGGCCCTGAATCCGAAGGACTGCCACCAAGGTCACTAGAACTTTGGTAAACACTCTGGGGGATGACTTGAGTCCAAACGGAAGTGCCCGGTACTGAAAATGACGTCCGTCGTATGTGACCCTCAGGAACCGACGATGAGAAGAGGCAATTGGGATATGAAAATAGGCTTCTGACAGGTTGATTGATGCTAGGAAATCCACCCGATGGATGGCGGCTAGGATGGATCTTAGAGTTTCCATGTGGAACTTCCTTGTCAGGATGCACCTGTTTACCCACTTCAGGCCCAAGATTCCACAGACATCCTCGTTCTTCTTTGGAACTACAAAAAACACCAAGTAGACTCCCAGAAATTTTTCTAGTCGGGGAACCTCCTCTATCGCTCCTATGTTGATCAGATGGTCGATGGCGAGCAGCAGCGATTGGTATTTTTCGGATGACTGAGATCTGGAGACCTCCAGGAAACGGTCTCTGGGGATGGAGTGAAATTCCAGTGAGTAGCCATTGGTGACCATCTCCAATACCCACTTGTCAGACACCAACTGCTGCCACCTGGGAGTGAACCTCTGGAGACGCCCCCCGATCCCCATGCTGGGAGCCAACTCGGGGTAGTCATGCTGAAGAGTTTTTCCTTGGACCGTTGGAGGGGATACTCTGCCTTCCCAAGAAGAAGGGCCTGTTATCTCTAGACTTGGGTTGCCATTTCTGTCTGAAAGTCTTGTGGGTGTTCTGCCTGGAATCTCTCCTGTTGTCCCGAAAGGACTGAAATCTGTGTTTGTTCCTATTTTCCCTTCTCTTGGAAGGAAGGACCTTCTTCTTATCTTTGTCTTCTATCAGGTATCTGTCGAGCACATCACCAAGCAGGAAACGGCCTTTAAAGGGAATGGCAGCCACCTTGGCTCTGACCGAAGGGTCAGCGTCCCAACTCTGCAGCCAGGTGTTCCTGCGAGCGGTGACACTAGATGCCATAGCTCTAGCCGAAAGCTGCATTGACTCCAAGGTGGCGTCTGACACGAAGGCATTGGCTAGGGTGGCTTTCTTCAGACTATCTTTAACATCCTTGGGAAGGTGGTCCCTTTTGGAAAGTTCCGATAGCCAGATATAGGAGGCTCTGCAGAAAAGAGTGGTCGTAGCTGACACTTTAAGAAAATTTGAAGACGCTTCAAAGTCTCAACAGAGGGTCTGTTCTATTCTTTGTCAGAAGGGTCCTTTGGCCTCCCGTCTGCATCCATAGGAAGGATAGAGTTTGAGGCTAGGCTGTTGACAGGGTCCACCGTAGGCAGCTTCAGTTGTCTGGTAGCCTCAGGGATGAATGAGTAGAATTTGGAGAAGTTAGAAGAAGCAGCCTTGGGTTTTGCAGGATGTCCCCTCTCAGACAATGATGGTGAAAAAGCCTGCTGGTAGGGGAACCTGAAGAGGCTTGTAGCTGGATTTGGGGATGGTGTCTTCATCTCCCACTGGGAAATCTGCCTCTTTCTCCTCCTTGAGCTTAGATGTATATTGAAGCTTAAGAGTCCTGATAACCTTAGGTAAAAGCCGTGAATAAATGTCCTGAGGAAACAGTTTAGAGTGATTAGTTGCAACCGCCTCCTCTTCTTCCTCTGAGAGTTCCCCATCATCTTTGGATATGGAATCCTAAGAAGCATCAGAGTCCTCCTCCTGGTCTGACCTCCTAGTCTGACCCCCAGATCTTGCACATTTGGAAGGGGTGGGGGACAGCAAGTTCTCTCTATGCTTCTGTTTGGACGCCTTCTTGGACTGGGGTTCAGATGGGGTACTGGTTAGAGAAGCATTCTGAACCTCCCTTTTGACCAGTTGCTGGATCCAAGAAAAAAGATTTGTTTTGGCCTCTTCCCCTGAAAGGAGCACAGAGTGGGTGTCTGCATTCTCTTCCTGGATAGGGGAGTCAGCCAGGTCTAGGTCACAGGTCTCATTCTCCAATACTGTTCCCTTTGGGAAGGAAGAGGGAGTGGCCATCTTGAAAGTCTCAATCTGAAAGTAAAAGAGAGCAGAAAATGCCCGCTTTTCCTGCCCAAAAAGGATTCTGCTGAAAGGATATATTTGCTCCCGTCTTCCCCTCCTCTGGAAAGCCATAGGTAAAGGTCCCTTATTAGGATCCAAGCCCCTGAAAGCCCAGAGCCCGTTAGAAAAATCTCCAAAGGGAAGGTGCAAGAAGAGAAATGGGGGGGGGAGGAAACCATTGGGGGCAGACCTAGGTCGACCTTCTCACCCCCACTCCCATTCCAAGGCTGAGTACCCTGGCTTCCTTAAGAGGAAGCTCCTACCAGGCTCCTCTGGAGCATTGTGAGTTGCCGCCAGTGCCCGACGCCGCCGCTGGGCGCCTAGAACGTGGCCACTTCTCCGGCAGCTTCTGGCGGTCTGGGAGGTCAGCGCAACACCACGTGTCCTCTCCGGGCTGTACCGCCACTCAGCAGGCCCCCGAGATCGTCAGGGTGCCTTTGTGCTGCGTATGGGAACCGGGCACAGTGATCTGCGGCCTCCCTGCTTGCTGTGGGGCCGCAGACCATTGGAAGCGGCTCACTGGCCGCACTGGAAACAACAACGGTGGGGAACTATTCCCCAATGTCTCCTTCGGCGCACCGTGCGCCGCTTGGCATTCAAAGATTTTTTTTTTTAAATAAACTCCGGACCAAAGCCTAGAGCTCTGCTGACATGTTCTGCTCCGATGGCAGGGCCAAACAAACTGGAAGCAGAGGGTCAAGCACCTCCCCTCCTGGTTCAAGTCTGCTGGCCCTGCCCACAGAGAGGAGGAGCTATGATCCCAGGAGTAGAAGGAATGGTCCACTCCTGGGACCTCTGAAGAACTTTTGATATTCTTACCTTGAATGCTCTATAACAGTGGTGGCCAATGGTAGCTCTCCAGATGTTTTTTGCCTATAACTCCCTTCAGCCCCAGCCATTGGCCATGCTGGCTGGGGATGATGGAAGTTGTAGGCAAAAAACATCTGGAGAACTACCGTTGACCACCCCTGCTCTATAATCATAACAGCTTAGGCTGCATTCAGATGACACAATAAATCTGTTCTAAACCACAATTTAATTAAGCTCTGATTTAATTAGAGTCATCTGCCAAACCAGCTGTGGTTTCTTAGTGGGTGCTAAGCCAGGATTCTGAAGGATAGTTTCTACCTGGCTTATTAGAAATAGATGAATGTTTCTTTATTTGGCAATGTGCCAGATACTGCCAACAACAACAAAACAAAAGGGAACAGGCTTCTCTTCAGGGAAGTTCCTTCACTTCCCTCAGCTATGATCCATCCCTCTATTTCCCGCTTCAGATGCCCCCCAGGCTCCTCAGGACCCACATAGGCCTGCCCCCAGGCCCCTCCTGAACCTCACAGCCACACCAAAGGCCTAGGAGAATCTCCTTTCCTCTCATCATAGATGTGAATGTCCTTCAGCCTCACCCTAGGTCACACCCTGGGCTACAGATCTCTATGCAGAACCATGCCTTGCTGGTTCCATTGGGGGATTTCTAGTGGATGACTGGATGACTTCCCCCAGGGATAGGGATCCCTCTCACCTCATCCTTGTGCTTCTTAGGTGGTGGCCAGCTAGCCCAGTCACATAGTCACTCCAGTGGTATCCTCTTATCAATAGTGCTTCTTCCTTATACTTTAGATGCATGCCCCCCACCCCACCTCCACTAATGATGACTGACCTAGCAGGACTGTGAAACTTTGAAAGGAGCAATGTCTGCCCCAGACAAATTAGTGGAAACTGTAATCAAGATAGAATCATTAGACTCATGGAAGATCAAAGCCTGCTGAGGGGAAATCAGCATAGCTTCTGCAAAGGGAAGTTCTGCCTCACCAAGCTTTTAGAGTTATTTGAAAAAGCGAACAAGCATGTAGACAACAGTGGATTCGTAGATTGTATATACTTGGATTTTCTGAAGGCTTTTGACAAGGTACCTCACCAAAGACTCCAGAATAAACATAGTAGTCATGGGGTAAACAGACAAGTTCTTTTATGGATTAAAACTGATTAATTTACAGGAAACAAAGAGCAGAGATTAATGCACAGTTCTAACAATGGAGGAAAGTAAGCAGTGGGGTCCCCCAAGGATTGGTAGTGGGGCCGGTACTATTTAATTTATTCATCATTGGTAGGCTTGCCAATCCACAGTTGGGAGCAGGGGATCCCCTGGTTTGGAGGCTCTCTCCCTACTTCAGGGTTATCAGAAAGCGGGGGTGGCGGAGGGAAATGTCTGCTGGGCACTGCATTATATTCTATGGAGACCAATTCTCATAGGGTATAATGGAGAATTGATCCATGAGTATCTGAGGTTCAGGGGGCTGGGGGGGGGGGGTTTGAGTTAGAGGCACCAAATTTTCAGCATAGCATCCAGTGCCTCTCCTCAAAACACCCCCCCTCCCAAGTTTCAAAAAGATTGAACCAGGGGGTCCAATTCTATGAGCCCCAAAAGAAGCTGCCCCTATTCTTCATTATTTCCAAATGGAGGCAAGGCATTTAAAAGGCATGCAGTCCTTTTAAATGTGATTGCCAGAACTTCCTTCAAAGTTCAGTCTCATTTGGCACACCCTTGCTCCTGGTTCCACCCCCCAAAATCCCAATATATTTCTTGAGTTGGACCTGGCAAAGCAGAATAGTGTAGTGGCCAAGTCTGGAGATGACACAAAATTATTTGGGATGGTGGTAACTCAGGCCAACCATGAAAAGCTTCAAGAGGATCTTCATGAACTGGGCGAGTGGGTAACAATGTGGCAAATGAAATTCAATGCTGGTTAGTGTAAGGTGATGCACATTGAGAGAGGGGGAAATCCCAACTTCAACTATAGGCTAATGGAGTCTGAACTTGCTGAGACTTAGAGGGGGAAAGATCTCGGGGTCATAGTGGGTAGGTCAATGAAAGAGTTGATCCAGTTACTGCAGCAGTGGAAAAGGCAAACTCTGTGTAAGGGTTTAAGAGGAGAGGGGTTGAAAATAAAACAGTCAATAATTTTTCTCCCTCTCCCAAAATATTAGGTCATAAGGGCATCCAATGAAGCAGATGGGCAGGATATTCAGGATGGAAAAAGGAAATATTTCTTTACATAGAGAGTGATTAAAATGTAGAATTTGCTGCCAGAGGGTCTATTGATGGACACAGGAATAAACAGCTTTAAAAGAGGAATAGACAGATTGATGGAGGAAGGAACCATCAGCGTCTACTAGTTATGGTGACTGAGAGGAACCGCCACATTCAGAGACACTAAGACTCTGAATCCCAGAACTAGGAGGCAACATCAGGAGAAGGTCTCAGCCTCTATGTCTTGTTGTTGGCTGTCCAGAGGAACTGGTTGGCCACAGCGTGAGACAAGATGCTGGATGGATCACTGGTCTGATCCAGCAGGGCTCTTATGTTCTTATGTTAATCCTGCCATGAACATATGTTTCTTCCCAAACATTTATTTTATTACTATGAAAAATCAATCATAGGGAAGGTGGCAGAAGAAGAGCAAGTGGCAGAAGAGGAAGGCAGGGAAAAGATCCATTTTGTATTAAAATTAAAAAAGTTTACTGTAGCTGTAATCACTCTGCATCTTATGGAGAGCCACATTTGCAATTACCATCAACCAAAAGAGCCAGATTTACTTTCATACCTGGCATGAAACCTTGACCCAAGGTTGCCAGCTATGCATCAGGAAATACCTGGAGATTTAGTGGCTGCAGCCTGGGGAAGGTGGGGTTTGGGGAAAGGAAAGACTCCAGTGGGGTATAATGTCCTCCCTCTAAAGCAGCCATTTCATCCAGGGGAACTGATCTCTATAATCTGGAGATCAATTGTAATAGTGGAAGATCTCCAGGTACCACCTGGAGGTTGGCAACCCTACCTGGTGTACCCAGGCCCTTAGCCATGGGGGCCCACAAGGGTGACACCCATCTCCAATCTATTTATTTATTTTATTTATTTCCGTAGATTTATAGGCCGCCCTTTCCCATAGTGGGCTCAGGGCGGCTCCCAACATAATGAAACAAACAGTTTAAGAACAATTAAAACAGTTTAAAATTAAGACAATTAAGCCACAGCTCACATTAGTTAAGGTGGCATGGATGGTGTGGACAGATCAATTAGTCATACTTGTCCCAACCCAGATGTTCAAAAATCTCAGCTCTTATCAGTTTTAAGCAATCAGTGCAGGGGGGGGGGGCGGTTTAAATGATAGGACATCCGTCTGCTTCAGCCATAGGCCCGGTGGAACAGCTCCGTCTTACAGGCCCTCCAGAATGGTAACAAATCCGGGAGGGGCCAAACCTCCACAGGGAGCTGATTCCACCAGGTCAGGGCCAGGACCGAAAAAGCCCTGGCCCTGGTCGAGGCAAGCCAGACATCCCTTAGGCCAGGGATAGTCAGAAGATGTTGGCTGGCCAATCGTAATGACCAGGGGGCTCATAGAGACAGTCCCGCAGATGTGCCAGTTCCAGGTTGTGCAAGGCTTTAAATGTCAGTACTAAAACCTTGAAGCGGATCCGGTACTTGATTGGTAGCAAGTGCAAATTGCACAGCATCGGCCAACTGCTTGCCCATAAAGGCGATTCAGACAGCAATTGTGCTGCCGCATTCTGCACCAGCTGGAGCTTCCGGATCAGCCTCAAGGGCAAGCCTGTGTAGAGAGAGTTACAATAGTCTAGCCTGGAAGTGACTGTTGCATGGATCATTGTAGCTAAGCCAGATAGGGCGCTAGTTGGTTGGCCTGCCAAAGATATTAAAAGGCAGATCGTGCAACAGCTGTGACCTGGGCCTCCATAAAAAGTGTGGCATTCAGTATCACACCCAAGCTCCTCACCTTCTGAGCTGGTACAAGAGATGCACCATGCAGCGTGGGGAGCCGGATGCCTGATCTTAGCCCCCCCCCCCCCCCCCCCCCAGTACAGGACCTCTATCTTAGTTGGATTAAGCTTCAGCTGGCTCAGTTGCAGCCAACCAGCCACTGCTTCCAGTGCCCTGGTTAGATAGTCTGGGGCAGAGTCTGGGTGGCCGTCCATCAACAGATAGAGCTGGGTATCATCTGCATACTGGTGTCAACCCAGCCCAAAACCTCTGGCAAACTGGGCAAGGGGGTGCATATAGATGTTAAACATCATTGGCAAGAGAATGGCTCCTTGCAGTACACCACAATCTAGTGAGCGATGCAGGGAGGACTGTTCGCCAATCACCACCCTTTGTCCCTGACCACGGAGGAAGGAGGAAAACCACTGTAAGTCAGCCCGCTGGACTCCAGTGTCAGCAAGGCGGTGGGTCATTAGATCATAGTCGACCATGTCAAACACTGCTGAGAGATCTAAGGTCACCTATGAGGGTGACCAGAGCAGTCTCCGGCCCATGACCAGAACGGAAGCCATACTGGAAGGGATCAAGGACAGATGTATCTTCCATGAAAGCTTGAAACTGCTCTGCCACCGCCTTCTCAATTATCTTGCCCAGAAACAGTAAATTCGAGACTGGGCGATAATTGGCTAGGACCAGTGGGTCCAGAGATGGCTTCTTCAGAAGTGGGCGAACCACTACCTCTTTAAGCTTAGCCAGAAATACCCCTGTTGGACAGGGATAGGTTAACAATCTCAGCTAAGGGCCCCTGAATGTCATCCCCGCCTTCTTTAACAAGCCAGGATGGACACAGGTCCAGAGGACAGGTGGTGGGCTTTACTGCAGCCAAGATCCTGTCCACATCCTCCTGAGGGAGACAGCTGAAGTGGTCCAATGGGGGACCCAACAACGGACAACAGGTTTCCAGTTCCCATACTGTGTCAGTTGTTGCTGGGAGATTATGGCAGAGAGTCAAGACTTTATCTGCAAAGTAAGTTGCGAAGGCCTCACAGCTGATATCTAATTCCTTAAACTTTTGATTGCCAGCCGGCACCATAGTCAATGATCAAATCATTCTAAACAATCAGGCTGGGTGCGATTTCGCAGATGCAATGGAGGCCGCATAGAAGTCTCTCTTAGCAGACTTCACTGCCTTTTCATAGACCATAAACATTCTATAAGAAGTTCTAGACTCCTCGTCATAAGATCTCCGCCACACTCGCTCTAGCTGTCTAAGCTGTCGCTTCATCCTCTGCAGCTCCAAGGTATACCAAGGAGCTGCTTTGGTACGGCAGCAAAGAGGGTGCTAGGGCATGATATCATTGGTGGCCACGGAGAGCTGGGAATACCAGTCCTCCACTAATTCATCTAGCAATCCACCCAGGGGCATCGGATCCCGCAGAGTCTCCTGAAACCACTCTGGGTCCAGTTGACTCCACAGGCGAGCATAAATCTGCTTGCTGCCCAAACAGGAGGTGGGCTGCAGGTCCAGTCGGACTTTCAGGGCAGAATGATCTGACCATGGAACTGTATCAACAGCTCCGGTGTTATCCCAGCCCCAAAGACCAAATCGAATGTATGGCCAGCCTGGTGGGTGGGAGCCGAAACAATCTGGCTGAGTCACAGTGTTTCCATGGATGACACCAGGTCCTGAGCCTGTATGGAAGCTGCATCATCAACATGGACATTGAAATCCCCCAGGACCAGTAGTCTGGGGAAGGCAAGTGCCCAAGTCGATACTGTCTCCAGCAGGGTAGACAGGCTCTCTGGGGGTGCGTTGGGTGCTCTGTACACAACCCAGATAGCCAAACTCTCCTCAGCTTCTCATACCAGAATGACACATTCAATGCCCATGATGTTTGGGGTGGGAAGTGCCCTGAAAGAGAAAGACTCACGAATGAGCACCGCAACCCCCCCCCCCAGCCGGTAATCTGCGATTGGTGGAGGTCTTTTATTTCATTTATTTTTCATTCGATTTATATCCCGCCCTACCCCACCGAAGCGGGCTCAGCCGGGTCTGAGAACCCGGGTGGTGTAAGCTGATTCAGGGCGACTGACTCGTCTTCCTGTACCCAAGTCTCTGTCACACATGCCAGGTCTATCTGTTTTTCCATGAAATAATCACATAGGGTGTAGGTCTTATTATTGATAGACCTGGCATTAATCAACGTCACTGTTGGAGCCGGATGAATCTTCCTAGCCCCACAACCTGGATACCTTGGGATGGGATGTAGAAGGGAAGAGGCCTGAGCTTTCTCATATCTCTGACCTCTTCCTGGTCTCTGGAATCTAGTCCCACCGCCATATCTCCCCTGCCCCCAAATGACCAAAATCCCTGACCCAGTCATGGCCTCCCCTGCACAGTGCTATCAAGCCGAGTTGGTTCACCTAGCCTGTGTCCACCATAACGTCACTTTACAGTTCCTTAATCTATTACGCTTTCTTAAACTACTTCAGGCCCATTAATTACACAATCTACATTTTACAAATAAATTGACCCCAACTACTAATTGAAACCTTTATTAGCTAATTAATATAAAGCCCCCTCACCAATAGCTAGAGCATGAGGGGTCAGGTCTGCTTCTTTTGCTTCTGCCTGACTCACCCTGGGAATTCTGGCGCTGGGCAAAATCTTAGCTCAGCATCACCACCTCCCTCATGCTTCCTTCATCCACCACCTCACCAGCATGTAAGCAGCCAGGACTGGAGTCGTGTGGATGGGTGAGTCCGAGCTCAGAGCTTCAATCACCCAGTTAGCTGCTTCCTGAAAGGTAGAGAAGCCAGGTAGCCTTGACCTCAGAGACTGAACACCATTTAAATTTGCTAGCTCTCCTTGTTGTACTGCTTCCCTCTCCCGGGAGGAAGCCTGGGGTGGGGTAACCATGCTTGCCACCATCATCAGAGCTGATTTAAATAAATTAATGATGATGTGTTCACCACCACTATACTCAGAATCTAGGGTCAGTCCAAGCCAAATTCTGGAGTCAGAGACAAAGTCCAGTCTAAAGGTCAGTGAGAGAGCAGAGCCCATTTCAGATGTTATACAGGAAGCAATGGTCAACAGTCCAAGGTTGTTCAAGAGTGCAGGGAAGAAGATTCTTGAGTCAAGAACCACTCTAAGGGTCACAGAAGCAGAACTGCAGAGCTATGGTCACTGAGTCAAGAACTTGGTGCCTTGCTGCTTCCACAACATGTAGGCTCCCAGAGCTGTTTTTTGTAGGCACTTCCTAACAAGCCCTTGTTAGCAGCAAGCTGCTTGGGAGTAATTCTATAGCTACTCCAGGTTGTCATCAGCAAGTGACTGGCAAAGGGTCAGGAGATGTGCACTCTGTCTTCTTGCTTGTAGCTGCCTTCTGAGCCTCTGTCTTTGGCGCTCAAAGGCTGGAGGTGAGCCTGGTGGGCTAGTCTCAATCAACTGAGTCTCACTTGCTGCATTGGGGCTAGGTGTTGGTGGCTCTGGATCAGCTACTGGCTGTGAACCTTAAGTAGACTGCAGCTCTTCATTTTCAATGGGTTTGGAGCTGGTTACACAAGGCTCTCCTTCACCTGAGGAGTCCCTCTTTCTCCTGAGGAGTATACAGCAGTGCTTGTCTCAGGCTGGCCCATAGCATACTAATTCCTCCCCCCAATGATTTTTTTCTGGCTTACCCATTTGATTTAAAGGGCATTACAAGGCACTCAGAAAGAAAATGGGAATTCTGCTTGAAAGCAAGCTGCACATCAAAATGTGATCTATTCTCTATACCTAGACTAGATCAATTAGGGATTATGGAGCCAACAAATAAAAAATGTTGGAGGAAGGGTGTGAAGTTTGAATATTCTGATTCTATTATTTTTGGGGCGGGGGCATAATCTATTTTTGTCAGAAACACAATAATGATTACTCACTAAAAAGTACAATGCAAACAAAGGTCACCATGATGAAGACTGCAATCTTTATGCAGTCTTACTTGGAAGTAAATCAATTCATCTGGTAAGGCTTACTTTTAAATAGAGATACTGAGTAAATTTGCTGACTCTGTTGGTTTCAAGTTGGATATGCAGCACAAATCTATTCATGATTATCTGGAACTAAGTCCCACTTGCTTTAAAAAGGCAAACCACCAATATAGAACTGCAACCTTAACAGCTCTTGCTGGATTGTGGCCTGTTTGCCTCACTGACAGCTGATTCATTCCTTCTAGCCTTTTCTCTCCTGAAACATTAGCAGCACATGGTAGTAAACGTGCAGGATGGTTTCTGAAGAGAGAATCCTGCATTTGATAATGAATAAATAAAAAACATGACATCTAGAGTATATGTGCTGTTTAATAGTCATATACTAAAAAGCCAATACTTTAGCTGAGATGCATGCTAAAAGGCTTAATTAAAAACAAAACAACAATGCACTATTTCAGTTACCGTAGCAGCAAAGAAAGTGAAGGTAAACATGCTTTCTGAAAAATGATCGTTTCTAGCAAATCCTCCTGCCTTCCCTTCTCTGATACAAATGCATCTTTTTTTAAAAAAAGTTTGTTTTTTAGCTATGTTTCCTGTTGATGAGTCACTTAAACAGTTGGCTGAAAAATAAATTACTGATATCTAGAAGTAGTGCAAAATTAGGGATTGTAGATGCATGGCTGACGTCAGTAGAATAATAACGATAGGCTGAAAACTTAATAGGAACACAGGAATTTAATGGTATGACTGTGTAATACCACATAGCCAGTTTACAGCAATCACTGGACTTCTCCCTGTTTATTGAAAAATCTCCCCGCTTTCAGAGGCTGAGAAGGGTGCATTGCAAACTGGCTTGCACCTAAAGCCAGATTTGAGAGAGGTTTTTTTAAATTAAAGAAAAATGCACCTTATGACAATGCATTCTGTAAGGAAAAATAGAAGCATTATGTATATTATTATGGAAATGAACCCTTGGATAGGATACTTTAAACCAGCTGGAAAAAGTGTTTTTGGCATGTTCTCCAATTAATTGCAATTGTCTATGTGTGCATGATTCTGTTTTCCTCTCTCTTGTTATACATACAATCATGAAGAGTCAGAATACAATCAATTAAGAATTGCACACTAGTAGACACTGGGGGGGGACGACATTCCTTGAATTCAAATCATTTTAAAATCACTTCGATTCTTTAATATCAGAATTAAAGCTAGTTGTGTTAGGACATGAGTAGACAATCTTTCATCCTAAATACAAAAAAAAACAAAGGACAAGGGGTCTACTTGACTGGATTTGCAAGGAGCCTCAGAGGCTCCCCTCCAACTTGGCTGGTGGTTGTGCAGGTCCATGAGGAAAAGTTGGGCATAACCCATGGCAGTCACCTTCTCCCAAGCTGCTGAACAAGTGGCTGACAGTGCCTAATGGGCTCACCCCAAAAATAGCACTATGTGCCAAGCAAAATGGTCTGGTGCACTGCTGTGTGACACAGATTCTCTGAGTCACCATTGTTGGCAGTATGAAACACATTTCCAGGCCCAACTTTCCTTACGCATATGTACTGATGCCAGGGCTTTTTTTGTTTTTGTTTTTAAAAAGTCCAGCAGGAACTCATTTGCATATTAGGCCATACCCTCTGACATCACCATTGTTTTACACAGGGTTTTTGTAGGAGAAGCCCATCAGGAACTAATTTACATATTAGGCCACACCCCCTGAATCCACGTCAGCTGGAACTGCATTCCTGTACTTTCCTGCTAAAAAAAAAAAAAGCCCTGACTGATACTCAAGTGCAATGAACTGCTTATAGATCATACCCTTCACCAAATATAATCTACCTGCCAATTTCAGGGAGATAAAACAAAGTATCCCCATTCCATGGACCTGACTCTAGCTGTTCTCTGCAGTCCAACACAGCTGCACTCTGACACCCATTCCATAAATAATTAAAGTTTTCACTTGGAGAGCAGCGAGAATTCATATGTAGTACTAGTTTTCCTTCTTTTCCTGGAAGCCTTAAATAGGAACTGAGGTATATTTTAAAACAAAATTAAACCTTCCACTGACTCTTCACTATGCTCTGGTAATATCAGCATTTTTTTCCAGCCTGGCTTTGACACTAGAGAAGGTAGCCAGGCAGGGGGAGGGGGGGAGGTGGAAATGCTGGAAGCACCAAAGTATGTCATGGAAAGGACGGATGAGACCTGGCTTAACTCTCCTGACCTAAATGTTGTACTTTTATTTTAAAAGAAATTTCCCCCTCCACTTTTAAACATATGAATGGGAAGGATTTCTTGCGCCCTTCCTCTACCAAGGCTAATAGCAGCTTGGAGTGATTTTTTTTTTATCAGGGAAACAGGTTGCTGCTTTAACCCTTGCATTTGAAAGTGCAGCCATTCCAGCTCAGTCCTTGAATCAGCAGTTCTCATTATTATTATAGATGATCTGACAATCTTACCTCATTACTAGTCTCCTGCATTTCATTTGATGGAGAGGTTCGTGTGAGAGAGCTTACTGCTGGAAAAGTGAAATTTAGCCTTATGGTTGGAAAGATGAATTCTAACCTTTATCCTCTTCCACCTAGTTTACAGTAGGCTTGTCAATCCCCAGGTCCCAGTGGGGGATACCCCAGTTTTGCAGGCTCCTTCCCACCCCCAGTTAACTGACCGGCAGGGGGAAGCCCTGCTCCAACAACCACTATGTGCCTTTCCATCTTGGAAGGCTAGAAGAAGCTTGGAAACGGCTGGCTTTTTGGATGGTGGGTGTGCTTTTAAATCTGTAGGAGCCAGGCTGAATGGTGGTGGGGCAAGCTGGCAGAGCAACAGTGGCTTTACCGAGTGAGCTGTGAAGCTGTAAGAAAGGGAAACTAGCATAGTCCCTCCATTTTGTTTTATATTCCTTTCAGAAGTCATTTGCACAGTAAATAGAGAGTAAATAGTAAACTAGAACCTTTGGCTTCCCTGTATTAATCTGAAGAATTTGGTTGAATATACAGCAAATAGTTACATTCAACAACTCTATAAGAAGGGTTGCCAATCCCCAGGTGGGGGCAGGGGATCCCCCGGTTTGGAGGCCCTCCCCTCACTTTAGGGTCGTCAGAAAGCGGGGGGAGGGGAGGGAAATGTCTGCTGGGAACTCTGTTATTCCCTATAGAGATTTATTCCCATAGAAAATCATGGAGAATTGATCCGCGGGGATCTGGGGCTCTGGGGGGGCTGTTTTTGGGGGTAGAGGCACCACATTTTCAGTATAGCATCTAGTGCCTCTCCCCAAGATACCCCCAAGTTTCAAAAAGATTTGACTGGGGGGTCCAATTCTATGAGCCCCAAAAGAAGGTGCCCCTATCCTTCATGATTTCCTATGGAAGGAAGGACATGAAAAGGTGTGCCGTCCCTTTAAATGTGATGGCCAGAACTCCCTATGGAGTTCAATTATGCTTGTCACAGCCTTGATCTTGGCTCCACCCCTAATGTCTCCTGGCTCCACCCCCAAAGTCCCCAGATATTTCTTGAATTGGACTTGGCAAGCCTATCTATGAGTAAATTGCCCCAGTAAGATCACAAAAGTGTGGGATTGCAAACTGTTTGTTTTGGCTTCTCTCTCTCTCTCTGAAAAACAGAGAGAGAGAGGATGTAGCTGTTGGGGGACGAGGAAATGAAGACTGTATTCAGGGGAGCTGCACTGCTGTATTTTTATTTATTTGTTTTAGGGAATGTGAAAGTCTCCTGGCTCCTCCCCCAAAGTCCCCAGATATTTTCTGAGTTAGACTTGGCAACCCTAGTTTACAGTATAGACTGGATACCACCAGCAAAGCTGCGCAGCCATTTCTAATACAACAATTGCCGTCAGTCCCTTGCTGGAAATATAGGTTGTCTGTCTACTACAGATAATCTATTAATTTTGTACTGTTATTTTTATGCCAACAAAGGCCAACTTGACTTGGCTACTACAGATAATCAAGCCATATACTCTGTCCCTTCCGTTTGCCCTGTCAATACCTGCCAGCATGTACAAGCAAAACTTTTGCTTCTTACTGCTGCAGGGCATTTGCATTTATTTATTTATATCTTACTTTTCTCCCCAGCTGTGACTCAAAGAGGCTTAGAACATCATTCTCTTCTCCATTTTCTCACAAAAACAACCCTGTGAGGCATGCTAAAGCCCAAAGTAACCCAACAAGCTTTCATGGTAGAAGTGTGGTTTCTATATTCCCATTTTCCAAAGTAGGCTAGTCAGGGCTTTTTTGTAGAAAAAGCCCAGCAGGAATTCATTTGCATATGAGGCCACACACCCTGATGTCAAGCCAACTGGAACTGTGTTCCTGTGTGTTCTTGCTTTAAAAAAAGCCCTGAGGCTAGTTACCTAATGTGAGGGGAGTAGTAGTCTTTGTCTCTCTTCTCCCTTCCCAAGTCTTCCCAGCCTTGTTTCCATGCTCACACATAGCTATGAACAGGGTTTTTTTTGAGCAGGAACGCACAGCACAGGAATGCAGTTCTGACTGGCTTGGTGCCAGGAGGTAAGGCCTAATATGCAAATGAGGTCCTGCTGAGCTTTTTCTACAAAAAGCCCTTTGTGAAACAATGGTGACGTCAGGGGGTGTGGCCTAATATGCCAATGAGTTCCTGCTGGGCTTTTTCTACAAAGAAAGTCCTGGCTACGAACATCTGAAGAGCAGGCAGAACATCAATGTATTGCATTTCATTATAAAGCACAGGGGATAAAGAGGTCCAGTAAAAAGAATAAACAATCAGATCAAAGTAGGTGTAGATGATTCCTAAATGCTGGTGAATTATCAGAGTAGGGTGAATCAGGACAGTATGCATAAAACCGTAAGGACAATTGCTTTCTGTAGCAAGCTAACCATCCCAAATGCCTACTTTGAAAAAATAAGCACATCCAAAGACTTTCAGTGGAACTGTCCATTAAGTTGCTCATAGTTGCCATCTAATATTGTAACCTTTGAAAATTAATGCTGAAAATAAGAATGTTTGTTTTGAAGGAACTGTGTTCTGTAAACAAAAATGGTCACATATTCATACTTAAAGAAGCAATTAATTTATCAGCAGCTAATACTCACAGTTATCAAAACAATAGTTGGCAGCAATGAGTAAACTGCTAAACTCTTTAGTGAATACAGTTTACTTTTTAGTATCATATGCTTTCAAGAAGACAGAAGACAGCTCAGATATACTGACAAGTTTAATTCATATTGCCAAGCTTTGAGGAGAAAGTTTGTTTAAGAACGCTTTGAATTCCTCCTAAAAGAAAGCCGAGTGAATCTGGGAAAAGCCAAGTCCAATGAATTGACTAATGTGCCACTGCAATGCTAGAGCTCCTCTTAGAAACACATAATTAGAAGGGGAAATGCAAATAGTGTATGTGCATATTGAGGTTGTCATTAACATACTTGGGAAGAGAACCAACATAAATTATTTGTGTAACAGGGAACCTTTATGCAAAATGAAGTCTATTTTATGTACTCTGTGTAAAAATTGTGGCTACTATCAAGACATCTTTATGAAGGTTAAATGCCAAGCTGCTTTTCATGAATCTTAATATTATTGGTCCATGTTATCAAGGGCCCAACCTTAGAGCTCCTGGGACTATTTTGCAAAGGTAGTGAATGTTTCAACCTCTGTTTAATTTCAAGTGAACTTTTCCACACACAGCAGTCTATTTGAACAGAATATGAAGTACCAGTCATTAAGGACTTCTGTTGAAAATTTAAGGCATAAAAACATAACCCTTACCATCTGACAGGCTTGAAAAATAACACCTATAAACAATTCTGAAGGATTTTGATATTTATTGATAGTATTGAACAGCAGTGAGTTGTCATTGCCTAAAAGATTATCACAGCCAAACATCAAAGCTTTGGCAGAACAATTACTTGTGATAATTTATAATAAATATTGTATTAAGATTAGTACTAAAATATCTATGTATTTATTGAGGTGGCTAACATATCTCTATGTAATTGTGTCTTTCAATTAGCAGCCAGAAATGTTTGAGACAGGATACCATGATTTGGAACAAGAATAGCTTCCTTGGATTTAGTACAGGGTTATTTTTGTCTGTACTGCTAATTCTCCACTTCTCCAGATCTCCAAATCTAAAATAAACTATCCACATTGGATGAGTTAGAATCTTTGCTCAGTCATGGAAAATTAGACACTACAACTGAGCTCAAAAGATCCAAAACATATACATCTGCCAACAGAGAAAAGTTGTAACTAAGCATGGGTACGCTATTCTTAGACTTCAACAGATCTAGAGAAGAGCTGAAGACTGCACTGTAGGTTTGCATTTCAGTTTATAAGGAGGTTACCAACAGGGGTGTAGCCAGGATTTTAAAAGTCAGGGGGCTTTTTAAAAAGTCAAGGGGCACCCTTTCCCATGCACTGTGGGGTTTGCCACTTCTCATAAGCTTTCTTCTGGCAAAAAAGAAAAAAAGCAGGCTGCACCCCGGAGGGCCCCTTGGAAGTCCCCCTGCCCGGAGTCAGGTGGCAGTGCCCCCCAGGTCCCCCTGTGGCTACAGAACATGAGTAAAACTAATTCATAACTAATTCATAAATATTGTTAAATATGCAAATTTTTAAAACAATATTCACCTTGGGTCCTTAGATGCTCAAGAGAGTGGCAGGTATGTAAATATTCTAAATAAATAAATAAGCAAATAAATATCTTAAAATATGAGGCAGAGCTTGAAGAGCTTATAACAGAAAAGGTGGGGGCAGACCAAGAAGGGAGCCATATTAAGAAATATATAAGACTGGATCCAAAGTACTACAAGTAAAGCGCCACTCATAGAATGGGGTTTAGCTGACTTCCCTTCTTTCTGAAGCACCCTGGGTCCTCCCTGAAGTTCTGCTCTTCACAGAATTGAGGGTCCTTGGAAATGGTGAAAAATGGATTCTTGAAGGTCAGGAAAAATCCATAGAAATTCCCTGCCACACATACACAATCTCACAATCTGTGTTGCATTCTCTGAATCAAATCCAGTATATATAATTTCTTACTGGATACCCTAGTAAATGAAGGTAATTGTAAATCATGGAAAAGGTTTGGTAAATGGACTCTTCAGAATTCTGAGAAGTACATTTGGAAAACAAGACCAAGGCATCTTTAATGTTGTCTTAAAAATCGACTTGTATTTCCTAACGTTAGCATGTGTTTTTTTCCCCTTGTGTTATTTTATTATTTATTTTTTCCCGTAGATTTATAGGCCGCCCTTTCCCATAGTGGGCTCAGGGCGACTTCCAACACAATAAAACAATCAAGTCAATTTAAAACAGTTTAAAATTAAGACAATTAAGCCACAGCTCACATTAGGTGGGGCGGCAAAGATGGTATTAACAGATTAATTCGGCTTGCTTTTCCCAACCTAGGTGTTCAAATTTTGTAAACATCCCTTGACTCTCTCATAATTTCCCTGTTTTTTCCTGTTCCTAATGAAATTGGTTTCTCCTGCACTTTTTTCCAAAGTGAAATTTATTCACATTTTGCATTTGGTGACTTCCGGCACAACCCACCTCCCCAGAAAGGGTTGGGCAGGTTTGGGTGGTTTTTTTATTATTATTGTTTGCATCCCAGCAGAGAAATGATGGAAGGTGCTGGCAATGAAACAAGCAATCATTCACATTTGGGGCACCTTCCTCTGTGGTAGCACCTTCCTCTCCTTATGTTAGCGTAGTCTAACAGTTGTCTGTGGTGAGTTTCCACCCATGCTGTACTTGTTTTGGTAGAACGTATAACTAAAATGGATCTACAATTCTTTCCTCTTCAGACATTGTCACCAGCACATTAGTAAACCGTGTCCTCAAAGTACAGCCTCATATCCCTTATAGTTTTGTTTCTGTAAAGAAAAAAGCACCTTAGGTATGGGGAGGGAAAACCCAGAAATCTATTGATTTTACAACTGGAGTACTTTTTTATCCCAGCCCATGCACAATATTGGTGCATAAAATAACCTGTGAGTTTTTCCTTCCAGAACGCACTTATTCAGGAAAGCATGTGTGGGGGACTTTGGAAAAACACAGCCTATCATACAAATATGATCTGATAACATCATCATAGAAATATGATCTGATAACATTCAATGTATTTGAATGTAAATTTTGCTTGGAAATGCACAGCAAAATCTATTTTGCAGTCTCAGAACTAGGGATGCTCAAATACCCACCAGTACAGTTCATCATCTGTTCACCAGTAACGAACTAGTAGTGAACAGAGAGCTGATTGTTTGTGAGCAGTTAGAGCCATTCTGTCAGGTTGCTTTTCAAGTATTCATGCTGTACAATACAAGGCAATTGGCATTGTTTCACACATGCACATTTTCGCAGACCCTGACGACAATCCTAGTTTTCCTTTCCCCTTTTCCTCACAGACCTGTTATCACTGCATGCCGCTCAGTAACCAACAGTATAAATAAACAGTGAGCAAATCAGTCAATCAGCTACCGATCATCAATGTGAAAAACACAAATTATTACCATCCAATATTCATATAAGCCCTTGTTATTGATATTATTGCACAAATGCAGATTTTTTCAGTCTTATAGGGTGTAGTTCCCACATACACATCATTTAATGTCCAATGTGGCTATCCATAATCCCAGGTAGCATCAGTCTCTCACTCCTAGAAGAAAGGGAAAGGGAACTACAATGGAACTTCACTAACACAGCTACTGCACAGGTGCAAAACTGTCAGGTAGCAATTTGAAGTAGTGAATGGACAAACATTCAACTCACATAGAAGAAGATGATGATGATATTGGATTTATATCCCACCCTCCACTCCGAATCTCAGAGTCTCAGAGTCTCAGCGGCTCACAATCTCCTTTATCTTCCTCCACCGCAACACCATGTGAGGTGGGTGGGGCTGAGAGGTCTCTCACAGCAGCTGCCCTTTCAAGGACAACCTCTGCCAGAGCTATGGCTGACCCAAGGCCATTCCAGCAGGTGCAAGTGGAGGAGTGGGGAATCAAACCCAGTTCTCCCAGATAAGAGTCCGCACACTTAACCACTACACCAAACTGGCTCTCATATTATAAAAAGATGTCAAACAAGGTATGCTTGCTTACATGTTCACAGTAAAAATTTTGGCATTTCTAAAAAGGACACACTTTGCACTGGAAATTCACCTAGAAACCTAGAGATTTTGCACTGGAAATTCACCTAGAAACCTAGAGATTTTGCAGAAGAATGAACCCAAGGCTTCGTTTTTCTTCTATTTCTCAAAGTTTACTCATAGGTTTGTTACTCAGAAAATAAATAGAAGTTCTTTATTGTGAGAGAATTCTCTACTAGATGGCTTTTAGCCATCTATCTAAGCTAGGATAGACAGATTGTAGAAAGCATGTCCAGCTCTCATAGCGGACAGAGGGAGAGAGAGAGAGGGAAGTGGCTGGAAGGAATGAACCTCTGAAAGTAGCATTCTGGGTAGGTAGTCTCTGAATCGCTCCCTGAGCATCCTCTGCCTGGACCACGGGGAAAGAACCAGGCCACATGAGTGAAAAGTTTGGGAAACCCTGATGTAGACTATTCCTTCCAACATTGCCCATATTAATCTCTGCTGATTGGCACAGGACAAGTATGCACAGTATATAAATGCCAACCCTTACAGATATGCTGGCAGACCATCATTACAGTATCTGTGTAATGTCAGGTTTGTATAACTCTCCCCCACACATGCACACTAGTGAGAAATGGGGGAACACAACCACGTTTTTTGTGAACCAGCCACCACGGTCATTGTGACTGCTGGCCAAATGCTCATGATCCCTACTGCCTTGCAGGATCAGAGTCACAAGTGTATTAGTCCAATGGGTATTAGCCCAATGACTACAGTATATCTCTGGAGAGGTATATCTAACCTTGTGAGAACTCCTAGGGGAAAGGAGGAAGATGCTAAAACTATAAGATCACTTCAGTGGAGCCAGTCACTCCATTCCATAGCACATTCCATGCGTGGGGTGCTGTTTGATTCTACTTGGCTTGTTGCATATCTTTTGGCTGAGGAGGAGAAGGAGGAGAAGTTTATACCCCGCCCTTCATTACCTGAAGGAGTCTTGGAGCAGCTTACAATTACCTTCCCTTCCTCTCCCCAGAACAGACACCCTGTGAGGTAGGTGGAGCTGAGTGCATTCTGAGAGAACTGTGACTGACCAAAGATCACCCAGCTGGCTTCATGTGGAGGTGTGAGGATCAAACCTGGGTTTTTCCAGATTAGAGTCTGCTGCTCTTAAGCACCACAACAAACTGGCTTCCAAAAAGCTCTCCAACAGGAATGGAGGCAAGGATGGATTCATTCACAGTATAGAATCAACCACCTTCTGAGCCAACAACACAATCAACAACTGCAGCAATTAGTGTGCATCTGCTGCATGCTTGCCAACTCTTTTATTGTTGTCTGCAACATTGCATATACCTTGATACAGGTATGGCCAACGGTAGCTCTCCAGATGGTTTTTTTGCCTACAACTCCCATCAGCCGCAGCCATTGGCCATGCTGGCTGGGGTTGATGGGAGTTGTAGGCAAAAAACATCTGGAGAGCTACCGTTGGCCACCCCTGCCTTAATAGATAGTTATTTACTCAATATAGTTTTAATGGTCATATAATGATAGAGACAATTCCACCTCTGATTGTGCAATCTGTCAGTGCAGCTTGCAAAGGCACAGGAGTCTTGCTAGAAGATCTTAGTTAGCATCCCCATTCATTTGATTTGCATTCAGAACTGCATTCTTGCTTTTGTTCTCCCTGCCCCGCCCCCCCCTCCCCAGGAACTTCTGTTTTAATGGAGTTCTAATGGGAAAAATTCCAGCCCCAACAAACCGTTCATTACTAATCTCAGCTGCTTTCCACAGTCGGACTCACTCTCCCAGGGAGGAGTCTAAGAGGGTCCTGTGTTGTCTCCACAGTTGTGCAGTAGTGAGAGGCAGGCTTCTCCAGTTTCACACATCTCCTGATCATTGCTGATGTATGATAAACCACACAAGCTACAAGTCAGGAAGGGTGATGGAGAACAAAAATTGCTAGAATGAATAGCAGCAGGCTGGGGATAGCCACATGAAAAAGAGCTAAACAACATTATTGACGTCCAGGCCAAGCAAACTGTAGAAGCAGCTGTCCACCTGTGTGGGACTGATGGTCCCAAATCTCAGCTGTGTCTTGGACTCCTACTAAGGCTGCCCTGTCTGGTGGCTACACCCCATCCAAACTGGAGACTTCATTCATACAGATAATATGCTGTGCTATGTCTTTCTTTTTCAGTCTCTCTTGCCTTGGTGTGCGTGTAATTTTATTTCCAGCATCAATGGGAGACATCAGATACCCATTGAAGCAACTTTTTCCTTCATGACTGTGTAGCTACAGGAATGATGTGCATTGAATGAAGTGTAAATTTCAGTCCTACCTCAGCTTATTGCTAGCTGAATGGTAGGCTTTGCCTAATAATAATAAATATTTTTTTTTATTTATACCCCGCCCTCCCCGCCGAGGCAGGCTCAGGGCGGCTAATAACAACACCCCTTTGTAAACCATGTATGGAAGCAACCAATCAATGCATCTTCTTGGTGCAATTCCATTCCCTCCTATTTTGCACAGGAGTGCTTTCCCTCATTGAACTTTGAAGGGATGACAGAAATGCCTTGTGTGAATATTCCATTGTGTGATTGGTTGCTTCCTAAGGCCTTTCTGTGTTTGCTTTGCATTGCAAAAAGCTACACCTTGATGCATTCTTCCTCCTGGGGGTCCTGAATCTTAGCCTGGGAGGGGGCATGACATTTCTCTAGAGGTTTTCTCTGCCACATGTCCAGATGATGTGATCAGAGTGGCAGTGCTACTTTAGACAACTTTTGCAGTGTTAAAAGAGACAGTGAGCGTTTTCGCACTGACCTTAATCGGGAGCGACGTCCCTCTTCACCGTGCAGCGTCTGCGCAGATTTCGCACTAATTGCTCCACAGAACCCGGAAGAGCCGCAAAGTCCCGCGGCTTTTGCGTCGCAAATGTAAACTGGCCAAAAACCAGTTTACATTTGCGACAGAAAAGCTGCGGGACTTTGCGGCTCTTCCGGGTTCTGCGGAGCAATTAGTGCGAAATCCACACAGACGCTGCGCGGTGAAGAGGGATGTCGCTCCCGATTAAGGTCAGTGCGAAAACGTTCAGTGTTTGCTGGAATGGATTCAAATTCCCATCTACAGAATTCCCAGTAATGTGGTAATTACAGAGGTCCTACTGAGCATGCCATAGTCCTTCTTACAGCAGAAAGTGTTGTTTCTTTAGTTCCTTCTCTTGTGTGGGTGGGGAAAGGGAGATGTTGCACAAACACCATGAATTGATTGGTTGCTTCCATAGATGGCTTACAAAGGGGTGTTGTCATCAGAGGACGCCCAACATCGCTGAACATGTTGAAATTAATACTAGCACCAAAACTGTTTTAAATTGTTCTAAGCTATTTAATTGTTATTATCAACTTAATTGTCAAAACTCCAATGTTTATTCATTGTTTTATTGTTTTAGTCTTGATTGTTGTGGGCCACCCTTGGCCTGCTTCGGCAGGGAGGGCAGGATATAAATCCAAGAAATAAATAAATAAATAATGCTGTTCCATGGTATTGCTATGGATTCTGAAGTTATGATTTTTAGCTCCTTGGATCTCTTATGCCAGGGGCATAAACACTCAGTTTGGGGGCCGAATCAGGCCCCCGGAAGGCTCCTATCAGGCCGCTGAGCAACTAGCTGTCATCTGCTTCCTTCTCGCTATATCTTTCTTCCTTCCATTTCAAGGTGTTGGTATTGACCTTTAAAGCCCTTTATGGTCAGGGACCTGTTTATCTGCAGGACCACCTTTCCCCATATATCCCCCAGAGAGCACTGCATTCAGGGACAAAAAATGTGCTGTCCACCCCTGGACCAAAGGAGTCCAGGTTGCGTTTGACATGAGCCAGGGCCTTCTCGGTGGCAGCACCAGAGTTATGGAATGCTCTCCCAGAGGCCATAAGGGCCCTGCGGGACCTTCCTACATTCCACAGGGCCTGTAAGATCGAGTTGTTTCGACAGGCCTTCGATGCTTAAACTGAGAGAGAGCTGCCACCTGACATCAGCTAGAGTTTCCGGTGACCAACCGTTTGAAAAGCAGAATCGCCAACCCAGTAATGGTACAGCACCGTGGAATAGTTTTAAAATTTTAATTGTATTAATGTTTTATAGATTTTATAGATTGTATTGACTTATTGTTTTAAATTGTGTAAACGACTGTTGTGAGCCGTCCTGAGTCCGCTTGCGGAGAGGGCAGGATAAAAGTCTAATGTAAATAAATAAATAAATTCCTTCTGCATAACAGCTTGCTCGATTGCACAGAAGCTACAGAGCAAAACCTCTATTTTCTCTATTGGCTGAGGCTCCTCTCTTGGGGAGGAAGGGAGAAGGAATAGCTTGCTTTGCCAGGCTCTCTCAGTTGCACAGCAGAGCTACTGAGCCAAGCCTCTCTTCCTTCTATTGGTTGAGGCTCCTCCCCCCAGTCCCCTGAAGAAGGAAGGAAAGAGCCACAGTTTCTTTTGCCCAGTTCCCTGAATCCCATGGGAGAAATGCAAAGAAAGCTTCTTTAAGAGCAATGAGTGCTAACGTTTTAAGCATGTTTTAAATTTTTTTAAATATATATTTTTATTTGTTTGTGTTCTTTATAAAATTTATCTCTCTGTTACCTAATCATATAGGTACACACATGGCCCGGCCCAACATGGCTCGGCCCAACAAGGTCTCATTTATATCAGATCTGGCCCTCATAACAAATGAGTTCAACACCCCAGTCTTATGCTATTTCCTTCCACTGATGAGAAGGTATAAAATAATGAATAACTGTGCAGTTGCCATGCCATCATCAGCAATTCACATTATTGTTTTTAAAGGGAAAAAATTCTTTGGGAGGCAGGAGTGGTGGAGAAGATGGTCTTAGCTCTTTCTTGTCCCCATTTCTTGATCCATATTACCACCAAATGGATCCTTCCCAATAATGACTTTAAACGTAACATGTTGTGTGTAACTTCTTGTTTGTGCTTAGCATCAGTTGTCAGTGCCCCATTCCCTTCTATTTCTTCAAGTATCACCTCAAGTGTATTTGGCCCCAGTCACTTGGATAGCAATATTTGGTTCATGCACGATGGTAATGCCAAAATAGGTGGTATCAGAAGAATACTAGCAGAAGGAGAAAACAAGCATTTGCTAAGCAAAGTATGCAAATAATTGTCTGAGAAGTGTGGTTAAATGTGTGTGGGGGGGTTCACCTGAATACACTGAATAAGTTACATTTGCAGAATTATTGGGTCTCCAGGGGCCTTTCTAACATTGTGGTTTGTATGTATTACACTCCTGCATAACTAGTTGTCTGTGTGCCTAGAACATTTTTCCCCTTTGTAAATGAAAAGATTTTAATTGCACACCATAGTTGTCTTGATATTCCAATCTTCTGAGACTAATTTAATCAAATGGCAACAGTTGTGGTATTAGCTTAGCCTGTGCATCCTAAAGTTCATTCTTTATTTGTTTCAGCCCTGTCAGAATGATACATGGTTAGCTTTTAGCCTCTGATTATTTGCCTGTCACTCCTGTTGGTGACCCTTTGAATAAATGTATTTAGTGCTCCTAAAGATCAGGCAGAGATGAAGTCAAAGCAGGAAATGTAGCCATCCAAGAGACATTTATATTTAGACAGTTTTTGATTAATAAAACCAATCTGCTCCTGGCTCATTATAATTATTTATGGAGCATCTTGAGTATACATAGTGTGTTACACAACTCATAAGAGACTGGGTTCATGCCCTGAGTCACTTTCAATCTAATGGAAACACAATACAGTACTCAGGGTAATTGATCAAATGTAAGGGTGGAGTGGAGATCATTCAGATTAACAAGGCTAGACGATAGCTACATGATGAAAGTAATAATGTTGGGTGAGAAGTATAGTTAACAAAGAGGAAGTCATCATTTTTGAAAGGGGATGTTAGACAAATAGCAACAGAGGAGTCCATGTGGCTGAAACATATTCCAGAATAAACCTACAAAATTAAATTAAACCAAGAGGAAAGGTGGGATTTAAGTGTTTTAATAAATTAAGTAATTAACTTCTCTAGAAGATACTTACCTTGTAGGTGGGATGTGAAGAAGGGAGGAGTTAGGGAAGAAATGCTGAGTGGAGTTAGCCATTGCCATGGTACTTGTTGCTCAATAGAATGTTTCAACTGAGAGAATACCATAAACTATGAAAAGAATTAATCTTCAAGAAAAGAAGTTAAATGGGAAAACATTCCAAGGTTTCCTTAGTTTACAGGGATCTATTTAAAGGGACAACTAACTCAGGAACCTCTTCTTTTTGGGCCCTCTACATTTTAGATTTAGCACTTCCTAGATTTTTCTTCAGCTGTTTCACAGTACACCTAACATATGAGGTCACTTGGCTGCCATTGGAGCTAATCTATTAAAGATTGCCAAGCGCTGGAACAAACATCCAGATGCAGCTCTTTTCTGCCATGCTTATAAATTTCCCAGAGCAAATTGGCTGGCCACTGTGAGAGACAGAATGCTAATTAAATGGGCCCTTGGTCTAATTCTTATGTTCTGACAGATATACTTCATTACATAACATCTCTCATTTCAGGCTAAAATTCTTGTACACTTACTTCCAACCAGTGTTCCCTCTAAGCTGAGTTAGTGCGAGCTAGCTCACAGATTTTTAGCTCCAGCTCACACCTTTTTGTCTTAGCTCAGGAAAAATGGCCCCAGAGCAAACTAACTGATGCAGTAGCTCACGTTAATGGCAGTAGCTCACAAAGTAGAATTTTCACTCACAAGACTCCACAGTTTAGAGAGAACATCGCTTCCAACCCTCTGTATGGAATTTTGATTTTTGCGATACCCAATTGGCTTGAGTCAATTTGTTTCTATTAATGAATAAATGCACTTAAATCAATGAAACTATATTTGGAGCTTGTGTTAGACAACTTCCCATTCAGGGGAAGAACATTCCAGCTGCAAGTGTAATTCCCAAAGCCCTCATTAGCAGGAAAAGTTCGTCTCCTCATGTGCCATTTCAGAGTGCGTAATAAAAGCTGGCTGGGTGAGGAAAAACTTAAGGAATATTTGTAGAGTTACTCCAACATCATGGCCATATATAATTACTGTGTTTTTTGTGAGAGAATTCAAACTTGCACTTTGACCTGCAATCATTTCCAGAAATCTTTTATTGAATAAATAAAATTCCTTCTGAATTGACTTCATCATTTGGCAAATGAAAATGCGTATGCACTTTCTTTTGCTCTGATTTGCCTTGCACAAACACTCATAAATGCTTGCTCCTTGGGCGGGGGGGGGGGGATGCCAGAATACAAGATGCAAGGAAGCTCCTGCTATGGTGCCCCAAACAGCTGCACTAAGCCAGCCAAGGCCAACTCAATGCTGTGAGCAATTATCTCAAGGTTCACACCGTTGAAATGAAACAAAAAGAAGAGCAAAGGAGATTTTAAAAAGAGAATGCAACCAAAAGGAATTGGCACCCAAAAGATACAATGAAAAAGAATTCACAGAGATAGCTTCTTTACTTGCTTCCGCCTGCCATGAGAATGGTGGTTCCTGGTTTGGATAACTTTAAAAGAGGATCTGATACATTCACAGTCCATCAATGGCTATTAGACACAATGACTTAACAGAACCTCTATGTTTACAGGCAGTGCCCCTCAGTATATCAGTTCCTGGCAGACAACCCCAAAGAGGCTCCGGCTTTCATGCTCTATAAGCTTTCTGGTAGGTCGGCTTGGCCACTCTGGGAAACCAGATACTGGATTAAGAAGGTCTTTGTTTTTCTTTATTTTCTTATGAAAGCATACAAACAGTACTTACAAATTGCCACCATACAACTGAGTTGTATCCACAGACCTGTGTACCATATTTAATGTACCCAGTGTTTGTTTGTTTTTTTGTAAAGGTGCTAGTATTCATATATTAAGGATGTGCCAGCTTCCACCAATTCTCCCCTCCCTTGGGCAATCCTCCCACTAGGCTGTTTCTGATTTTCCACCCTCTCTTTCTCTGGGTGAGTGGAGCAGTCACCACATAAGGACTCTGAAGATCCCCCAGAAAAAGGGACTGATACTCAATAATGCAAATACTGTCTGGAGGCGGGAGCTCTGAGATCTGCATCCTCCCAGTGGTTTCAAGTTTGAATTGAGAGAAGTTAAGTTCCAAAATTTGCAATTATTTAATACAATAATTCATATTAAAAGAATGTCCATTGCTTCATTTTGCTTGGTGCAGAGATCTAGATCAAGTGCCAGGTCTGTGAGAAAGTCCATCTAGAATTATTATTCACCTTATCACCCACCGTTGCTGAGGCAAGCTTATGTTCTGATTGCATTAGATTTTTTTGTTAACTGTTCTACAGATAAATGCATCCATCTTTGAAAATGAGTAGCAGTTTTAAGCTGGACAATTAAAACAACTCAATTAATGTTGCCTTCGTTGCTAATTACAGTTGCTTTCAGATTCTTAATGCTTTTAGGTTTCTAATGGCCTCAGACTTTCAAGGAATATGACATAATTAAACTGCAGCTTTCCTAATTTCAGTATAGTTTTTACTCATTGAAAAGGTTCTTCATACACGCTTTATCAAGTCCCAAGCATCAGGATCTATTCCATTTTGATGTCATCCACAGCATTATTCATCAAGTAAAGTCTATAACATGTATGTTTGGGGGGTTTTTAGCCAGTAATATGAAATAAACACTTTAGTTAAAGGTTCTCAGTTCACCCTCCATTTCCATGGACTTCAGATTGAACATCTGGCCAGTCCATTGCCTCATAATTCTGCAATATGATGGTGTACCAAAGCAAGTACTGAGCAGAAATTACACCGTGGGCGTTTTCACACAGGGCTTACCCTGGAGCGACATCCCTCTTCACCGCGCAGCGTCTGCGCGGATTTTGCACCAACTGCTCCGCAGAACCCGGAAGAGCCGCATAGTGCTGCGGCTTTTGCGTCGCAAATGTAAACCACCAAAAAACAACTTTACATTTGCGACGCAAAAGCCGCGGCTCTTCACGGCTCTTCCGGGTTCTGCGGAGCAGTTGGTGCGAAATCCGCGCAGACGCTGCACGGTGAAGAGGGACGTCGCTCCGGGGTAAGCCCTGTGCGAAAACGCCCTTTGTTTGCAGTCTGTTCTGCAAAAGCTGCACCAACTTGAAATCCTAACATTTTGAGTGTACGTCAGTTCACCTATAACAAAGCAAGTGAAATTTTAGTCCTTGTGGTCTTTATAGATGTTTTTGCTTAATCTAGGTAGCTTGTACTGTTGACACAGCGTTCCCTTTCAATAGCTGTAGGTCTGCCTGTGAACAGGAATATTCAGCAATTTTTAACCATGTGCTATACTCTATTTTAATTGTTTGGTAGAACAATCTGTGCCCTGTAAACAAGAAGAATTGCATAATCAGCAGCAGGAAAGAAACAACATATAAATAGGCCTATTCCCTAGCAGTAAAAGGTGCAGGTCGGTATCCAGAGAAACAGCATGAAAATACATTTTGTGCCCTTTCTCCTATACAGCCGTGTATGGACATGATAATAAATCTGGCGCTTTGGGTAATTCTGCATGTCATTCACTGAAGGTACTTTGATTTACCTTTAACCAACACATGTTCTGTTAATCAGCTGCTGAGAGGAAATGTATGAAACCAGATGATAGTGCAGCTCAGTACAAGGAAAAGGAAAACAGAAGGTGAAGATGGAGCGCTTGCACCAGTAAAGGGCTTTCCATGAGCTGTCTTACTTATTCCAGCTGTAGCTGTACATCATCTGGGAACTAGAAATTGTTTTGAGTTCTATAGAAGCCATTCTTCAGTGTGTCCAACATTTAGGAATTTGCTTCAGCTTGGAAACTGATTTGCAAAAGTTATAAGTATTATTTAAAAGAGGAGGGCAATCTGTCCATAGATTCATGGCCCAATGTGCAGACTTCCAATAATCTAATTCAGAATGGATGTAGTGCACTTTCCACTTTCAAAATAATTACTTGATTGATTCCAATTGGGACTCTATCATTTGAGATTGTGGTTTTATACTCCCCTATTTTTTTTCCGTTCATTTGTTTTCTTTTCATGCAGAGAGTGCCTTTGCTGTCTGAAATACGGTGGACAGAAAGTCTTGTACAAAACAGTACCACAGCACTAGAATGCCCTCCCAGGGGACATTCACCTGGACCTAACTTTGCAGATATTCCATCCTGTGCTGAAGACCATCCTGTTCAGAAGGGCTTTTGCTAATTATATTGTTGAGTTGGTTTTGAGGCTGGCTAGGGTTGCCAATCCCCAGGTGGGGGCAGGGGATCTCCCGGTTTGGAGGCCCTACCCCCGCTTCAGGGTCATCAGAAATCGGGGGGAAGGGAGGGAAATGTCTGCTGGGAACTCTGTTATTCCCTATGGAGATTTATTCCCATAGAAAATCATGGAGAATTGATCCGCGGGTATCTGGGGCTCTGGGGGGGCTGTCTTTTGGGGTAGAGGCACCAAATTTTCAGTATAGCATCTAGTGCCTCTCCCCAAAATACTCCCCAAGTTTCAAAATGATTGGACCAGGGGGTCCAATCCTATGAGCCCCAAAAGAAGGTGCCCCTATCCTTCATTATTTCTTATGGAAGGAAGGAATTGAAAAGGTATGCCGTCCCTTTAAATGTGATGGCCAGAACTCCCTTTGGAGTTCAATTATGCTTGTCACAGCCTTGATCTTGGCTCCACCCCTAATGTCTCCTGGCTCCACCCCCAAAGTCTCCTGGCTCCACCCCCGAAGTCCCCAGATATTTCTTGAATTGGACTTGGCAACCCTAAGGCTGGCCCATCCCCCGCTGGTAGCCAGGGGGTACCTGGCAATCCTGTTTCTAGACAGTAGTTCTTTTTAATGTAATGCTGCATTGGTGCTGTGATTTAAGTTGCTGTAACTTGCCCAGATAATCTGTTTTTGAAAAAGGAAAATAAATACATGGAAGGAAGGAAGGAAAGGAAAGGTCCCCTGTGCAAGCACCAGTCGTTTCCAACTCTGGGGTGACATTGCTTTCACAACGTTTTCATGGCAGACTTTTTACGGGGTGGTTTGCCATTGACTTCCCCAGTCTTTTACACTCCCCCCCCCAGCAAGCTGGGTACTCATTTTACCGACCTCAGAAGGATGGAAGGCTGAGTCAACCTTGGGCCGGCTACCTGAATCCAGCTTCTGCCGGAATCAAACACAGGTTGTGAGCAGAGAGTACAGACCACAGTACTGCAGTACTGCCGCTTTATCACTCTGCACCACGGGGCCGCTATAAATACTCCCTATAAATAAATACATGGGGGAGTGTTCAAATATGTGGCCCTGCACCTCAGTGTGGGCGTGGTCCTGGCTGGGCTGAACCATCTGATTATGGTCACTGCAAGAAAGATGTAATATAAGTGAAGAAGATAATTGTTTTTCTGTTGGGTGTAGTCATTGGCTCGATGGAGGAAAGGGATAGCTATGGGGAATGCAGTGTGAGAATGCGCATGTGTGAATTATTTGCAGATGAACCTGAATGCTCCCATGAAATAACAAACACCAAGGCTGGTAATTCTCTTCTACTGGAAAACGTTTGTATCAGCAGAGTAGGGCTTCCTTATGGCCCCCTCCAGTTGCAGCCCAAAACTCTCCCCCAAATGCTTCTTCTGTGGGGACCCACAAGAACAGCATGAGGGAGAGTTCAAGATTTGTGGTGGAAGAGGGAATAGAAAGAAAGCATCATACATACCCTTGACTTAGGAGAAATTTAGTGCAGGATCTAAGCCTAAATGTGCAAAGTTAGAATAAAGAAGCAAGCTAGGCAGCTCCCTCCACAGCCAATGCAGGACTCCTGATTTGTAAGTTATTATTAACAAACAATAATATATACGGGATTGAGGACAGCGAAGGAGAATGAGAATGTGCACCATGCTATTTTCATACCCCTTCCCCCCCACCCCACTTCCGTGATGACTAAAACACCTATTGTTTTAGTCACTGATTTAACTCACTGATTTTTCAACATGAAACAAAGATGATGGGTAAGAGAAGAAGATGGGAATAGCAGCTTGAGTATGTGAATCCATGGAGCATTTGGAAAGTTTTTGGGGAAAAGAAAATATTTTTTCTAGCATTTGAGAGTTCTGCTCACAATTTGTAAACAAGCCCTTATTCCAACAGGCAATGGACAATACTTGAAGAACAGCAATGGTAATGTCTGGGCAGATTTTAAATATTTCAGCTTTTTCATAGACCATTGCACTGCAGAAAATCTTTCTAGCAGGGTACATGTAAGGAAAATAATATTTAAATAATAATAATAATAATAATAATAATAATAATAATAATAATAATAATAATAATAATAATAATAATAATAATAATAATAATAATAATAATAATAATAATACTTTTTATTTATATCCCGCCCTCCCCTCCAGGGCAGGCTTAGGGCGGCTCACAACATGTAATATACAATAAAACTATACATAGTAATTATAATTATAATAATAAAATCATCATTAAACCATTAAACCATTAACAACTGTATTAAAACTAACATTGTGGTGCGCTAACTTAGATCTTAATAAAATTCAATGGCTAAAACATGTCCAGCGAAGCTTTCTTAGCTCGGTGACACTCAGCCTCCAAGGGAAGTTCCAACACTTCTCCAACTCTAGCCAATTCTCTCTCTCTAACAAGGCAGGCGCAACAGGCCCCATTGCCAGCTTTCCCCATCAATATAGTCCCTGTCAAACATGGATGTTGTCTATACTGGTCCTGTGAAATGAAGACTAGTCTTTCAGATACATAAAGGAGATCCTCTCCTCCCTTTTTCACTGTGGAAAAGCTGGATGGATCCATCCCAGAACATTTAGCAATCATCAGGACTTTTTTTGTAGCAGGAACATAAGAACATAAGAGAAGCCATGTTGGATCAGGCCAATGGCCCATCCAGTCCAACACTCTGTGTCACACAGTGGCCTCTTGGAGCTGGCTATGCTTGTAGCCACCTCCACCTCCTGCAGCAGTGAATTCCACATGTTAATCACCCTTTAGTTGAAGAAGTATGAAGAAGTTCTTCATAGGGAAAGTGTTCCAAACCTTTAATCATTCTAGTTGCCCTTTTCTGGACTTTTTCCAATGCTATAATATCCTTTTTGAGGTGCGGTGACCAGAATTGTACACAGTATTCCAAATGAGACTGCACCATCAATTTATACAGAAGCATTATGATACTGGCTGATTTGTTTTCAATTCCCTTCCTAATAATTCCCAGCATGGCGATGGCCTTTTTTATTGCAGTCGCACACTGTCTTGACATTTTCAGTGAGTTATCTACCACGACCCTAAGATCTCTCTCTTGGTCAGTCTCTGACAGTTCACAACCCATCAACTTGTATTTGTAGCTGGAACTCCTTTGCATATTAGGACACACACCCCTGCTGTAACCAATCCTCCAAAAGCTTACAGGCAGGACTTTTTTTGAGCAGGAACACACAGGAATGCAGTTTCGACTGGCTTGGCATCAGGGGGTATGGCGTAATATGCAAATGAGTTCCTGCTGGGCTTTTGTTACAAAAAAGTCCTGTGTGGAACAATGGTAATGTCAGGGTGTGTGGCCTAATATGCAAATAAGTTCCTGCTGGGCTCTTTCTACAAAAAAGCCCTGCTTACAGGGCTCTTAGTGCAGGGCCTATTGTAAGCTCTTGGAGGATTGGCTATATCAGGGGTGCGTGGCCTAATATGCAAAGGAGTTCATGCTACAAAAAAAGCCCTGGTAATCATATTGGCTCCTGAAAGCGAGTCATGCTATGAGAAATACTATCAAAACTTGGATTCACCTTAGAGATGCCAGGAAAAACCTGACAACTGGCAGGAAACAGAGGAGGCAGGGATTCACAGTTCAGAGGGGCTGATAGGCCTCCCCAGCATAATAACATCCTTTCCAGCAAGCCACAGAAGTGAGGTAATCACACTGGGATTAAACTCAATGCTTTAACGCTATGGTTTAACCTTGGAGTTTTGGTGAATACTATAGCATCACCCAGTGTGATGGTATCATTTCTAGAAGCAGCATAATTACATCGGGGATGCAGATCTGGCTCTACCATTTCACCCCGAAATTTCTTCTCACCATCCAAATGAGTGGCAGCAGCACACAACATCAGTGAGGAGTGTGGTGGTCTAGAGTTGGAGAAGTATTGGAACTTCCCTTGGAGGCTGAGTGTCATTTAAATATCTTCCACCACCAGCTGGCAGCTTGGCAGCCCTAGTTTGCCTTCCTATCTGACTGAAAGGAAATTTTGCTCGATCTAAGATATAGCAATTCTGACCATGAAGACACTGTTTTATCTAATTTCCCCACTGTGTAATTGCTTTATAACTATCCAAATCAAAATTTCCTGCCAGTCAAGAATCTGTGTAACGTTTCCATCTGTGACTTTTGAGTGACAGACCCAGATCTCATAAAAACTCAGCACCCTTGAGAAATATTGAAATACCTCCCACCAAATGTGAGTGTAGACAGAATGTTAAGCAACTTCCTGTTGTTGTCTAATGTAGCCCTGGATGCCGCCCAAACTTCATCCTGTCTGTGTTGAACTACAATGTATACAAGTGATGCTACTTAATCACTATAAGCAGCATCTCAGCAATTCAGCCACACACTTCAATGGGAGTTAAGAGCACGAACCAATTCAGACTCAGAAGTCCAGGCCACATTTTGCCCAGTTCAAGGTCCGTGAGCCACCAATTGGGAATCATGTGCTCAGCACAGACCTATCTGATCTTTTTGTCATGGCTCAGAGAAGAGATCCCACCCAGAAATTTCATGCAAAAAAGCTGGTGGAGGTGGTCTTCTGCAGTCCTAGGCTTGACAGGCAATGTCGCTTGCCAATCAGAGATGTCCATCTCCACTCTTCATGATGGGAGGGAGGGTGTATATATGCAATGGAGCTGTGCACGTTGTCTTTGCATTGGGACTTTAGGAGTTCTGGGTATCCTTGCATTTGTGAAATAGCATTGCTGGGGGGCGGTGTTGCTGGATCTTCTGGTTATGATACTCACTGCCAAATGATGATTTCTCATCAACATTAGTCTCTCGGGGACTCAGGGCAATTGCCTTCTGTGGGCTTCTGTACTTTTCCTGTTTGTTTCTCTGCTGAAAAGGGTGTTACTGCTTTTCATCCCCCTCCCCCACTTCTCCTTGGGTTGTCCATGCCTAGATCACTTCAGAGTGACTGCTTTGGGTTCCCTCAAATCCCACCCCCTTTCCCCTGAGTTTTCTGCCAAAATTGTTCCACAATCATTGCCTTGGCTTCATCTCCTTTTTCTGCATCTCTAACAACCACCCCACCACTTTCTGGGGTTCTTCTAACTGTACTGTTCCAGAATTGCTGCCTAGGATTCCCATTCTGCTCTTCTTCAATACATCCCCCTTTCTCCTGAGTTTTCTTCCTGAATTCTCCAACAGTCGCTGCCTAGGGGCCGCCTCCTTCCTCTGCATCTCCAACCTCCAACCCACTCCACTAATTTCTGGGGTTCTGCTGTCTGGAACTACCTTTCTGCTCTTCTCCAATACACCTAATTTTTTCCTGGGTTTCCTCCCTGAATTGTTCCACAGTCACTGTGTTGAGGTTGCCCTTCATTGGGGTTGCATCTCTATCACCCATCCTCCCACTTGCTGGGGTTCTGCTACCTGAAGTGTTCCACAGTTGCTGCCTGGGGCTTCCTTGCTGCTCTTACACACACACACACACAATTTAACTAGGGTTTCTACCTGAATAGTTCCATGGTCATTGCCTTGGGGTTCCCTCCTTCCTCTGCATCTCTAACACCCACTGTTCTGCCATTTAATGATGGCTCCTGGGCCTGGGTCGAGATGGGCAGGCTTGTCCTGACGAGTTTTTACATCTGATGGAGGGTAGTCTGGTCTATGCACTCATTTTGGTAATAACCTTTAAAGCCCTGTGCGGCCAGGGATCAACATAACTTCGGGACCACCTCTCCCCATATGTGCCCTGTTGAGCCTTGCACTCAGCGGATCAGCATCTCCTGGTGATCCCTGGCCCAAAGGACATCTGATTAGCCTTGACTAGGGCCAGAGTATTTTCAGCCCTGCCCCAACGTGGTGGAATGAGCTTCCCCTGGAGGTCAGGGCCCTGTGGGACCTTTTGCAGTTTCACAGGGCCTGTAAGATGGAACTCTTCCACCAGGCTTTCAAATGAGGCGATGGGCATCACTTATTCATCTTTCGCCAGGCCCCTCTGTCATTTTCTTGCAATTGAGCATAATGCAGACTTGGTCCTCAAGAGCTGTAGATAAGCTGTGTCTACTGGGTTGATTTAAATGCATGAAATATTTTCTGGTCGCCATCTTTGTCTACTGTATCTGTATATTAGATTATGGTTTTAAATGCTGATAGTTTTAACATGTTTTAAAACTAATGTCTTGGCATGACTGTGTTGTACCCTGCCCTGAGCCCATTCGTGGGAAGGGTGGGCTAAAAATCAAATCAAATCATTTCAAATCAAAGCCATGCCCAACATCTCTCCAAAAATCACCTTCCTTGGGGACTCTTGCTTGGATCCCCCAAATCCAACCCACACTTGTTGGGCATATGGAGGAACATCCTCAAGAGGCACTCTGAAAAATGGGTGCCTCTAGCTCACCAGGGTCCATTTTGTACATTCCTGAATCAGCATGCAATCTCTCATTGAAAAGCACTATCCAGGGCACCTTGGGATTTTTTTTTTTTTGGGGGGGGGAGGTTCCATAAACCAGACCCCTGAATCCATTCTTCACCCAACTTAGTAGGCATGTAGTCAGCTAGATATTTCCTGTGATTTTGGAGCCTCTAGGTGCTTGGGGGACATTTTTTATTTGAAGCAGTTAGAGAATCAAGCCAGTTCAGTTTGCAAACCAAACCAAGATTTGCCAGACCATGCCTATCTCTAGTTAAGAATGATTGCTATCCAGATACATAACTGTTATTTTAAAAAAGAAGTGATGAGCATGTCTAGTTTAAGATCTACTTCTAAAGTTTTCCCTCAACAATGTACCCATTATCTTGTATTTCTGTTAACACATAACCCTTTCTGTATTTATAGGGCTGTTTGCAACCTTTCATTTTTTTTATCCTATATCAGTGATGGCTAACCTTTTCAGCTTGGTGTGTCGAAAATCGGGAAAAAGTGTAGTCTTCCTCGGGTCGCGTGTCACTTCACCGTGTCACTTCAAGAAATATCAATAATTTGATGATATTTGCAGTCCCAATAAAGAAAGAGGGTTGCCAAGTCCAATTCAAGAAATATCTGGGGGCTTTGGGGGCGGAGCCAGGAGACTTTGGGGGTGGAGCCAGGAGACATTGGGGTGGAGCCAGGAACAAGGGTGTGACAAGCATAATTGAACTCCAAGGGAGTTCTGGCCATCACATTTAAAGGGACAGCACACCTTTTAAAATGCCTTTCTTCCATAGGAAATAATGAAGGATAGGGGCACCATCTTTTGGGGCTCATAGAATTGGACCCCCTGGTCCAATCGTTTTGAAACTTGGGGGGGTATTTTGGGGAGAGGGGGATCCCCTGCCCCCACCTGGGGATTGGTAACCCTGCGGGAAAGGGTGTATCTTTTTTTCTTCCCGCCTTTTCTCCTCCAGCGCTTGCCAAGGGAAGCCAAGGGGGGGCGACCCAATGCTCCCCTCCCCTTGCTCTTTTGCAACCCACACACAGCCCCCATCGCCCACCCCCTTCCTCCTCTTCCAAGCTGAAAAGGGCAGCTTGTCCTTTAAATCTGAAACCCCGCCTCCGGCAGGCGGCCATGAGAAAGAGCGAGAGAGCAAAGTGAGAAAGATCATGTTGGTTGCAAAAAAAAAAAAAACCCAGGACCGGGTGGAGGAGGAGGATGGGGGGGCAGCCCCACAACAGGCCCAAGAGCGACGCCCCCTCGGGCATTGCACCCCACACACACTGCTGCAATGCCATCTCTGCCTCCCCCCCCCCAGCCGCTCCGTGCAAACAAACGGGAAAAAACACACCTGCCTTGCTCCTGCATTTGCAAAGCCCCGGCATTGCAAAGGTGCGACCCGCCGAGGAGGGCACTTCTTTCCCCCCCCCTGCCTCTTTTTTTGCAATGCTCTTTTTTTCTTTCTTGCTGTACCCACCTATTTCTTCAGGCCTCGGGGAGGGCGGGAAAAGGGGGTTGCAAAGTTCGGCCCTGTTGCGAGGAGGAGGAGGCGCATTTGGCTGCCTCTGCTTTGGGTGGGGGACAGGTTGCGCCAGGAGGCTGTCTCCTCCCACCCCCAGGTCAAGGCGAGGCGCTGGCAGCGTCGGCCAACCTTCCCTCCCACCCCCAACCTTCCCTCCCACCCCCACCCCGGCCTGGAGCCGGGGAAAGAGGCGGCGGCGGCCCGCTGCGCTGCTGCCGCCTCTTCTCGCCTTCACCTTAGCAGCTGCTGCTCCTCCGAGATGGGCTCAGCAGCCTCCGAAGGACTCGCGGCTCGCCACGCTCCTTGGTTTCCGGTGTGTCAGCCAAATTGCCTCGTGTGTCACCAGTGACACGCGTGTCATAGGTTCGCCATCATGGTCCTATATAATCAAAGGGCTTATTCACAAATTTCTGGTTGACGTACTCTCCTAGAAGAAAGATATTAGGATATAAATGACTCCATTAAAGGTTTACAGGTCTGATTCCCCACGCCACCATGACCTTGAGTCAGTCATAATTTCTTTCTGAGCTGTTCTCTCAAGAGCAGTTTGGTGTAGAGCCAGTTTGTTGTAGTGGTTAAGTGCGCAGACTCTTATCTGGGAGAACTGGGTTTGACTCCTCACTCCTTCACATGGAACTTCTGGAGTGACCTTGGGTCAGTCATCATAACTTTGTCAGAAGCTGTTCCTACATACCTCACAGGTTGTCTGTTGTGGGGAGGGGAAGGGAAAGGAGATTGTAAACTGCTCTGAGACTCCTTCGCTATTGCTGCTCAGAAGGGGGTTCTCAGCCATTACTGGAGACGTATGAACCTTGTGTTGATGACTCAAGGTTCTCCTTGAGATCCAATTTGCCTTCTATGGTGGAAATTAAATCAGTCTTCTCTTCAGGATTCACTTGTTGGAAGGGTGAGTGGTTTACTCCTGTTTTCCTTTGGTCTACCTCCATAGAAATGAGAGGAATTAGAGGGACTGATAAAGCTGGACCATTCTCAAGAGTGTTGGGCATCATGAGCAGGTTAGATACTTGTTGCGTGTGATCACTTTTTGTTTTCAAAAGGTTGTCCCTCAACACTTTGAGTTTAGTTGTGATTGCAAGTTGTTCCATAGATGGGAGGGCTGTGAAAGAGTTAATTAGATCCTGTTCTATGGCGTTCTCAAGAAGGAGATGCTCTGAAGCTGGGTTCAGGTAGAAAGGTGAATCAGGACCCTGAGCCAAGCCACTCTGGTCTCCAGCTTTTGTCATTCCTGCCTTGAAATTGATGTCCTCTGTCAAACAGCCCTCTTTTTGCCAGTGGGGTAGCAGGGGGTTTATAAGAGAATTGACAAAGACCCTAGCTGGAAAAATCCCCTTGGTGTGAAGGAAGTCTTTCTGAAACTGCAGCAGACTGGGGATCCTGGAACTGCTGAAAATGAGCAAGATTCTTTAAACCTGATTTGGGCTGGTAAGAGGTTTCACCATAATTAAGTCAATTGATGGTAATTTCCCCCTTAGAAGGGCTTTTAGATGAGTTCCATAAGAACTTCTGTCCTTTGTAAGGGCAGACAGTTAAACACACTTTGGAAGGTTGCAGCTTTAATTTTAATTGGGTTCCCTCCTCACACTGCTGCTGTTCCAAGTTCTTCTTTGGGCTCTTCAACTCTTCACTTGCTAATTTCCCAGGGTTTGTTTTAACTTTGGTATTTAGCAAGAATTTCTGAGATAAGTGGTAAATTTTATTTTCAATTTGTCTAAGTCTCTCAAAAATAGATTCAACAGTTTTAGCAGTTAGCTGTATATGATCACTTGTAGCAAGTTCGAAGTCTTTGTCAACTGTTTGCATCAGGAGACATTTATCTTCCCTCCCATCAGTAAAGTTGGTATCTTCGTCGAGATTTATGAGGGGTGTAAAGGGTTGGAAGTTGGAATATCGCAGGTTGCTGGGAGTAGACTTGAAGCATATAAATCATTAATTTTAGTTTGTTTACGTGCTAGCTGAGAGAAAGAGTCATCTAGGTCACGAGTTCTTTTGCCCATAATGTAGAACTGGGATTCAGACCTAGGCTCAGAAGGGGAGAGAAAAAAAACTCTAAAAGCCGCAAAACCAGACACAAGGTACTGAGATTCTTTTTTTTAAAGAAAAGAAAAGCCTAGCCCATATTTCAACTTTTTTCAGTAAAGGCTTTCCTTCTGCTGAGGTATAAATCTCAAGGCTAAAATCTCCAGCAGTCAGAGACCAAAGGTAACGCAGTCAAAAAGTCCGTGTGGAGTGAGGAGCAGCAGTTTCATTACTGTTTGCTCATTAAAAGCTCTCACTCCTCCCCCACCATTATAAAAGGTTGAAGATAAGATTACTATAGTATAAAGGAGTATAAAGGCTAAAACTGAAATAATAAAAGCTAAAACTGAAATAAAACCAAACAACAGTACTCCCCTTCGACGGAGCTAGGTCAGCAGGCGTCTGCTCCCTCCGATGTAAAAGTGATGTAATTTGAGACAGCTTATTTAAAGTCTGGATTCTTTGAGAAGGAGAATTAGTCCTTCAATTTCACTGTTTTCTATTGCATGTTATTTTAGTTGTTCCTGACAACCTTCCAGAAGACAGCATCTTATGGCGTCTTGTGAAAGCCGTCTTTGCCATCATCACCCAGCAGAAAACACACAACAGAAAATTAACACCACCTCTCTCCACCGGAGCGCAATGCCCAACGGTTTGATTGGCTACCCAAATTCAGGAGAATTCACCTTTGTCTCCCCAAGGGGCTATAGCGTAATTGATTACATTTTAATCTCTCCTTTACTGAAACCTTATGTCAAGGATTTTACATTGGGGGATTTTATTATTAGTGACCATTTTCCCCTCATTTGGACTCTTCAAATTGGTCCTCACATTTATCCCTCCTGTAACTTGTCCTTGCAACCTTACAAGACTGACTTATTGCCCAAAATTCCATGGAACGATCGCATAGTTTGGAAAACCCAACAGCTCTTCAGATCTGGTCCCACTGTTGAATACAGATCCTCTTTAATATGTGCATCTGACCCTAATGCATCTGTATCACAATTATTTAACATCTTGTATCTCTGAATCACTGAGTGTCAGTTCAGGGTGCCCAAGCAGAGGTGCAACTATTCTAGTAAATTCTACACACCGATGGTTTGACAGAGAATGTAAAGAAACAAAAACTCTTCTGCGTAAAGTTTACAACCAATACTGCAATTCAAAGGCCCTGACCTTGCCATCACAATACTTTGTGCTTAAGACTCAGTTGCACCACCTTATCACAAAAAAGAGGCACAATTATATTAAAACTCAATGAGAAGAGCTATATCATGCTACTACCTAAAAAAATTCTAATCAGTTCTGGGCCATAGTCTCAGGTGCATTCCGAGCCGATGACCCATCTGTGTCTGCCATTTCCTCTTATGTTTGGTTTCAGCACTTCTCAGTTCTGTTCCATCAAGATCTAACTTGTGCTGAATCATCTGATTTTCCTCTAGCCGATTTACCTGACTGACCTCCTGTCCCTCCAGAGGAAATAAAAGAATTACACATCTGAAATTAGGAAAGGCTCCTGGCCCAGATGCCATTTCCTCCGAAATCTTAAAATGAGACCCAGACTGGTGGGCTTCTCCCCTTGCATCTCTGTTTACAATTGTAGATCGAACTGGCATAATTCCCTTGGCATAGTTGAATGCAATAGTGGTCCTGCTATACAAAAAAGGTGATCACACTAACCTTGCCAATTACAGGCCGATTAGCCTACTCTCCATCATTGGCAAGCTTTACTCCAAACATCTATTAGACAAGCTCAATCTCTGGATGTTGCAGGAAAAAATTCTAGGCCCTGAACAGTTGGGCTTCTGCAAAGGGAAGACCACTTTAGACCACTGCATTACCCTATCCCATCTAGTCAACAAGTACACTGTGCATAATAACCAGAAATTATTTGTTGCTTTTTTAGATTTAAAAGGCGTATTTGATTCAGTTGACAGGGACCCCCTCTGGATTAAGCTAGATAAACTAAACATGGATAAAAGACTCATTATGCTTATGAAGAGATTACACACTTCTACCACCTGCCAGATCAAATGCTCATTAGCAGGCAACCTAACATCGAAGACTGCTGCCAATAAGGGTGTCAAACAGGGTTGCATTTTGGCTCCCTTTTTATTCAATCTCTTTCTTAATGACCTGACTATTCAGTTGTCTGGTCCTGACTGCCATAGTCCAAAACTTGGTGCATTACATGTACCCTTGTTACTTTATGTTGATGATATGGTGCTTTTGTCCTGCTCTAGAGTGGGCTTAAGACGTCTGTTGTCCCGTTGTGTTCTGTATTTTTCTAGTAATAAGCTCCAGCTCAATTATGAGAAGTCCAAAATCTTAGTTTTCTCAAAAAAGTGGAGACTTTACAAATGGGTTATTGATGGTAAAGAGATAGAGCAAGTCAAGTATTTTAAATACTTAGGTGTTTATTTTCAATATAATGTGACTTGGTCTACCCATTGCAAGTATGCAGTGAAGATAGCTAACATCAGTGCATCTGCCATAGCTTGCTTTTTTATGGCAGAGGTAGCCAATTTGTGCCAGCTGCCATAAAAATATTCAAAGCCAAAGTGATTTTACAAGTTCTGTATGGCATCCCAATCTGGATTGGATCTTATGAAGGTGCTATCGAATGTGTCCAATCCAAATTCTTGCGTAAAATTCTGGGCATGCCAAAATGTGTCCCATATGCAGTTATCTGCTTAGAAACTGGCATGTATTTAATGGTTACTAGTGCATGGCTCATGACCTTCAAATGCTGGCTACGCTTGCACTACAACTCTGAACCAGGGAGCTATATCTCTCAAATGCTCTCTGAATTTAATTTGGTCAGCACAAATTGAGAGAAAAATAAAAGCAATGGGTTTATCCCAAGAACTATTGTCCATGCTGTCCTTCACCACCACAGTCCAACAAATTAAAAACAGGTTGCTAGATATTTAGTGCCAAGACCTATACAGTCTGGCTAAGAAAACTTGTCCCCCACTGAGTTTTGAGATCTCTCTTAGTACTGGGAAAATGGCCTCATATCTATCCGTCTTGCAGGTGCCACAGCAGCGTAGAGCTTTTTCCCTTGCCAGATGCAATGCCATGCCCTCTGCCATTCTTTATGACAGATTTAACAAGACAGCCTACTCAGTCAGATACTGTCTCTGTAAGCAAAAATGTGTGGAGTCAGTTACTCATATTCTTCTTTATTGTAATTTGTATACAGATCTTCACAAGTATTTACATCCTCTTTTAGTTAGCATGGTTGATTGTTCTGATGCACTTAAGGTCTATAATCTTTTGAACGATACTTCATCTAGTGTCATTGAGAAAGTGGCTAAGTTTCTTTATTCTGTTTTAAAGGCACGTCAGAGGATCTCATAGAAATAGTTTATGTTTATGCTTTTCCTGATGTATATGTATGCAATCGTTCTATTTTTTTTAAACCAATTTGCTCTGATATATACATCTATACATTTTATGCCAATAAAGGCTAACTTGACTTGACTTTACTTGACTCCTTCAGGTAGTATAGGGTGGAGTATAAATCCAATCTCTTCTTTCTGTTCTTGAAAGGGATCTCTCAGCTCCACCTACCTCACAGGGTGTCTGTCGTGAGAAGGGGAAGGAAAGAGAGATTGTAAGCCACACTGAGACTCCAAATGAAGGGCGGGGTATAAATCCAAACTCTTCCTACTCCTCTTCTTCTTTCTTCTTCTTGCCAGGAGCCTACCCAATGATAGCCATTCTCTGGCTATTAAGGCCCGGGGGGTTCTGCTACCCAGAGATACCAGCTGGTACTGTAAGTCTTGGGCCCTTCTTTCTTTTTTTAAACTGTAAAGGACCATTGTGTGAGGAGAGGAGACCTGGCTTTCCTCTTTCATTTTAACAAGTAAAAAGTGATGTGGGTAGGCCTGGCCTCCAGACCTCAGGAGTCCAACTGTTAATCAGGCATTGTTTCTTTAAACTTTAAAGGCAAGAGACACTGCCTAACAGCTGCATTGTACCAGCTAGCTTGCTATCTTCCTTCTTGCTCTCTGAAACTCAAAAGACCCTCAGAACTTCAGGAAAGAACTTTTTTGCTGCTCCTGGAATTCTGAGAGTGTATGGGTTACTTTGGCTAAAACTGAGTAGACACAAAATGGCTAATTTCAGGCTTATACACACTCAGGGCTTTTTTTGTAGCATATTTTGCATATTAGGCCACACACCCCTGATGCAGCCAATCCTCCTGGAACTGACAGTAAGCCCTGTACTAAGAGCCCTGTAAACTCTTGGAGGATTGGCTACATGACTACTTCAGGAATGGGTGCCTAATATGCAAAGGAATTTCTGCTACAAAAAAAGAACTGTACTAGGCTTCCCAATCCCCAGGTCCAGGCGGGGGATCCCCCGTTTTTACAGGCATCCCCCCTCCTCCAGCCAGCTGACCAGCGGGGAAAGCCCCGCCCCCACAGTCATCATATAGTTTTAGAGCTCCTGCAGGTTTAGAACCCTGCAAACAGGTCCCTTTTTAAAATGTGTGCCTTTAAGGCTGAGCAGGAAACAGGAAGGGCTTCATGGCAAAGGGTCAGTAACAGTTTCGTCGGAGAAGGGCCCCTCCCTTTTTTTTGCTTTCATTTTCAGAGGAAGTAAAGTTCTGCAGGAACAAGACCCAGTAAGTATTTGTGTGTGAGAGAGAGGGAGGGGGCAGGGGATTCCCTGGCTTGGAGGCCCTCCCCCTGCTTTAGAACACATGGGGCGGAGGGAAATGTCTACTGGGCACTCTATTATTCCCTATGGAGAAGGATTCCCATAGGGAATAATGGGGAATTGATCCGTGGGTATTGGGGGCTCTGGGGGGGCTATTTTTGAGGTAGACGCACCAAAATTTTAGTATAGCATCTAGTGCCTCTCCCCAAAATACCTCCCAAGTTTCAAAACGATTGGACCAGGGGGTCCAATTCTATGAGCTCCAAAAGATGGTGCCCCTATCCTTCATTATTTCTTATGGAAGAAAGACATTTAAAAAGGTGTGCTGCCCCATTAAATGTGATGGCCAGAACTCCCTTGGAGTTCAATTATGCTTGTCACACCCTTGTTCCTGGCTTCACCCCCAATGTCTCCTGGCTCCACCCCCCCCCCCAAAGTCTCCTGGCTCCGCCCCCAAAGTCCCCAGATATTTCTTGAATTGGACTTGGCAACCCTACCCTGTACCTGTAATCCAAACCTGCCAAATAAAATCCTAAACATATTTCCTTTGGAAGTAAATTCCATTGAAATGGATGGGACCGGAATTGTTGCCTAATTCAATTCCAGGCTTCACCAAACTAAGAATCTCCTTGACTTCTGGATAAATAGCTGGCAATCATGCTTCATTTCATGGTATCTGACTGGAAGTAGTTTGAAACAGAAGTAAAGTAGCATTGACCAAAGGCTATACCCAATAAATCATAAATTCAGCAAGTTCACTGAAGAGATATTTCCCTCCCTTCCCTGGAATAACTCCTCAGAAGTTGCTCCTGTAGTTCAGGAGACGTCCATGGACAGCACTAGAATATAGCATTGGAGGCTGCAGTTCAAAGGGAAATTGGCAGAAATTACCCCACTCTCCTCTTGAACGATATTTTGTTTGAGTAAAATGAGGCCACACAAGTGGTGGGAAAGAGGCAGGGTGTTGAGCAATATCTGCCAATGCTTTCTTTCCATCACAGTCCTTGCACCACATCCCACTGTATGTTTGAGAGAATCTCCAGTCCTCAAAAGCAGCCTTTGAGGGTCCACAGGAAGTTTTAGGGGATGACAAGAAAAGGAAAGATCTGTCCCATGAATTTGTTCTATTTGTGATACACTGGAACCAACCTAGCAGCTCTTGATCACTTGGTACAATTCATAGTATTCTTAATTTTAAATCTCAAGTGTTTTTAGCAACTGTTGCTAATTCAGCAAACTTCATAAGAAATCACTGTTCTACAAAATTCCAAATATAGCTTTGATATGCTAGATCTTATGCCTTCACACTGTTGAAGAGCACTTGAGTTGGTAAATTGTTGAGATGTCATGCCATGTTAAATAAAGTCCCTTCTTCAAAGGATAAATCTGGTTCACATCGCTGATACAAAGACAATGTTTCTTACACAGTTTCTATTTTGAATCCCTCTTCTTCACTTCATGTTTCTTCTCAAACTCCAACAAGGCCTTTCCCCGTCCCAAACTGAAATAGAGCTTACAGCTGCCATTTTATCATACTCATAGTTGCTTAGTCTGGCTTCTCCCTTTCCTCCCTTAATGCCTTTCCCTCTATTGTCTTCCCTACCTTGATTGTTTTTGGTTGCATGGTGGGAGCTTGGTAGAATTGATTGTGCTAGACAATCAACATAAATAAAACCAAAGAGCCTTGTGGGATCTTAAAGACTAACACACTTCTGATGCCATGATATTCTGTAAGACACAATCTAGGTGTTTCATTTGTAGGTCCTTGCAAGCAAAAGTTCACCAGAAGGGGCTGTCTGAACGACGTCTGGGATCTGCAATTAATATAAAATGCAACAACAATGGTCCTCATAGGAATCTTTCATGAAGAGCTACTAGAGTCAATGTTACATTAATTTCATGGGCTTTTTGATTATTTCCAAACCTATTTCAAAGTGCTGGTGCTGAATGTTAAAAGCTCTGGATAGCTTGGGATTGAAGCAGTTGAAGTACAGATTTCTATCCCTCTGAACCAGCCTGGGATTTGAGGCAGAAAAGTGAACTCAGAAGCTCACATACTGTTATATGTCATTTGATTGACCTTAATAAAATATATTCTTTGGACTGTGTTCTTGTTTTTTGTATGTTACTTTTATTCCAGACAGCTGCTAATAATTTCTTTCTTTGGTCTGAGCCTTCTGACAAAACGGTAACTGACTCACTTTGGAAGGCCTTTAGGGTACAATTCATCTCGCAGATCTTACGGATTTATATTGCTGCATGTTTTATCTCTTTATTGGTTTCTTTGATTTTATTCATTCTCTCACATCTTATAAGTCTTGAATTCCATTATTACAACTTCATGATGTCTGTTTCCCAATGTGATGCAGTTACTTCTTTAGCATGATGCTTCAAAGAGCCGCAGTAGATCTAGATGATGACGATGGTGTCTACATCCGCTATCGCACTGATGGCAGCCTGTTCAACCTGAGGCGACTAAAGGCTCACTCCAAGACAATGGAAAAACTCATCCGAGAGCTACTATTTGCTGATGATGCTGCACTCATCTCCCACTCAGTATCAGCTCTGCAGCATATGACATCCTGCTTTGCAGAGGCTGCCAAGCTATTCGGCCTAGAAGTTAGTCTGAAGAAGACAGAAGTTCTCCACCAGCCTGCACCCCAGGAAGATTATCACCCTCCCTGCATCACTGTGGGTGAATCAGTTCTGAAGACAGTCCAGCAGTTCAGCTACCTGGGGTGCATCATCTCCTCAGATGCCAAGATCGACAAGGAGATTGACAACAGGCTGGCAAAGGCAAATCGTGCATTTGGCAGACTGCACAAAAGAGTGTGGAGCAACAAGCATCTGAAAAAAGGCACAAAGATCAATGTTTACAAAGCGGTTGTGATGACAACCCTCATCTACGGCTCCGAATCGTGGGTTTTATACCGTCATCACCTGCGACTCCTTGAGCGCTTTCATCAGCGCTGCCTTCGCACCATCCTCAACATCCACTGGAGTGACTTTGTGACCAACACTGAAGTCCTCAAGAGGGCGGAGGTTACAAGCATCGAAGCACTGCTGTTGAAGACGCAGCTGCACTGGGCAGGGCATATTTCTAGGATGGAAAACCACCGCCTTCCCAAGATTGCTCTGTATGGCGAACTTTCCACTGGCCATCGAAATAGAGGGGCACCAAAGAAGAGGTACAAGGACTCCTTGAAGAAATCCCTTGGCACCTGTCGCATCAACCATCACCAGTGGTCTGACCTAGCCTCAGATCGCAAAGCATGGAGGCACACCATCCACCAGGCTGTCTCTTCCTTTGAGAACACACGCATAGCTGGTCTTGAGGACAAAAGGAGATTGAGGAAGAATCGTACTGCTACAGCACCAACCCCAAATCAGACTTTTCCCTGCAGCCGCTGTGGCCGGATCTGCCTGTCCCGCATTGGTCTTGTCAGCCACCAGCGAGCCTGCAGCAGACGTGGACTACTGCACCCTTCTTAAATCTTCGTTCGCGAAGTCAAGCTGAGAGACAGAGAGAGAGCAGTTACTGAATCAAAATGTTGCTGGTATTTATTGTGTGTTATACATTTTATATTATTATCTAGCTGTTAATATTTAGCCTGCTTTCAGTGGAGAGGGTGGGATATAAATCTAATAAATAAATAAATATTTGTATTTTGTATTTCAAATTATTGCTAAAGGACATGGGTGTTCTTCAATAGAAGGAAGAATATCTAAATAAACCGGTAGAACTGCTTCAGTCTTAGGTGTTACAACAGACAAACACAACTACATGTCTAGAATTTATCCCCAAATGATCCTATCTCTAACTGCAGAAAATAAAGGTGTATAGTACTTCAAAATAATCATGTCAAAAAGTTCTGAGATTTAGTCCTGTTATATTTAGCACAACATGCACCAGGGTGAAATTGCACCTGTATCATATTGTCCTATATCTTTGTTGAAAATGAACAAAGCAATAAGCCCACCACAATGGGCTCATGGTGGAGCAACCCATTTTTAGTCTTTCCCCCAACATACACTTTGGTCCAGAAGTATAATAATTCTGAAGAACAAGCCAAATTGCACTCAGTCACATAAACTATATGAATGATTCATAAGCTTTGTCCATAGTCTTGTACACTTTATTTATATGATATGAGAATATTACATAAATACCATGTCCTGTTAATCATACATCTGTGTGCATTTCAACTTAATCAGAGGAACAGCAATTATTCCTCTCTGGTGCAGAGCTGTTTAAAGACCTCCTAATGTGCCAGAGAAAAATTACTCAATAAACAAATGCTTAAAAATCCTGGCAGCATCCAGTAGCATATTGTGTTAACCTGATCCTTTCATAGACCACCTCCTCCCTCCACAGAGTGGCAAGAACCTGGATGGTCTCCAGTATGAGGAGACTATATCTATATCTATACATACACACACACACATATCTGGGAGAAAGGGAGTGGAGACTGCCCTGGATGGGATTTTATTTCCACCTTTCTCCTGACCATGAGTCAACAGGACCAGGAGAAAGGGAGGCAGAGACAGAATTGCCCAGAAAAGGACTGACTTTCCCCCTTTCTCCCAGCCACGGCTTACTGCAGCCAGGAGACAGGGGGTGGGGATTGCCTGGAAAAACTCTTTGGTTTTGCTTCCCCAGCTTGAAGGGGGAAAGCAAAACCAAAGAGCCAAATGGATCACAGCCATTTAAACCTAACAGCTTGGTGGAACTGCTGCTGAGTTGTTAGGTTTAAATAGCTGCAATCCATTTAATCCTTCAATTTTGCTTCCACCCCCCTCCCCCATTGAATGGGGAAAGCAAAATCAAAGGGTTAAATGGCTCACAGCCTTTTAAACTTAACCGAGCAGTAGACCCATTGAACAGTAAGGTTTAAAGGGGTAGCCCCAAACAACTGAATTGTCCAAAAGTTCAGTAAATGTTTAGGGAAAGCACCTTCCTGAAATATCAGTTCCTGAGTTCTGAACTGGCCCAAGTTTGTGCCAAATTTTGGCTTGTGAGCCAATTCATGTCCATCCCTACTAGAAAAGAAGAAGAAGGCACCTTGGAGCAGCTTACAATCGGATTCCCTTTCTCTCCCCACAACAGACACCCTGTGAGGTAGGTGGGACTGAGAGAACTGTGACAGATCCAAGGTCACCCAGCCGGCTTCTTGTGGAGGGGTAGGGAATCAAACCTGGTTCTCCAGATCAGTATCTGCCACTCTTAACCACTACACCACACTGGCTCTCAAGAATCCATCCAAGGATCCAGACACTAAAATGTATACAGACACTAAAATTAAATATATATGCAATACAGGAAGAACTGGTGACTCAGTACTAGCATGGTTGGAGCATATTTTTCATTTCCATGCAAATAACCTGCATCATTTGAGAGCAAGTTTGGTGTAGTGGTTAAGTGTGCGGACTCTTATCTGGGAGAACCGGGTTTGATTCCCCACTCCTCCACTTGCACCTGGCCTTGGGTCAGCCATAGCTCTGGCAGAGGTTGTCCTTGAAAGGGCAGCTGCTGTGAGAGCCCTCTCCAGCCCCACCCACCTCACAGGGTGTCTGTTGTGGGGGGGGGAAGGTAAAGGAGATTGTGAGCCGCTCTGAGACTCTTCGGAGTGGAGGGCGGGATATAAATCCAATATCTTCTTCATCTTCTTCTTCATCATTTCAGAACTGCTGAATCTGTAGGACATGAGATGAAAAGTTTTGTACTATCCCAAGACAATGTTTAAAGTGATTAACAGCCCAATCCAGACATGTGGCAGCCGGCTGTGGCATAGCTGCCGTGCCGCTAGTAGACTTCCTGAAGACTTCAGCATGCTGGAGCGTGGGGAGGGGAGAGGCGCAGCTTGCCAGGAGGGAGATGGTCGCCATGGCAACACCTCTGGTATAGGCATGCAAGGGAGGAGGAGGCAGCTAGAGGGGAGGGCCAGCCCACTCACCCCCATTGGCCAGTCCTTGCGCATGCGCCACGGCTCATGACAGTCAGGGATGAGGAGAGGCGGCCCCAGAGAGGCTGATAGCCATCCCCAACCTGCCCCCCAACAGAGAACGGAGCCAATGATGGGCAGACCATCAAAGGCAAAGGAGAGACATCCCACCAACATGGGGAGGGAACAGGAATGAGGCTGGGCATGTGCGCATGAGAAGCCTGGCTTGGTGGTGAGGCAGGGGTGGGGGTAGGGGCGAGACAGGCCCACATGGGACCACGGAGAAGCCATCAATGTCTTCACACACCCCCGTTGTCAGAGACTTTGCCAATGGCAGGCAGACAAGCAGGAAGTACCAAGTGCAGGAGTGCGCTGTCATAGACAGCGGCTGGAATGTGTGTCTGGGAGTGAGCAGCCCAGCAGCAGACACCCCCCACCCAGAGACCCCCTGTGCTGCCCTGACGCCCCCTGCCATGTGCACAGAACACCTCCCCTGGGGGCCGCAGAATTCAGAGTGCGAGTGCATCAGCCACAGAACTCTGAGTCCACTTCATCAGCCCCCCCTTAGTGCCCTGCACACAACAGCTCTGTGGGGTCAGGTAGGCTGTCAGCCCAGGCAGGCTAAGGGGCGGCACTCCCCTCTCCTGTCCAGCCACGCAGGAGGCAGCGTGGCATCTCATAGATCATTTCCCCCAAAAAACTAAGTCTTCCCACCCTCCCAGGCATTCCCTCAGAGAGGCCACTGACTGGGGGGGGGGGGGGGGTTGCCCAGGGAACGTGCAGCAGATGCCAAGCAGGAGAGACAACAGGAAGCATGACAAGTATACATTAGAAAACCTGAACAGCGACAAGTCCTAGATGTAGTGATTCGCACCACCTACCTTTATTTATTTATTGAAGTTAGGCTTTCTAATTTGTGACATCAAGCCTTCTACAAATGTTTAGACTATCATTTGCACATAGATTTGGCAGTCTTCGACACACAGAAGCACGGATAACAGAACCATGTGTGATTAGCATATAGCTTGTAGTGGCTGTACAGCTTTAGCATACAGCTTTTTTACTCTTGGTAGAATTCTAACGATGCAGTAAACACAGAGACAGGATTGTATGTAGGTGTCAAGTCAATATCTGTTGAAGTGTCACCCAAAACAAAAACAGTGCCTTTAGTCAAAAGAGCTGTTGTCACCCTTCAGTTGTTTCTCAGCAGTGATGCTGTGTTAGCATTCTGTTTTGGCCTGTCAAAGCATCAAAACAGCCGTCTAAAATAACCATTTGCACACATATGTGTGACTAACAGGGCTTTTTTTGTAGCATATTAGGCGACACCCACCTGATGTAACCAATCCTCCAAGAGCTTACAGTAAGCCCTGTACTAAGAGCCCTGTAAGTTCTTGGAGGATTGGCTTCATCAGGGGGGGTGTGGCCTGGTAACCAGAAAAAAGCCCACCGGAAAAAAGCTCACAGGAAAAAGCCTGTGGTCATAAATGCTCACAGGAAAAAAGTCCACATGGAAAGAAGCTCACATGGGAAAATACCATGTAAAGCACCATAGATATTTGTAATTGTGGATAACCATTCACCTCCACTTATGAGAATGAACAGGTATTACCTATATTTTACGTTGTTGTTTTAGAATTAAAATATGTCATATTCACTGCAACAATTTGTGTTGTGATTTTAGCAAGTATAATTAAATAATAATTTTGCTAAATTATTTGTATATTTGATGGACTGCAGAGGGGTCTGGCTTATCCATGGGCTGCACATGGGACTAGGTGAGGTGGGTGGTGGCCTGAGGTGCCACCTCATTTATGGGGCACTGCTAGGCACCCTTCCTCTCACCCCATTGTTCTTGGCTCCCCGGGTCACAGACATGGGAAGCTGAGAGTGGCCGGATGGCATGTCAGTTGGACACTCCTCTGAGCTCTCTTACAAGGGAAGCCAGGCTCAGAGGAGAATGCCCCATGCCTGGCTACTTTCAGCATGAAAGCAAGAACAGCCAACCAGGGCGCGTTCTTCTCCTCTGAGCTCAGCTTCCCTTCCACCCTGCTGCTTTCGTCTTAAGGCAAGAGCAGCCAAGCAGGGTGCCTTCTCCTCCTCTGAGCTTGACTTCCCTTGCAAGGGAAGCTGACTTCAGAGGAGAAGAAAGTGCCTGGCACCACCCAAATGCTGCCACCTTCAAGGCAAGAGCAGCCAGGTGGGGCACATTCTCCTCCAAGCCTAGCTTCCCTTGCAAGGGAACCCGAGCTCGGAGAAGAACGCCTGTGAGTGTGCTCTCGAAGGCACTCTGAAAGTGCCCTAAGAAAGGTAGACTCAGATTGCTTCTGAGAGTGTGGGCGCAGCTCACCCGAAGGCCTCCCTGCACTCCCCAGCTGCATCACCATGCCTGCCCTCCCTGTGGGCATGGGTGTGGCAGTGGGGCAGGCACAAGGGGGGGGGTGCAGGGTAGGGTTGCCAAGTCCAATTCAAGAAATATCTGGGGACTTTGGGGGTGGAGCCAGGAGCAAGGGTGTGACAAGCATAATTGAACTCCAAGGGAGTTCTGGCCATCACAAGCGTTTGTGACATCAAGCCTTCTACAAACGTTTAGATCTTAATGGTAACTCTTTAAAAGTGATCCAATCTACACATTTTTCATCCTTCCAGCTCTTCCTCCAGGTTGCTGTGAAAGTTACTATCACTCTTTTCAAGATGATTTTTCAAGGTTACCACCAATGTTCCCTCTAAGCTACTTTGTGAGCTCCTGGCATTAAAGTTGTGAGTTCCTGGCATTAAAGTTGTGAGTTCCTGGCATTAAAGTTGTGAGCTATTGCATAAATTAGTTTGTTCTGAGGCCATTTTTTCTGAGCTAAGACAAAAATGTGTGAGCTGGAGGCTAAAAATCTGTGAGCTAGCTCACGCTAACTCAGTTTAGAGGGAACACTATCACCCCAGAGTCAGAAATGACTTGTGCTTGCACAGGTGCTTTACCCTTTATCAGTCTTCTTATATATCCCCTTTTAGTTATTATGGCACCAAGCATTGTAAGGTGCTTAAAGGGAGTATAGGGTAACTTAAAGAAAAACCCAGATGTGTAGCAATGTTCATCTGTAGCAGCAACATAAAACAAGAGTCCAGCGGCACTTAAAGACCATGTGTTACATTTAACACATGATCACCACTGGCGCAGGGTGTTAAAGCTGCAGTACTGCAGTCCTGAGCTCTGCTCATGACCTGAGTTCGATCCCCAGTAGAAGCTGGGTTTTCAGGTAGCTGGCTTGAGGCTGACTCAGCCTTCCATCCTTCCGAAGTCGGTAAAATGAGTACCCAGCTTGCTGGGGGGGGGCGGAGTGTATGACTGGGGAAGGCAATGGCAAACCACCCCATAAGTTTGCCGCGAAAACGTTGTGTAAGCAACGTCACCCCAGAGTCGGAAATGACTGGTGATTGCACAGGGGACCTTTCCTTTCCTTTCCATCCCTGGAACTTGCAACAGGATGCCAAGAGCTCTCTTCATCTTCATTGTAACTGTTAAATTCAGTTTGGAGTCATGATCATTTATGCTGGAATGATTTTTTTTCCTGTTCTTTGAAGCTCTACAGGACTACTGTTTTATTTTTTAAGAAAATGTTTAGCACGAGATGGTAAACGCTTCTGAATTCTTTCGTGATCAATTTTCCATGACTGATGCTAACAATTCATAGGCTATAATATAGATATAGACACTTGGGCTTTATGCTAAAGCTGCAGGAATGTATTTTGATAAGCTGTAGTGATCTGCCATTTGTTTCTTGGAAGTCCCATCAAGGAATATTGTAAACTCGTTTCTTGGAAGTCCCATCAAGGAATATTGTAAACTCAAGCAAGAAAGACTGGCTTCATCTCTCATCCCCAATAGTCTTACATTTTCTACCTTAAGTTTTCTCATCCCCAATAGCCTTACATTTTCTGCCTTTGTGCCATACACTCCAGTATTGCACATATGAAAACTAGGACATGTGTGTAATATTCCAATGCTCATATGAAAGACCACTCTCCATCAGACTCCTCTGTCACACATTCTTGAAGTATCTGCTGCATTGTTTATATACCACATTCATTACCTTTGCAGTATCCCTTCCTCCACTGATTTAAAAGCCAATGAGGCTGTTTTGATAAAGCCAATACAGCTATTCTGAAAAAGCACAGCCCATTAGAGCACCCCATTTAATCTGCACATTATAATACAATTTAGAATCTTCTAGTGGCTGCAAAAATGGTTATTGCTAAATATTTTTTCCCAGAATTGAATGACCAAAGCTTACAAATCTGATTCAGCAACAATGGCATCTATTTATTAATTTATAAATGTGTAATGTGGCTGTTGAAACTTAGAAATCTTTTGGTTTATGTGACATTGCTACGAAGTGGGGGAGGGGGCGGGGAGAGAAATACCAGATTGTCCAGAATATATCTGTTCAAACAGCTGCAGTATGTGAAATGGCAGGTGGCGCCCAACAAGGTGGTTTAATGTTCATGAATTTATATTTACATGGATGTACAGTTGAGACAGGATGCATCCATTCCCTGCTCACAGATGTCACTGCTACAGACCTAGAGGGAGGCAGATGAAACTAAATTCTAAAGAATGGCAAAGCTTGCAAATCTCTCTCATAAAATTTTAACAAGGTAGCCCCAAAAGACAAACATAAGGACAACCCCCCCCCCCAAAAAAAAACAGAACAATGTTTTTTACCTGGGACATCACAGGAACCAGAAAGTGGAGACAAGTCCCCGATAATTAGGGACAGGTAGAATGTATCCTTTCAATATTCCCTGTCATCAATGCCATAAGTATCTTTAGTTATTCTCCTCCCTTTTAGCATAAAACAATAGGGGGAACTGGCAAGGATTTGCAGGGGCATCTCATTTTCCTCTGCTGCAATATTTCCTTTTCTGGGAAGTTCACATAGCAACTCTCTATTTCCTGCTTTCTTCTCACCTTCCAGCCAGCCTACCTTTATCTGCCCCCATGTCTTCAGCTTCTCTTTCCCTGGCAGCCTCTTCCTGGGAAAAGTATGGCCCAGCAGCATGGCTAGACCAAGTTGCATGGTGAGAATCCCCAAGGACTTGTGGGAGGCACCTCTCTTTCCCCTATACCTCTTTCCCCATGCCTCAGCTTTACATCTAGAAGGTCCCAGGTTCAATGTCCCATTTCTAGTGAAAATAAATGGCAGTAGGAACTGTGAAAGACCTCTGCCCCAGCCCCAGAAAGCTGCTACCAGTCTAAAAATACTGAGTTTGATGGATCAATGGTCTGATTCAGCATAAGGCAGATTTATGAATGTTCAAGTTACTGTAAGAACTTATTGCAAAATCATATACGATCATGGGCGAAGTTAACAATGAACCCTAGAGCTGCCCTTGTTGTTTCCTGTATCAGCTCCCAGTGAGTACACAAGGCTGCTTTTTTATTATTTCTACCCTGCTGCCACAGCAGCTGTGGGCAACAGAACCCCACTCCCACTGGAGGTTTGGTAGCTCTAGGCAGGATGTGGCCAGCAAGAAGAAGGATGGCAGCACCTACTTTCTCTCCAGCTGCCTCATCTGTCCTCCATCAGGTGAGAGGGCATGGCAGCAGGAGGTAGAGGGGGCATTTTCTAGGGCTGTTTTTCCATCCCTGCTATGCCACATCTCAACAGCTCAGTGAACAATCGGCTCTCTGATCACAATCAGGGAGTAGAACACAAGGTGAATCAGCAAGTCATTGAGGTCCAAGTGCTCCAGGTGTGATGATGGTTAAAGCACTTTCAACTATGAAATCAGCTCCAGCTGATACCTCTTCTTACTTCAGCTGGTTACAATGCAAAGGAAAACTCTAGTTAGCCAGAATGTCAAACCACAGAATCTCTGTGGTAGAAACTGGGGGGGGGGGGCATTTTGCAAGCCCAGCAGAACCAATTGTAATGTACAGAATACCTAGCAGAAACCAGTGTCACTGCAGCAGTGCAAGATTAACAGGATTGATGTTAAACCACAGAATCACAACAAAACAAATCCAAACAGGGAGTAAGGAGAGTTTTTGCAAGCCCAACAAAACCAGTTGCAATATACAGAATGCCCAGCAGAACCAAGTGCCACTGTTACCATGTAAGCTCAATAGAACCAGGCTTTCTGTTGAGGCAGCGGGCATCCATGATACCTCTAAATTGGCCTGCCTTGCTGTGCCACTGTGCTGTCAAGCTGTTATGCTGCTGTAGAGCTGTTATAACATCCTTCTGGCTTATTACTGGATTTACCTCCCACTGAAATTTAAGCACCTCTGTTAACTGGTCTATAGTCCTAATGGTTTTAATTATTTATTGCTGAATTGTTTTAATGTTTTAAATGTTGTACTCCACCTTGAGCCTGTTCGTGGAAAAAAGCAGAATATAAATTAAATAAAATAAATAAATAAAATAAACCAAAATGAAACTACAGCAGAACAAATCCAAGTGTGTGTGTGACCAGGTGGGGGGGCAGGTTGTAAGTGTTGAGCAAAATTACGAAGGAGACACAAAGCAACCCCAGCAAAGTAGAAAAACACTCTTAAACTGATAAAACATGCCTCAAATTGACAAAAGCGGACTTGGAAGCCCATAGGACCACCCCCCTGGAAATAGGGGGGGGGGGGGGAGAAAAGAAAAAAAAGTCCCTGATCTTCCTGGTAAATCCCAAATATTTTGGAGATTTCTTGGACCATTTTCCCACTTTTCAAAAAAAAAATTCCCAGATATATTTGGGACACTGAAAATACCTGAAAATTACTGATGGTATTTTTCCTAGGTATATTTTCGGCTCAGGTGAATCTGAATGCACATTCCTAATTAGTACAAAGGATATCTGCCCTTTCCAATTTTCCCCTTTCTCGGTGTAAAAGCTAAACTTATTTGGCATTAACACTTCTTCAGTCTAACCTGATCATTTTAAAATAGCTTGATTCTGGCATAGGAATTGTTTATCTGCAAATGAACCATTTCAAGCAAATGATCTATGGACATATATGGAGTACAAATGTGGAGAGCTGTTCAAGTTCATGATGTACAAGGAAAGCAATAATATTTACACAAAATTTCTGTCAGTGGGTGTTCAATACATGGAACAAGAAGGAAATGTCTATCACTGTTTTCAAAGGGTTCATACAAAACATCTCTTTATCCTAAGAAGTACAGTAATGCACTCTGAGGGGGCTGGGGGACTACCCTAGGTGAAATTGTGAAACCAACAGACTTCAGAAAGGATCACTAGATATCACAAATAGCTTGACAGAATATTAGACATTATGATTACCTGTGAGGCCACTGAAATTCACAAGGACACTCACAATTCCCATGCCAGATGAAAACTTTTAATAAGGTAGTTGTGATATCTGTCCCAGAAAGTTTTCTTCTAGGGTTGCCAGCCCCCATGTGGGGCCTCAAGATCTCCCGCTTTTACAACTGATCTTCAGCTGGCAGAGATCAGCTCCCCTGGAGAAAATGCTTGCTTTGAAGGGTGGACTCTATGGCATTGTCCCATGCTGAGGTTTCTCCCCTCCCCAAACCCCCAGTCTCCAAGTATTTTCCGACACAAAGCTTGCGACTTCTAATATTTGGGACCATGCAAATATTTGGGATTTACCAGGAAGATCAGGAACTGTTTTTTTTTTTCTTTTCTCCCCCCTACTTCACCCCTTTCCAGATCTACTTCTAAGACAAAGCCCCTTGTTTATTTAGCAAGCCAGGATCTGCTCTGTGAGCTGATTTGAACCCAGAGCTATTAAGAGCCTCTATTGCTTTCCAAACACATATCCCCCCAGTCCTTATTTATATCACTTATACCCAACCTGCCCTGACCTAGATAGCCCAGGCTGGCCCAAACTCATTAGAGACCAGAAGTTAAGCACAGTTGGCCCTGGTTAGTATTTGGATGGGAGACCACCAAGGAAGTTCAGAGTCGCTATGCAGAGGTAAGCAATGGCAAACCACCCCTGAATGTCTCTTGCCTTGAAAACCTCATGAGGTTACCATGTCAGCTGTGACTTGATAACAAAAAGCAAAACAAAAACAAAAAAATCCAGCCTGAATATCATATATTCAGAATATATAGCAGCATAGTAAAACATGATATAAAAACAGATTAGGCAGCTATCCATCTTATCAATCAGATTGTCATCCAAAGATTAATATGGCACTAGAAATGTTTTGATTTTTATGATTTTATGTTTTTATGTCTTAATCGACAAGATTGCTCCCCGGTGCCCTCTTCGCCACCGCTCACATCTTGCACCACGGTATACCCCAGAACTGTGGCTGATGAAATGGTGGCTTAGAAGGCTAGAGAGGCGATGGTGGCGTGATCACGATGAGGTGACAAGAACATCTTATAGGCTGGTTATGAAGTCCTATGAGATGGCAGTCAAGGCTGCAAAGAAGGTTTACTTTGCAACCCAGATTGCATCTGCTAATTCTTGCCCGGCCCAATTATTTACTGCAATTCGGACCCTTATAAACTTGCCACAGAGCAAACCAAATGATAGGGAACTGGAGACTGGCTGCGAGGCCTTTGCAAATTTTTCCACAGATAAGTTCCTGTCGCTTCACCATGACCTCCTCGCCAATTTTGATATTGTAAGCGAACACGAGGCTCGGAGCACATCTTCTGGCTTGATCCTGGATCATTTCACTCCATTCAGCTTGGGGGAAGTCAACAAAGTCCTCTGTACTGTGCATCCCATTACCTGCAGTTTGGATCCGTGTCTGCCCTGGCTGGTGTGTGCTTGCCAGACGGAACTGCAAATCCCATTGCAGGAGATTATCAACATGTCCTTGATCAAAGGAACCTCTCCCATGCCCCTTAAAGAAGCGGTGGTTTGCCCTCTTCTCAAAAAACCATATTGGCAAACCAGCTGCATTGGCAAACTACCAGCCAGTGTCATACTTGCCCTTTTTGGATAAAGTAATGGAGAGGGCAGTGGCAGCACAGTTAGAGGGATTTTTGGATGACGCTTCCATGTTAGACCCATTTCAGTCCAGCTTCCATCCAGGTAATGGGACAGAGACGGTACTGGTCGCCCTCATGGATGATCTTTTGACATCTGAATCAGGACGGCTCAGCAGTACTGTTGTTAGACCTATCGGCTGCATTTGACACAGTCAACCATAAACTACTGTCCCGCCTCACCAATGTGGGAATTCAGGGGTCTGCCCTTCAATGGCTTACCTCTTTTTTCCAAGGCCAGGGACAAAGGGTGGTAATAGGGGAGAAATCGTCCCAGAGACACCCACTTGTATGTGGTGTGCCTCAGGAGGCGGTTCTCTCCTCGATGTTTAACATCTATATGCACCCCCTTGCCCAGATTGTCCAGAGATATGGGCTGGGTTGTCATGAGTATGCAGATGACACCCAGCTCAATCTATTGATGGGAGGCCAGTCCAGCTGTACCCCAGAAGATCTGGACCTGGCATTGCAAGCCTTAGTGAAATGGCTCAGGCAGAGTCGATTGAAATTGAATCCAGTGAAGACAGAGGTCCTATGCCTTAGTCGCGGTGGCTTGGGTAGAGAGATCTCATTGCCAGCCTTTGATGGGACGCCACTGGTGCCAACATCAAGAGCTTAGGGGTGCTCCTGGAGTATTTGTTAACAATGGATGCCCAAGTAGCAGCCACTGCCAAATCTGCATTTTATCATCTTAGGCGGGTAAGGCAGTTGGTTCCGTACCTGGAGCGTAACGAATTGGCAACAGTGATCTATGTGACGGTCACCTTGAGAATAGACTACTGTTACGCCCTCTACATGGGGCTGCCCTTGACTCAACTCTGGAGGCTGCAACTGGTGCAAAATGCAACAGCCAGGTTGTTATTAAAGCTACCTGTACGGGAGCACATCCAACCTGCGCTGGAAACGTTACACTGGTTGCCTGTGGCATTCCAGATTCATTTCAAGGTGCTGGTCATAACCTTTAAAGCCCTTCATGGCCTGGGACCTGTCTATCTTCGAGACCGCTTCTACCCATATGTGCCCCAGAGAGCACTACGTTCAGGGTCCCAAAATCTCCTTCAGATCTGCGGACTGAAAGAAGTTTGATTGTCTACCACTAAAGCTAGAGCATTTTCAACAATAGCCCCCGCTCTATGGAATGCCCTCCCCAAAAACATCAGGGCCCTGCAGGACCTGCCACAGTTCCACCAGGCCTGTAAAACTGAACTGTTTAAGCTTGCCTTCAACAGTTAAGGAGAAGTAGCAAATACACCACAGCACTGACAATCCCATTGGACAAATACGGATATTCAGAAACATCGACGTGCATCTTGGATTTTATGGTTAAAAATGTGTGGAATTGATTTTTTGTATATTTTTAATATTCTATGTGGTTTTAAACTGTTGTTAGCCACCCTGGGCCCATTAGGAGAGGGCGGGATATAAATTTGATAAAATAAATACAAAAATATACTTTTATATTTTATTTTATTTATTTATATTTATTTCATGTATCTACATGCACATGTGAGCCACCCTGAGCCTGCTCTGGTGGGGAGGGCGGGATATAAATCGAACAAAATAAAATAAATATATATGCAAATCACAACACCAGCCCAAGTCCATGGGTCTTCAGGTTAATGAAGACCCCTGGGATTGTCCCTTAGTCCCTTCTTGGCAGCCCCGGTTACATCTATGCACACAGGGCTTTCTTTGAGTTCTTTCTATGGTTGCTCTTTCAAAAGAAAGAAAATGCATATCCTTTCCTCCCCAACAAAATTTTTAAAATTTTCCTCCTAAAGAATTGAAGCTCTCAATGACCTTTCCCAAACTATGTCTTTCGAAAAGGATTGCTGTCTCTTAAAGGGCTGTGTAATGAATAGGTTGCCATGGCAAAACACATGCAAACGTACGTGCACGTATATATGGGCAACAATAAGTGTATACATGAAGCATCGTGACAATCACCAGCATAACTGGATGCTGCTCTTCACGAAAGCAGTGTTTAGAAAAGTCATGTTTGATGATGCACTAAATGCAGACATGGATGCACTTTTAAAATAAAGTGTTGGTCCATGTACTGAGAACAGAAAGGAAGACAATGACATAAATATTTCTACTGCCTTCAGAAATGGTTTGCATGGATACTACCCTTCTAATGTCAAGAGCAGCTTTTGTACAGTGGGTTGTGAGCCCCTTCCATTTAGTCCTTTTGTCTAAATCTTCTTAACCTGCTTACATAATTTTACCAGCAGAGAATTGTTTCGCCAGAAGACAAAACTATCACAAATAAAGTGCAGCTCTGCTGTATAAAACACCTCTTCACTCTTTCCAGTTTTCTCTTCCGGCTCAGCAGGTGGATTCAAAAGAAATGTGCTCGTTTTCCACAATATTCAAGCAATCAGAGCTTACTAAAGAGCCTGTGCGACCCTACCAAACTTTTTTGGTTGTTTTAATATATTACTGTTATTAAATAAACAAGAGGGAGCCTGCAAGGACTTGCAGGAGGCATCTCATATCCCCCCTCCCCCACTATTTCTTCTTTCTTCAGAGCCCCTGTAGCCTCTTCCTTTTCTTGCTTCCTTCTCTCCTTCTAGGGTCGTCAGCTTCCAGGGTGGTAAATTTCTGAAAATCTCCTGGAATCACAACAGATCTCTCAGCTACAGAGATTAGTTCCTCCTGGGTATGCCAGCTCCACGTTGGGAAATTTCTGGCGATTTCAGGGTGGAGCCTTGGGAGGGGTCAAGGTGTGGGGAAGAAAGTGAGCCTAGCAGGGTATGTAATAGAATCCACCCTCCAAAGCAGGGGAATTGATCTCTTATCATCTGGAGGTCAGTTCAAATCCCAAGTGATCTCTAGCCTCAACGTGGAGGCTGGCAACCGTAGTTTTCATGGAAGAAATAGTTGCTTTGAAGGGTGAGGTCTATCATGGCATTATATCCTCCTCAGGTCTTTCCTCTCTTCAAGCCCCACTCTACCTAAGCTCTATCCCCAAATCTCCAGGTATTTCCTAAACCAGTGTGGCCCTCAGGCTCTGCAACCGCCACCATCCAGCCCGGCTCCTGGGTTGCTTTGCCACAGCCCCTGAGCTCTCCAGCAGCTGCCACCCAGCATGGCACAGCCCCCAGGCTGCTTTGCCACTGCTGGACCCACTGTGGCCATTGGGCTGCTTTACCACCAGGCCTGTTGTAGCTCCTGGACTCCACCACATTCAGGTAGGAAGGGAACAACTTTACTTTGGGGAGGATTTAACAGCTCCCCATATATATTTTTGAACATTTACGATCTTTCTGCAAACCTGGATTCATGAGGGACAAACTGATGGTGGTAAGACTCTCTTCCTAGTGTCCTCTCATAACCCTGAGATTATTGAGACTGTGGCTAAATATCTGTGCTATGCTTCTAAGAGGAGAGGAATGTTTCAAATGTTGGGGTAATATATGTTTTCTCCCTTGCTGATTGTGCACATCTATGCTGTTATGCCAATAAAGGTTGTTGTTGTTGCCGCAAACCTGGAGAATTTCCAAGTTTGCTGAAAATCTGCTGCCTGGCAACTAACCCCTCCCACCCTGTCTCTACCTATATGCAGGGGTGGAATTCTAGCAGGAGCTCCTTTGCATATTAGGCTACACACCCCTGATGTAGCCAAGGCTCTTTTTTGTAAGTTCTTGGAGAAGAAGAAGAAGAAGATATTGGATTTATATCCCGCCCTCCACTCCGAAGAGTCTCAGAGCAGCTCACAATCTCCTTTACCTTCCTCCCCCACAACAGACACCCTGTGAGGGCTCTCACAGCAGCTGCCCTTCCAAGGTGTCACACCCTGGGCTCCCCTCCCGGTCTCCCGGTGCCGCCGTCGCCCCTCCCGGGCACTCTGGGGCGTTCCCCGGAGGTCTCAGAAACAGGGGGTGGGAGCCGGGTTACTTCACCACAGGCCCCCATTCCCCTCCTGGCTGTGCTGCGGCTCCTGTCCCTCGCTCTCACGAGGCAGCCTCAATAAGCACCGGCCAGCTTCCTTCCCGACCTCCTGCCTCCCTTCCCTTTATCCTCCCATCCCAATCCTCCCCCTATCAGTATCACTGGTCTTGGATCTCTGGGGAAAAAAAGAAATGATGGAGGGGTGGGAAAGCCTTACATATAGGCAGCGATGGAATTCTAGCAGGAACTCCTTTGCACATTAGGCCACACATCCCTGATGTAGCCACTCCTCCAGTTTGGTGTAGTGGTTAAGTGTGCGGACTCTTATCTGGGAGAACCGGGTTTGATTCCCCACTCCTCCACTTGCACCTGCTAGCGTGGCCTTGGGTCAGCCATAGCTCTGGCAGAGGTTGTCCTTGAAAGGGCAGCTGCTGTGAGAGCCCTCTCCAGCCCCACCCACCTCACAGGGTGTCTGTTGTGGGGGAGGAAGGTAAAGGAGATTGTGAGCCGCTCTGAGACTCTTCGGAGTGGAGGGCGGGATATAAATCCAATATCTTCTTCTTCTTCTTTCTGGGTTCCGCCCCTCTCTGGCTCCTCCCCCCTTCAAAGCCCCAGACGCCCGGGAGAGGCGAGCTGCCTGGGCATGCCTCGAGCGTCCTGGAGCTCTGCAGCGTGCTGGGATGTGGCGTCTCTCGCCGCGACGAGTCAGGCGGCTCTCCTCGTCTCTGCCCAGCGCTGGGCTCACTTCTCCCTCCTGCTCCCCGACGTCTCGCTCTGGCCAGGCTCCGCGGACCCGGAGACGGGCTCGTCGGCTGTGAGGCGTTGCTCGGGCGGCTGTTGGCGCCCCGTCAGCCCAGGTGAGGGGTGGGGCCGCCACGGGGGCTTGGGAAGGTGTGGGAGGCTCTCGGGGCGGCAATGGGGGCCTAGAACGGCTGGTAGGCACCGGGGGGTCCCCCTCGCGCAGTCCTCGCCCAGGCTGGGCGGGACACAAGGACAACCTCTGCCAGAGCTATGGCTGACCCAAGGCCATGCCAGCAGGTGCAAGTGGAGGAGTGGGGAATCAAACCCGGTTCTCCCAAATAAGAGTCCGCACACTTCACCACTACACCAAACTGGAGGAGTGGCTACATCAGGGATGTGTGGCCTAATGTGCAAAGGAGTTCCTGCTAGAATTCCATCGCTGCCTATATGTAAGGCTTTCCCACCCCTCCATCATTTCTTTTTTCCCCCAGAGATCCAAGACCAGTGATACTGTCATATCACTAGACTCATGTTGCTTGTAAAAAAAAAAAAATTAAGTGTAAAACAATGAGGGGGGAAGTAATCCATGGAGCGTCCACACAATGAAAGGTGGAAGGTGCAGAATGGGTGGAATTACCTCAATATGAGGGACAACGAAGTGGCAGGAGGAAACCTGAGGGAATCTGTATGCTTTTGAATTACCTTTGGCTTGGAAGTGAAAATCAGCACAAAACCACTATAAAAAAACCCAGAGAAAAAGTGACCGGAAAATAAACTGAGTGCTGGGGGGATCAATGCAAAGGGAAAAGGAAAACCTGATGGAGATGCACAGCAAAAGTGAGGGGAAACACCCGTGCATAATAGGCCCTTGAAGACTAACAACGTTTATTCCAATCTCAGTTTTATGTCAGATACATTACAAGTTCCACCATTAGACAGATATATTTATACTCCAAGGAAGATGTTGCAAAGAGGAACCAGTTTAAAACAATAGCTAATCAAAATAATAATAAATTTACTCAGATGGGTGAAGACCACTTCAAATTTGGATGTTCGGCTCTTCAGGCCACGGGTCTTGGGAGGGGCCGGGAGATGGCTCCAGGATGCCTTTCCAAGGGGCAGGTACACCTGACAGGGCCAGTGGGGGAGGTTCTCCTCACCTCAGTCCTCCTGCATGACCCCTGCTCTGGTTGCTCCTCTCATTGTCTTTCTTGGAAACTCCAGCCCCGACAGCACCGAGCTCTTCCTCCCCGGTGTACCTTACTGCTCCCTCTTAAAGGTTCCTCCTCTCCATCCCCACCCCTCCCACTGACTCTGAATGCTTTTATTAGATCCAGCTGTGCCCAGAGAAGGCGCATGCAGGTGTTCTCCCCTCCTCTCATTGCGAGACAAGAATCCTGGAGGACAGTGCTGGGGTGGAATTGCTGCCAGGTGGGCCCTCACCCTGCCCGCCATCCTCAGTCTCCGCTTCTAGGGTCGATGATGGGCAGGTCAAGTCCAGGCCCGAATCTAGCGGCTCGGGAGCCGGACAGTGGATATAGACAGAGTAGGATTAATTTAACACAGGTCTAATACAACTCTTCAATTGGACTAATTTACATCTGTTTGGGGTGGGATGTACTAATATATTAGCACCTGCAGTGACTGAGAAATGCCCAGTCCTTATTAAGAACTAGTGAATAGTTTCAAGGTTCTTGATTAATCCCAATTCAGCAGTATCCCATTTGATTCTCCTTTTAAAATTCATTTGCATGAGAATATTGGCTTTGAGATCAGCAACAGAATGCCCTGGAAGATTAAAATGTTAAACCACTGGTTTCTGAATATTGCAATTTTTAATATCAGATTTGAGTCCAGTTATTCTTCTTAGTGACTGACCTGTTTGTCCAGTGTAAAGAGAAGAAGAGTACTGTTGATGCATGATGACAGATATTATATTAGAGTTTAAGGAATTGAATCAGAATAAGATGGTATAGCTGATGCTATTAGGGCTGTACAAGGAAGGCTATGCTTCTGAATAGTAAATGCTTTTACTATTAACACTGACTCACAACACTGTGTCAGTGCTAATTTAAACATGAGGTTGTCACATGGAACATCTCTTTTCCGTGGTGTCACTCCCAATAATATTTAGAAGGATTAGATCCATATTCCTTTAATTATAAACTGTTAGCCACCTTGGTAATTTGTACAATTTACAGTTTCTTGGATTGTGAGGCATTTTGGGAGTCTTAAAAAGGTATCAACCTTAGAATGTGACATCTAAGTTTAAATAAACAAGCAAATATTTTACGTAACAAATAATACAGGCTAGGTGGCAGCCCTGATGGCTGGAAGGCATTGCACACCTATCGTTGGTGTACAGTTTAAGAAAGTCCATAATAGATTACTCCTTGTCCACATTTAAATTAGCTCGCCATCCCATATCTGGCTTCTTCTAGCAACAAGTTGCCCAAGTGTGTGGTAGGTCCCAAGTACATTTAGATTTTTAACATTTGAGCTTCTGTTCAGACCACATTGGTACTGCATCACAAATGATGAGGAAAGGTTTGCTGTGTTTTTACTACATCAAAAGATGGTTGTAATTAGAAATCTGAACTATCAAGTATTACAGTGTTTAGAAGGATACAGCATAGTGGTGTAATCTAATTTGCTATCCAGAATTTTTAGGTTTAAACCTACAATATTTCTGATTTTCCTTGTGCTATAGACTTTTAAACTATGTTGACTTTGCATATACCAGTGGTAGATTGCTTTGCATGCAACTACTGTATATTTCATTATTTTCCTTTTACAGATCCAGCAATATCTGCAGGTTGCTGTATTGCTTATTCAAGGCAATCTATTTTTAGCTGATTATAAATTTGTAGTACACAGCACTTCCTTAACTAGGTTTGGTATTTGTTTCTTCTGCTCCAGCATCAGATCTAAACCTATATTGTTCTCTTCTGTGGTACATATTTTCAACAATTATATGTAGGGTTGCCAACCCCCAGGTGAGGGCAGGGGATCCCCTGGTTTGGAGGCCTTCCCCCTGCTTCAGGGTCATCAGAAAGTGGGGAAGGGGGAGAATGTCTGCTGGGCACTCCATTATTTCCTATGAGGACTGATTCCAATAGGGTATAATGAAGAATTATCCATGGGTATCTGGGGGCTGGGGGGGGCCTGTTTTTTGAGATAGGGGCACCAAATTTGCAGCATAGCAACCAGTGCTTCTCCTCAAAACACCCTCCAAGTTTCAAAAGGATTGGACCAGGGGTCCATCTCTATGAGCCCCCAAAGAAGATGTTCCTATCCTTCATCATTTTCAATGGAGGGAAGGTATTTAAAAGGTGTGTGGTCCCTTTAAATGTGCTGGCCGGATCTCCCTTTGGAGTTCAATTATGCTTGTCACAACTCTTCTCCTGACTCCACCTCCAAAGTCCCCAGATATTTCTTGAATTGGACTTGGCAACCCTAATTATATGATATAAACCCAAGAGATTTATTCACCCATAACTATCTTTTCAATATTCTTAAAGTTCCTCCAAAGTTTTTGTTAAACTGAGTTACACAACTGTCTTGACGGTTATTCCATATTTACGCCACTTTGAGAATTAGCAATCTGTATCCTACTATGCTCCTAAGCAAAGCTTGAGGCCTTCCTTGAACTTAAGTGGCTTTTCCTCCAATGAACTTCCACCAACATAAGGTACTAGGGATATATACCACCTAGGGTTGCCAAATCCAATTCAAGAAATATCTGGGTACTTTGGGGATGGAGCCAAGAGACCTTGGGGGTGGAGCCATAAGCAAAGTTGTGACAAACACAATTGAACTCCAAAGGAAGTTCTGGCCATCACATTTAAGGGGACCACATACCTTTTTAATGCCTTCCCTGCATTAGAAATAATGAAGGATAGGGACACCTTTTTGGGGGGCTCATAGAATTGGACCCCCTGGTCCAATCTTTTTGAACCTTGGAAAGCATTTTGAGGAGACTCATCAGATGCTATGCTGAAAATCTGGTACCTCTACCTCAAAAAACTGCCCCTCCAGAGCCCCAGATACTCCAGGATTCATTCTCCATTATACCCTATGGTTCAGCAGACATTTCCCTCCCTCCCCCCCATTTCTGATGACCCTGAAGCTCCAGAGGGCCTCCAAACTGGGGATCCCCTGCCCCCACCTGGGGATTGGCACCTCTACTCATGAGTTGCTGAACTTTCAAGTTTTTTCACAGTAACACAGGGCAACCAAAGGTTCAAGTTTACCTTCACACTATGCAAACGACCTCTGCAAGGATTGTGCAACAAACAGAGAGTCTGGGCTCCTTTCACAGCCATGTTGTTCTGCCTCCTCCCCCCTCCCGCTCTCCTTCAGCCTTAAAGGCGCAGACACAGCATCCAAAGAGGAAGATTTTCTCAAATAGAGATTGAAGCCTCCGGAGGGGAAAGGCACATGATGGCTGTGGGGGCATGGCCTCCCCCCACAAGCCAGCTGACTGGGGGTGGGAAGGAGCCTGGAAAAGCGGGAGACCCCCGCTGGGACATGGGGATTGGCAAGCCTAATACCACCCTGGTTAGAAAGTGGTATACAAATCATTGTAGGAACCTCTGTTATTGTAAAATGTGTTACAATTTCAAATTCAAAAAATAAAATATTTTGAAAAGTGAAATACAAATACTGTAAATACACAGAACATTTTTATATAAACCACTCAGTGTAGGCCACTAAAAATATGCACCCTTTCCAATTTTTAGCAATTAATATATTTCTATTCTGTCATCTTTCCAAGGAGCTCAGGTTGGTATGCATATAGCATTTCCTCCTCCATTTTATGATAACAACATCCAGAGTTGCCATCCTCCAGGCAGGGCCAGTAAATCTTCCAGAATTATAAGTGATCTCCAGATGACAGAGATCAGTTTCTCTGGGGGGAAATGGTGGTTTCAAAGGTTAGACTTTATGGCATCATATCCTGCTCAGGTCCTTCCCTTCACCAAACTCTGTCTTCACCAAGCTCCACCTCCAAAACTTACAGGAATTTCCCAAACCAAAGTTGGTAACCATACAACAGCCTTGTGAGGTAGATTAAGCTGAGAGAGAGTGACTGACCCAAGGTGACCAAGGAAATGTCTATGCCAGAGTGGAGATTTGAACTTGGGTATCACCAGTCCTAGTCCAACACTTTAACTACGGTACTAAACCTTGTCCTCCAACTGGTGCTTTGTTCACATAAGTAATTTCCATAGAAAGAAAGGCAAACAGGACACAGTTTTCATTATTTACACCATATTAAATAGCAATTATAAAATATTCATTTTAAGATTACTTTACCTCTTAAAGAGCCCGCTGTCCTTTTCCACTGCAGTATTCAATTAACAGACTGAAGGCTCCAATTATTTATATTTCAGCAGTTTTGGTTCTTGTGCGATATTGTACATGAAACAAGAAGAAAATGTTCAGCCTCTCCTCAATAAGTATTAGCTTGGACTCAAAATACCTAAACCAGTGTTTATAGTGCAATTTTTCCACCATGCAAATTATTTCTAAATTTCATTAACTCATCTATAGTGAAAGGCAAATCAAGAATCAACTAAGCATTTGGGGGGAACAATCCTGCCAAAATTAAGCACTTTGCCTATTGATTTCCAATAAATGGCATGCCTAAATATATCCATTTGAAATCTATAGAACTTCAGAATGATTCGCTTTGGTTAGGTTATACATTTGCGATTTAGCTTTTTAATTATATTTTCCATAGGCATAGCACAAATATGCAGACTCACCCAGGTAAAACAGGAAATCATGGAAGTCATTACGCCTGGGAAGCAATAGTGACAAAAATTGTGTTACCAATGAAAGGTAGTTTATAGCTTCACTCAAGGTTTTTCAACATCACCATTTGCCAATTAACAACTCTCTGATATTCTTCATATAAGCTCATTTCATTATGTTTGAAATGTCCCATACCTTAATAATGAATGCATGAGGCCTGTGCCTCAAGAAAATGCATAACATTGTCACAAAAAGAAGACTAGGACTTGCTTATTTGAGAAATGTAAGGACATTTTGGGTTGCAGCAGGAGGGAATGGGAGAAAATCACACTGCACAGATGGAAATGGTTCATACAGAAGCAGGCAGTACCACAATTTATAAGCCAGTGAAGTCTTTCATTAGTATCAAGTTATGTTCTTAATAATCTGAAATAAAATGAGTTCAGCCAGCTCTGAATCAACCAAGAACACCTTATTGCAAGAAGAAACAGTCACAAACAGCACAGGCACATCACATTATACACTGTGGTTGAGTTAAACACACCTCCTTTAATCAGGCAACAGTTACTCCTACTGGCTCACTCCAGAATCCTCTATTTGCATCTCTTTGTTACAAGTTGTTCCATGCCTAGTATCCTGATTGGCCAGTACTTCCAGACTTCAGGATCCTGGTTTGCAAGGAGTGCCTGTCTCAAGCTCAGGCAACAAAAACCCAGTGAGATGTAATACATAACATAATCCATTCTGGTCAACAGCCCTGTGGCAGTATTCTAACCACCTGAAAGGAAGCCCTCACATACAGTGGATTTTAAACTGGATAAAATTTTAAGAATTGTACAGCTAGACCAGAACTTTTATATATCTGTCACAAAATCTGCCTTCATGGTTATAATATCGACTAATATCTAATTTAGTAGAGCCTACAATGTGATCCTAGTTTGCCATGGTAGCACTGCAACTTCAGTGTTTGCCTTTGGCCAGATTATGTTGGATTTGGTCAGGCAGCCATCCTTCACATAGCAGAGTGCTCTTTCTGAGCTTCAGCACAGCAATGTGGCCTAGTCTAATGGTTACTGCACTAGCATGTGGTTCTTGCTCATGCTGAAATTGTAATTGCACTGGACACACTTAAGATGTATGTTAGAAATTGCACTGCCCAGATAGTGATAACAGAATGTATGCTGCCTAAACTTGAAAGGACAAATGTCTGAACTAATTTCTTGAGATTGCATTTTTTAAAATATTGCTTTTGATAAATATGCAACCAGGATGAAAAGAGGGCAGTATAACTCTTTTCCTTAGACAAATAGTGCAAAGAGGAAACAATATCTGCATAGAATCAGAGGATGGCAATGGAAAAATAAAAGGAATAAAAACAAAGATAGTAGAACAGGAAAAAGAAGTCATCAATAATAAGCCTTTTAAAAAACCTCCATCTGATAGGCAAGAAAAATAATTCACTTTGGAAAGAAGTGCTTCTGAAGTCTAAGGGAATCAGGCTTTTTTTTAAAGATCCCAGGTTTAATCTTTTGTTATAGGGAATTAACAGGAAAGAAATTTTATGTTACCTTTGATTTTCAGTGAGAGCATATAACACAAATGGGTTGGTTATAGCCAAAGCTGTCAAATATTTTGATATTGCTGTTTTACACCATTACCTGTTTCTCTTTTCCTCACTCTGATTTGGATAGATTTAGGAAAAATTAAAGTAATACGTCACTGCTAAGACTTTCTTATACATAGATGCACATGCAATACAATAAAAAAATAATAACATAGCTACACTGCCACACAAATGGGGAGAATTTCACGTTCTTCAATTAAAGGTTTTCAGATATTCAGAACACCTAAAAAGAAAATTATTGAGAACACGTCTATTTTTAGGGGAAAGGGAGCAAAGTTTCAGTTTTATACATGGTAGGGTTCCCAAGTCCAATTCAAGAAATATCTGGGGACTTTGGGGGTGGGGCCAGGAGACTTTGGGGGTGGAGCCAGGAGACATTGGGGGCGGAGCCAGAAGCATGGGTGTGACAAGCAGAATTGAACTCCAAGGGAGTTCTGGCCATCACATTTAAAGGGACAGCACACCTTTTAAAATGTTAAACATTTCATAAAATCTTTGCCCAAACTTCTGGTGCTCAACCTTTCTCTAAAAATTGATCTTTAGTGAACTCTTGACCATTGTTATCCATTAGCTAAAATGGTGGTATAAATTTTTGCTACTTGTGATCAGGGTTCTCTCTAAGCTGTGCTGGTGTGCGCTGGAGCAGGCCTTTTTAGCCCTAAGCGCACTAATTTTTGGGTCATCACAGCAGAGGCAACAAATCTCCCTCCCCGAAAAAATCCTCCCTTGTAACATGGTAGCTACAGATGGAGCAGTGGCCTGGCTGCTGGGTTTGGGCCTGGCACTGGAAGGCTGGGTGCTGGTGGCAGTGCAGCTGTACAAGATGGGCTTCCCCCAGAGTAAGTGGGCAGGCTATCTGGCTTCTTCCCTCCCATGAAGGTTGAAGAGTAGCAGGCCTGCTTGGCTTGTTGTCCTCCCTTCCCATCTTAATATTGCCTGGCTCCTCCTTCCTCTGCCATCCCATGTTCTCCCACCACACTTTACAGACATGCCCTTGAAGCTTCCTGAGCAGGTCCGGGCCTGGGGACACTTCCTGCCATAGCCACCTAGTAAAAATTAAAGTAGCACTCTGTTATTTCTCTATTCTCCCCTCCTCTGAGCATAGGGTTGCCAAGTCCAATTCAAGAAATATCTGGGGACTTTGGGGGTGGAGCCAGGAGACATTGGGGGCGGAGCCAGGAACAAGGGTGTGACAAGCATAATTGAACTCCAAGGGAGTTCTGGTCATCACATTTAAAGGGACAGCACAGCTTTTTAAATGTCTTTCTTCCATAGGAAATAATGAAGGATAGGGGCACCTTCTTTTGGGGCTCATAGAACTAGACCCCCTGGTCCAATCGTTTTGAAACTTGGAGAGTATTTTGGGGAGAGGCACTAGATACTATACTGAAAATTTGGTACCTCTACCTCAAAATATAGCTTCCCCAGAGCCCCTGAAACCTCCAGATCAATTCCCCATTATACCCTATGAGAAACAATCTCCACATAGGGAATAATGAAGACGTTTTCCTCTCCTCCACACACACACACACCCCTTCTCCCAAATCTGATGTAGGGGATTGGCCTCTCTACTCACCAGCCAGCTTCTTCACAGCAACACAGACAGAGACACAGAAAGTTGAAGACTTTCACCACCTCCGGAGGTGCAAAGGCACATGGTCCTTTGGGGCGGGGCAGGAAGCAGCCTGGGAAAGGTCCAGCTGCTGCAATGGAGCTGGGTGGAAAGGGGAGGGGCAAGGAGAAGCTGCTGCGATCCGAAGTGGGAAAGGAGGAGGAGAAGCATTGGGGATCGATGGGAAGGGGAGAGAAGAAGCTGCTGGAATCTAGGCTGCGTGGGAAGGGCCGCCATCCCCCCCCCCCCCCCGCTTTCTGGATTTTTGGCGAGCGGTGGGGGGGAGGGCTCCAAATCGGAGGTTTGGGAAACCTTTCTGAGCATGAGCTTAAATTCAATTTGTTCTGAAGGGTTAGGGTTAAGGTGTGAGAGAGGGATGTGGCTGGCTGTGTGTGTGCACATAGGAAGGTGACAAGAATAGCTCTCCCCATTAATGTTGGTCCACCCTCCTTCCTTCCCTGTTTGTGGACTCCTGAGTGGTTCCTGAAGTTGGGGGGGGGGGAGAAAAATGCTGCAGTGTGTGTTGGGGGGCCCATTTTCCTTCACTTCTGTTTTATACAGGCAAGAGGCATTCCTGGGATTCTGTGTGTGAGTGGGTGGATGCATGGAGTCTGGTCTGATTCCAAAATGATTAGGGGGGAGACAAAGAAATATTCTTTTCCCTTCCCTTCCCTGCTACTTCAGGAAGGCAAGAAACATCATGGGGGCTGGGCTCCATATTGCAGGCCTGGAGCTTCATTGTGTGAGTGAGTGGAAGGGGAGTCGTCCAATTTCCAAGTGAGCGGTGCTTTTTTCAATAGGATCAATGAAGGCATTGCAGGAAGGACAGCAGGTTTTTAAATCAGCCCCTCTTCAGGGAAATGCTGAGAGGGGGTTGAGTTGGTGTGCTCACAGGGAGAAGGCAGCAAGAATGGCTCCTGTTGGTCCGCCCTCCTTCTCTCCCTGTTCATGGACTACGCAGAGGCTCCTGAAGCGGGGATGGAGCGAAATGCCTACAGGGTGTGTTCTCCTTTCCCTTCTGCTTTGGGTGGGCAAGAGGAATACCCAGGGCTTGGGCCTGGCACTTCAGAGCTGCCTCTGCAGGAGCCAGGGGGAACACTTCAGTGGTTTTTGTGTTTGTCTCCCCAACTTTTATATTTTCTCCAACTATGCCTTTTGATCTTCTTTTCTTTACCATTTCCAAGCCTTTTCTATAATCTTTGTTTCTCCTCCCACCATATCATGCATTTTAATTATCACCCTTTTCCTACTGTTTTTTATGTTCAGTCCTTCCTTTTCTCTAGGGTTGCAAAGTCCCCTGCATTCTGGAGCGGGGGACTTTCGCATGCATGCAAAGCGCACGCACGACGCAATGCCGTCACCTGGAAGTGGCATTGCGACAGCACACAGCAGCCGCTCTAGTCATTTCTGGGGAAACTCTATGGTTTTTCTGGACACTCTAGCCATTTGAGAGGGGAAACTCTATGGTACAATAGGTATCATAGAGTTTTTCCCTCTCAAATGGCTAGAACATCACTTCCAGGTGACATCATCATGTTGATGACATAGGGGGAGGTTGGGAACCTCCCGGGTGGGGGAAACCCTGCCCGAACCAGGGGCTTAGCAGCCCTACTTTTCTCCCACCCCTAACCCCCACTGTGTATTTTGGAGTAACAAAGCAGCAATTCCAATGAATCCCTGGTTATAGTCTTTAATCAATGTTTGTAGTGTAATTCTTTACAATAGAGGAAGCCCATCTCTCCTTTCCCCGTGCTGCTTTCAGTTGGTTTTATTTATTAGATTTCTTGGTCACAGCCCACCTCAAGGGTCTGGCTCTTTTGATGGATTATTATTATAATTTTTTTTGGGGGGGGGGGTTGGGTTTTTTTGGAAAAAGATTCTTTAATAGATAGAGTTTGTTACCTTATAACAAATAAGATTAAATAACAATATGGGGACGTTTATTAAGAGGTATGCACTGCTGGGGGTCACAAAAGGGGAGGGATGGGGTAGTGAAAAAGTTATATATGTGTACTAACATTTAATGATAAATGTTGGTATGTGGATACAGTATATTACAGTACAATAAAATTGTTTTTACACAAGGGTCTTGCTCGTTTAATGTAAGCCTGAAAGCTCTTGTTTAACTGCTTGTGAGGTGGGGATTTGGAACACTGGGGGAAGCAAACATACTTTCCTTTCCTTTCTTTGCATTTCTTTCCTTTTCTTATTTCTTCCCATTTCCTTTTTTCCATTTCTTTCCCTTTCTACCAATTTCTTTTTCTTTCCATTTCTTTCTTATTTCTTTCCATTTCCTTCATTCCATTTCGTTCTTTCAATTTTTCTTTCCCTTTCTATCCTTTTCTTTCTTCCCTTTCAATCAATTTATTTCTTTCCCTTTCTCTCTGTCTTTTTCCTTTTCCTTCTTTCCAGTTCTTTCTTTCCCTTCCTATCTATCACGTCCTGCCTCCTCCCTCAAGGCAAGACCCTGGATGTCTGTCACCCTTGGTTAGATAGATAGATAGATAGATAGATAGATAGATAGATAGATAGATAGATAGATAGATAGATAGATAGATAGATAGATAGATAGATAGATAGATAGATAGATAGATAGATAGATAGATAGATAGACAGACAGACAGACAGACAGACAGACAGACAGACAGACAGACAGACAGACAGACAGACAGACAGACAGACAATTTTATTTATATCCCGCCCTCCCCGCCGGAGCAGGCTCAGGGCGGCTAACAACATCATTCAAATTACCATTATACAAAAGACAAAGTTACATTTAACATTAAACATTAACATTAAAATTCTGATAAATTTAAAATTAATTAATTAAATTGATAAAAGTGCTAATGCTATTTGTTCTTTATGATGGCGGTAATCATTAGCAATTTCTTTCTACGTCAGCGAAAGGCAGTCGGAAGAGGAAGGTCTTGCAGGCCCTGTGGAATTGTTCAAGGTCCCGCAGGGCCCGCATTTCCTCTGGAAGTTGGTTCCATAGGTTCGGGGCTATAGAGGAGAAGGCCCGATTGCGGGTGCATTGCAGCTTCACCTCTCTTGGTCCGGGTGTGGTTCAGAGGATGTCCCTTTTCTTTAAGGCCAGAGGACTTAGAATGGGCAGGTGCTGGGTTAACATCACCCTCTTGGTGTCCCTGTCTGGCTGGAGCACCTTCAGCCCTTCACTCTTGTCCTCCACTTGCTCTCAGCACTCACTCCTCCCTGTCTGCCATGAGTGGCCTTATTTTATTCCCCCCGAGTGTCCCACTTCCCACCCTATTGGCCCCCCTCCTTGGCCCCACCCCCAGACTTAAGTACAGATGCTCAGCTAAGGCCAGAGCATTGGAGTGGGGTGTGCTGACTCAGCCTGGCTGTGAGTTGGCCCTACAGCCACTGAGATCCTGGTTGCCTACCTGGGGGTTGGTGGACTGACCTGCTCCTGGGGATGAGAGGTGGGCTTCCTCACTGCTGGCAGGTTGGACAGGACCTCTGACCTTGTTGGGAGAGGGGTTCGTGGGCCCTCTCTTGACCCTGGGGCTTGCCACCCACCCACAGCCAGACTCGGGGACTTCCTCTGCTGCCACTGCGTTTGGGGCCTTGTCTCGGTGCCTTGGTGGCCACTGCAGGCCTTCCCCAGCTTTCCACTGCTTCCAGCCATCACATCTTCTTGCCAGCCTCTGCTGGCCTCTATGGGCTTCCCACCACTTCTGGGGCCTGGCTGCACTGCCCCCAGATTGTTCCAGTGTGGATAGCCAACTCTTCTAGGCTCCTATGCCTCCTGGCTCAGGACTGGGTGAGTGTGAGGGGTCTCCATTGTAAGGGAGGTTCCACCTGCGGTGCCACTGAGGGGTGGGGGCAGGCTCCATTATCCATTTTTTAGTTCATTATCTTCCATTTCTTTCAATGTTTTTGTTTCTCTTTCTTTTTTTCTTTCCCTTTCTATCAATTTTTCCTTTTCTTTCCTTCCCTTTCTGTTCATTTCTTTCTTTCCTTTTCCTTGTTTCCATTTTTTATTTTTCTTTCTATCCATTTCTTTCTTTCTTTTTGTTTTTCTCTCTTTTTTCTTTCTTTCTTTCCCTTTTCCCCCATTTCTTTGTTTGTATGCTTGTAAACTGAAATTTAATTTTTAAAAAAGTTAGGCTCACCCACAACTTTTATGCTTGTAGGTGTTTTGGCTCATGGAGTAAAATTTTTGCTAATAACAGTCAACAGCTTAGAGGGGACATTGCTTGTGATCTTCAGCAGCAATCCAGAATTCCTCAGTAAACTCTATTGTGCTACTTTCACTTGCAAAATGACACCATTTAAAGCAGTGGCCCCCAACCTTTTTGACACCAGGGACCGGTTTTGTGGAAGACAATTTTTCCATGGAATGGTGGGGATGCTGGGGGTTTTGCTGCCCCAGGCTGCCCCCATGCCCACACCCTGTCCCTGCCCCCCCATGGGGGTCTTTAAATGAGGAGCAGGCAAAGGTCTCACTCTGCGGCCCAGTTGCTAACAGGCCATGGACCGGGACCGGTCCATGGCCCAGGGGTTGGGGACCCCTGATTTAAAGGAAGCAACGGACTGAAACTGAGGCAATGTATTCCTCCTTGCAAAACAGAGTTACCTTACTAGTATTTATAATGGAATATATTTTCTTTACCATTAAATTCCCGATTCATCTAAATCCACAGAGAAGTTCTCCTGACCACTCAGTCAACTACAGCTGTCACAGTACAAGAACATATAGTCAAGAATGTACAATTTTCTCAAAATGGGCAGAAGCTGAATTTCTTCTTGACTAAAAAGATACGTAAATGGCTGTGACAAGGGACATCAGACAAGTGTTTTTTTCATGCTTATAAAATCAACTATAGAGAGCCCCGTGGCGCAGAGTGGTAAAGCTGCAGTACTGCAGTCCTAACCTCTGTTCATTATCTGAGTTCGATCCCGGTGGAAGCTGGGTTCAGGTAGCCAGCTCAAGGTTGACTCAGCCTTCCATCCTTCTGAGGTTGGTAAAATGAGTACCCAGCTTGCGGGGGGAAAGTATAGATGACTGGGGAAGGCAATGGCAAAAAGTCTTCCGTGAAAAGTCTGCTGTGAAAACGTCATGATACAATATCACCCCAGATAACCTATTAATTTCTTTCCTTTCCTCCAAATTAACGTTGAAATACATTATTTTTGATTTTTCCATATTAATTCTTAAACCCGATGATGCTTCAAAATTATCCAATATAATTTTCGTTTCCCTAATAGCCTCTTTCGGGTTCAACATTATCATAATTATGTCGTCTGCAAATAAGTTAATTTTCATTTCCTCCTTACCTATCCTACAACCTTCTATTCTATCTGCATTCCTAATTCTTTCTGCCAATTGTTCTATTGCCATTATAAATAAGGTTGGGAATAGCAGGCACCCCTCTCCCAATTGGGAATTGTTCCGTGTATTCATTATTTACCCTTACTACTGCTGTACACTCCCTATAAACCTCCTGTATAGCTTTTAAAAATAATGAACCTATCCCATACTTCGTCATTGTGGACCACAGGAACTCATGGGACAACATATCAAATGCCTTATATACATCCAATTTAAGCAATCCCAATTGCCCAGAATGTCTATGATGAAGTACATTTAGTATATTCCTTATAGGATGTGCTACACTCATAAGAACATAAGAACATAAGAGAAGCCATGTTGGATCAGGCCAACGGCCCATCAAGTCCAACACTCTGTGTCACACAGTGGCAAAAAATGTTATATACACACATACACTGTGGCTAATAGCCACTGATGGACCTGTGCTCCATATTTTTATCTAAACCCCTCTTGAAGGTGGCTATACTTGTGGCCGCCACCACCTCCTGTGGCAGTGAATTCCACATGTTAATCACCCTTTGGGTGAAGAAGTACTTCCTTTTATCCGTTTTAACCTGTCTGCTCAGCAATTTCATCGAATGCCCACGAGTTCTTGTATTGTGAGAAAGGGAGAAAAGTACTTCTTTCTCTACTTTCTCCATTCCATGCATTATCTTAAGAACATAAGAACATAAGAGAAGCCATGTTAGATCAGGCCAATGGCCCATCCAGTCCAACATTCTGTGTCACACAGCGGCCAAATATATATATATATATATATATATATATATATATATATATATATATATATATATATATATATATATATATATATATATATATATACACACACACTGTGGCTAATAGCCACTGATGGACCTCTGCTCCATATTTTTATCTAACCCCCTCTTGAAGGTGGCCATGCTTGTGGCCGCCACCACCTCCTGTGGCAGTGAATTCCACATGTTAATCACCCTTTGGGTGAAGAAGTACTTCCTTTTATCCGTTTTAACCTGTCTGCTCAGCAATTTCATCGAATGCCCACGAGTTCTCGTATTGTGAGAAAGGGAGAAAAGTACTTCTTTCTCTACTTTCTCCATCCCATGCATTATCTTGTAAACCTCTATCATGTCACCCCTCAGTCGACGTTTCTCCAAGCTAAAGAGCCCTAAGCGTTTCAACCTTTCTTGTAAACCTCTATCATGTCACCCCGCAGTCGACGTTTCTCCAAGCTAAAGAGTCCCAAGCGTTTCAACCTTTCTTCATAGGGAAAGTGCTCCAGCCCTTTAATCATTCTAGTTGCCCTTCTCTGCACCTTCTCTAAAGCTATAATATCCTTTTTGAGGTGCGGCGACCAGAACTGCACACAGTACTCCAAATGAGACTGCACCATCGATTTATACAGGGGCATTATGATACTGGCTGATTTGTTTTCAATTCCCTTCCTAATAATTCCCAGCATGGCATTGGCCTTTTTTATTGCAAACGCACACTGTCTTGACACTTTCAGTGAGTTATCTATCATGACCCCAAGATCTCTCTCTTGATCAGTCTCTGCCAGTTCACACCCCATCAACTTGTATTTGTAGCTGGGATTCTTAGCCCCAATGTGCATTACTTTGCACTTGGCCACATTGAACCGCATCTGCCACGTTGACGCCCACTCACCCAGCCTCAACAGATCCCTTTGGAGTTCCTCACAATCCTCTCTGGTTCTCACCACCCTGAACAATTTAGTGTCATCCGCAAACTTGGCCACTTCACTGCTCACTCCCAACTCTAAATTCTTCTATTCTCTAAATTCTCCTATTCTTCATGAATCCATATTGATCCTCTTTTATTATGCACGGTAATATATTTCGTAGTCTATTTGCTAATATTTTAGCAAATATTTTGTAATCCTGATTAAGTAAACTTATTGGTCTAAAACTCTTGAAACGCTTGCCTGATTTTTCTCGGATTCTGCGTTCTAATACTTTTCACCCTTTGCTTTTCTTTCCTAGTCTTAAAATAGTTAGCCAATCTCCTAACAGAATTTATTGATTCCCTTTGAAACTCATTCCTAACCATAGTTTGCTTCTTCTATAGTATCCTAAAGTCAAGGGAGTCCAATTGCTTTCTAATTTCAATCTTTTTTTTCCCTTTCAGGGCAAAATCTTATATCTTGACTACTCTGTAGTGCACCTAATTCCTGGAGTTTCTGTGTCTTGTTAGCATACCATTTTTTTTTAATTTCTTACTTAGGAATAGAAATATATAAAAATATTAATAGGATAGTGGAGGGTAATTATAAAAAAAGTATGGGAGAAGATAGCAAAGGATATGCAGCAGTGGGGGGCAAGACATATGAGTCTGACTACTAAAATAAGAAGTGTATCAATGTTTTGGATGCCAAGGTTATTATATTTATTTCAAACGATACCATTGGAGATTGATAAACAAAAAATGAGTAACTGGAACACTAAAATAAGGGAATGGATTTTTGGAAATAAGAAATTTAGAATTGTGGAAAAGCTAGTATACAGTCATCAATCGGATTTGGGATGGGGAGTTCTGGATATAACTAATTACTATGAAGCTTGCCAGCTTAAAGCATAGTTAGAGATAGAGAGGGAAGATGATCAGAAATGGGTAAGGTTTGGGAATGAGGCTAATAACGGAGTAGGAAAACATGGTATCTTTACGAATATGGAGAAGAGGGACTTTAATTTAAATGAGGGACCAAGGAAGAGTGGGTTAATGGTGTGGAAGAAGTGGCAGCCAAAATGGTTAAATCAGGTATCTAGATGGACGCCATTAGAAACGTTAATGGAGGAAGACAGGGACTATAGGTGGAGGGAATTACTCAATCTTAAAGGATACAGAAGGGTAGAAGATTTGTTAATAATGGATAAGTTAAAACCATTACAAGACTTGCAAGAAGCAGTAGGGGTACAACACTGGCTTAAAGCCATAGGATTGTATACTAAAGTTAAAAAGAAAGTGGAAAAAAATAATATAAATGAAGAGCAACCTATGGAAAAGATTTATAAATTAATGGGTAAAACAAAAAAAGGAATAGTAAGCATTTTATACAGGTGTATGACTTCAGACATCGAAGGAGTAATAGGTTACCTTCAACGGATATGGAGTTCAGAAGGCCAGATAACGAAACGAACAGTAGAAAAGTTAATGGAAGATTTAAAAAAGGTTAAAATTTATAAAGTTAGGGAAATGGAATTGAAATTCTTTACTAAATGGTATAGAACTCCGGCTGCCTTAGCGAACATGTTTCCTGGGTTGAGCCCTAAATGCTGGCACTGTAAGAAAGAGAAGGGATGGTACACCCACATGTGGTGGGAATGCCCCGAGGCTAATAGATTATGGGAAATGGTAGTGGGAATGATAAAGAAGTTTTTTCAAGTTGAACTGAGAATAGACTTTGAATTGATGAAGATAAGTATACTAGGGAATGCGATAATAGGGAAGAATAATCAAGACCTATTAAAAGTAATAATATCAGCGGGCAAAGCGGTAATGGCGGTAGGATGGAAGGATAAAAGTAAATGGAAGGAAAATTTGGCATGATTATCTTTTTGATTTTGTTCAGTCAGACATAGCCGCCATAATGACTCAGGAAGGGTCATGGGAGGAAAGAAGAACAAGGATTAAGGAAAAGTGGCTGATCTACCTGAAGTGGGCAAAAGAAGAAAAGAAGGCAGACATTCAGTGGACGCTCCGAGTCCTTTGTCCCTGGCTGGAAGACGACGTATAGACTAAGGGGGGTGGGATGGGGGGAAATATGTTAAATGGAATGAGAAGAAGAGTGTAAGAGAAATGGATAATCAATAATAACAATAAAATATATATTTAAATTTAAAAAAAAACAATATCACCCCAGAGTCAGAAACGACTGGTGCTTGCACAGTACCTTTACCTTTTAAACAGAGCAACAAGTGGGTAGTAAAATGTAGCAGAAAAAGAGGTCAGAAATTGCTGTGTAGGGTAAAAGGACAGCTATAATTGGCACTAGGCCCCAGGGATTTGTGATTAAGGGCTATTATCTGTTTGTAACAAATAAAGAGAGGTAGGGATATCATCGCAAGCTGATGTGGAAAAAAATAAAGCAGGCTACAACATGGACACTGTTAGCATTTAGTGCTAATAATCCTTTGCCCACTCTATTTAAAGTCCAGCCCACTGCGATGTGTGTCCTGTTCATCAGATTTGCAGAGTAGGTTGTCAGAATAATGCTGTCCAGGGCCTTCATGCGTTTTTGAGTGTGTAGAACTGGGACAACAAAACAAAGCTATCAAAAAGGTGTTCTGATTCAGTCGTGATTAGAAAGTTAAAGGAAGGCAAGGAGGAGAGGGAGCAGGTAGTGTAGCTGGATATGCTCAGCAGAGTTTATGTCAGATTTTCTGCATCAGCAACATGTGAATACTTTAAACATAATGATTATGATTGTTTGTGTGTGTGTTTAATAGAAATGCTGTGTTAGTTCATGCACTTTTATATGATTGGGGCTTGGGGAGGTAATTGTGATGGAATACATTCTTAATATTAACAAATGTGTATGGTTATGTTATTGTTTTTAAGAAGTATCGCTAACTTTGCAGTAGCAATACTTGGTGGTGGAAAGCGCTGTCTCGTCAGAGCTGACTTATGGCAATCCTGTGGGTTTTCAAGGCAAGAGATGCTCAGATGTGGCTTGCCATTGCCTGCTTCTGTGCAGCAACTTTGACTTCCTTGCAGGTCTCCCATCCAAGTACCACCCAGGGGCAGACCTTGCTTGGCTTCTGGGATCTGATGAGACCAGGCTAGACTGGGTCCATCCAGCTCAGGGTAATAGCAGTTGCTAATAGTAGACAGTGTTTTTAAAGTTTCTTTCTAATCTTCTGAGGTAATAGGATGAATGAGGTGAAGCTTTTCTTCTGAGGTCACTGTCTACAAATCAAACAGATGTGCCCTTAGGAAATTAGGCTTTGGCCAGCTTGATTCAGGAGGGTAGATATTGTAATGAAAGTTCTAAGAAACATTTTCCTGAGCATTTGGCATATTCCATCACATACTGTTTTTGGCTCACATGACTGAGTTGAAGACATGGACCAAGGGAAGAAAATTCGTCTTGTTCTTCAACTGAGAGTTCATATGAATCCAGAACTGTTTGGGGGACCAGGGATTCAAATCAAAGTAGTTTAAATAATAAAAAGTTAAACTATTTGTTGAGTTGATATGAATATACATAGAGACATTTCTGAAATGATATCAAATGTGTTAAAACTAAATTCTGCCTCTAATCATTCTTTAACGAAAGTTCTTGAATTTATCCAGAGGACATAAAAGGGTACACAAAAACCAAATAAAATGTGGCAATCTCCTTATTAGTGGGCTTATTAACAAAAGAGTTGTTTCCTTTCAAATCCTGAAATTTACTGTCAGAAAAAATCCATATTGCTCATATATTGACTGAACTGTGTGTTCCCCAGGCTTGGGAGGGGGGGGGATCACAATGCATGACAAAACTTTAATTCTTGAGATTTTTTTAAAAGGCAGCGTCAACATTTAAGCAAACACATTAAAATGCAAGTTGAAAGAAATGGCTTGGTGTTTGTCAGGGTCAGGGAGAGGGAACAGAGGCAGGAATACTGAAATAAACAGGGCTGTTTGTGCTTTCCATTTAGGCTGTTAAAGGCATCTAAGATTGCCCTGTTGCTAGAAGGAGTGTGGTTATATACAATACTTGAGGGGGTTTTCTTGTTTAATCTTTTTCCTGTTTCTTCATTTCTCTAGTTCCTACATCCCCTCTATCTCTTGCAACATGTTGCTATTACTTCTTGGTTGCCTGCATTTGCATTTAACTACAATACCTGTTCTGCAGGCTTAGTGACCTACCCATCAGCTTACCTGAAGATCCTTTGTTCCTAAGGCAAACAGTTGAATTATATACAAAGATTCTGAAACTGCTTAAATTCATGTACCATTTTGCGCATGCTACCATCTTATGTTCTCCAAATGCGTACAGAGAAACAGATGTACACTGAATTTAAAAATACATAAAACCCCTCAACATTGCTCTTCCTCTTCCTGGGCTGACTGCAAATGTGGGGATTTATCTCTTCGTCAGCTCATATTTAGTTCTGCTTTCCTTCTGGTATTTGCCATAGAATTTGAAAAAAAAAATGCTGAATTGGTTTATTATTCCATGAAAATAACATTAATCCCACACTTAATTTCCAAATGAAAAGCAATATACAATGGAAACTATATCTTTTGGCAAGAAAGTCATGGTTTTTATAATATAGTGGGTTCAAAACATAGAGGAGGCAAGGTTGCAGTGATCATAGTTCTCTTTATTGATTACAGCATGGAAACCACTGAACTAGAAGACTGCTTAACTGGGCCAACAGGGGCCAACTATATACAGTCCTGGGTTCCTGCGCTAGAACGCCATTGGATCGTTTGAACCAGCAGGGGGCTACTGGTTGGGCCAGGGCAGCAGGGATTTGGATCCTACTGCCGATTGTTCTAGAGTCCCCCAAGCTCAGCCCTTCAGGCTTCAATGAGCCAGGCGAGAACACTGATGAGGAATGTACACATGAGTCCACATACACAACAGCTTTAATCCATCAATGTATCTGAAAGTCTAGAGATGATGTGCTTTAAGAAGGGGAGTACACAATGTGTATGCTCAGGGACTTTACATATCCCAGAGGTGGCATTCAGAGCTGAGAGACAGAGACTGGTGAAGCCTAGCTCAAATTATAGCCCAAACTGAACAAGCACAACCTAACTTGCAGCCTTATATATCTCTATCAAAATCTCCATTAAAATTATTAAAATAACCTTGAAGAGAAAAACATACAATTTACATTGCTAGTTAATTCTACAAATAACTCATTTGGAAGTTATATTGAACATGTAAGTGTTCGTAAATTTAAGACAATTGTAGAAATGTTGGTTTCTGGGAGAAAACTTTGCAGCAACAGTGTGACTAAACACCTTCCTAAACCCAGGCTAGCCCAATCTCATCAGATCTTGGAAGTTAAGTAGGGTCAGCCCTGGTTAGTACTTGGATGTGAAGACTACCTAGGAATATCAAGGTTACTACAGAGAGGGCATGCCATGTTAAACCACCTCTGAACTTCTCTTGCCTGGAAAATCCTATGGGATTTGGCTGTGACTTGATGGCAAAAAAACACAAAACAGTGTGCCACTGGGGTCCTGTAGGAGGTTGTTACTATTCTGTAAGGTGAACCATGGGGTAGATCATCAGTCATTACAATGGACTAACCCTTATGGTTCAGTTCACTTACGATACAGATTGGGAGGTGGGACAGAATGTACCGGTAATCAGAGTAGCAAGGGTGAAAGAAATGAGAGTGATAGGTTGGTCTAGTCAGGTCGAGTGAAGAAAGTTAAGGATGATGGAGGTAATGGCAACAAGAGAGTCCTATTTAATGCATAAGTATATATTTAAGAAAATCAAGCACACATTAAACCTATTTCTCTGTCAAAAGTGGCTTGGAAATTGTCCAGCATTACAAAGAACAAGTAAGCAGAAGTATGTGTCAGAACTTGTATCTTTACTGCTGCTTTCTTATAATGCAACCAATGCTGTATTGTACTCTCACTGTGATTCAGAACGGTTTTGTTACTGAACCAAACCGACTCCATGTTGTAACCTTTGTTTAACCCAAAGTGCTTGAATAGTAATTAACCTTGCCCCACTGGTATCCAAAATATTTGGGGCTGTAGAATGAGTTATGTTATGTCTCTGCACATTCTCACACTGGGACCCTTTGAAGCCGAACAGCATGGCCTTCGGAGTAGGGAGGCATCCTCTCTACTGATAGTGATGGTGAGAAGACAGATGTGCCTGTAACGGTGTGAATTGTGGCTTTGTGAGATGTTTGCTTTACGTGTATAAAATTGAGTTGGTGCTGGCTCTCGCCATCACTGTTATCTTGCCTCTTCCAGTGCTTAGTTCTTTCTAATAAAATCCTAGCTTTGTAACCAAGTATGGGATCCGTTTGAAGTTCTTAAGTTCTGACATTATAACAGTGATCCCATTGTTTCGTGGCTTATCTGTACTGGAGGCTTGGCCCGATGGCGGCAAAAGTTCCAGACGACGGAGAGCCCACCACCCCAACGGAGGACCCGCCGCTCGACCCAAAAGTGACGGGGGTTCGACGCAAAATTAAGGTCCCAGCACCTTTCTCGGTCGACGCGTTCCCCGCCCCGCGAACCTGGAGCCCGCGGAAGTCTACGGCAGCGGTCGACGCCGCGGAGCAACGGTACAGAAGCATGTTGGGCGAAGGGGGAGCCGAAGGCGGCGACGACGACCCGGCAGAGGGCCCGGAGCCCCGAGGGGGAGACGACCAGCTCCGGACCCTCCGCAACGACTTATTCGACTGGGTGCGGGAGATCCACGACGACGTGCATCGGTCCCGCGTGTCGATGGCCGAAGAGATGCAGCAGAACCTGGGCGCAATTTACGACCAGCTCCGCACCTTGCAAACTGCGGTCCTGGGGGTCCCGGTTGGAGGGCTGCCGCTGGGGCAACCGCTCGCGGCCCCGCTGGCTCCACTGGCCCCAGTCCCGCCGGCTCCGGCCGCCCCGGCGCCACCGGCACCGCCTGCCCCAGCCCCACCAGCTCCGCCGGTCCCGGCCCCGCCGGCTCCGGCCGCTCCGGCGCCACCGGCGCCACCCGCCCCGGTCCTGCCGGCCCTACCGGGCCCAGCGCCACCGCCGGCGGCACCTCGGGCCCCGGGGGGGGCCGAGGGTCGAGGAAGAGAGTTGAAGATTACTTTCGACGGGAATCCCGAGGACGTGGAGTACTTTACAATACAGTGCGACACGTTCTTCACCCACTGGGGTGCCGATTACCCGACCGAGGCCAGCCGAGTGTACCACATCGCGTCCCGACTGAGAGGCCCGGCCCGCAAGTGGTACGTGGGGCTCTTCATGGGAAGAAAGCCCGAACTAGCCACCGTGGCGGGGTTCCTGCACGCGATGCTCTGCCAGTATGGCGACCCTCTGCGGGAGGAGAAGGCTGTCGCTGCCCTTCAGCACATAGAACAGGGCAACCGCTCCACTCGCGAGTACGCCACCGAATTCCTGGGCTACTGCGCCGCAGCGAGGGGATGGAACGAGGTCATGAAATACACTGCGTTTATCAATGGCTTGAACCCGAACATCCTCGACCGCTGCTACAGCCAGGGGAGACCCGACACGCTGGTCGGATGGATCCAACTGGCCGGAGAAGTGGAGACCAACCTCCAACACGTAGGGATGCGGCGGCAGCAGCTGGCAAAGAAGGGGGCCAAATACACCCCGACTAAAACCGAAGGGCGGAAGACCCCGGCGACCTCGACTCCGTCCCCTGCCCGCAAATGCTTCAAATGCGGAGACCCAGATCATCTCGCCGCCAACTGCCCAGTGAAAGCGGGGACCACCCCACCCACGGCGAAGCCAACCACCCCGGGCCCGAAAAAGAAGAAGAGTAGCCGCTCGAAGGAGCCCAGTCGGGGCTCCGTCGCCACTTCCTTGGCGACTGACGAGGATTTTACCACCGACCTGGCGACTGTGGAAGAATCGACCGAGGAGTCGGACGACACCGAGTCGGCGGGAAACGACAGCGACCTGCTTTAATGGGTGCCGCAAAGCAGGTCCAACAACAGCCGGCACTCCTAACGGTGAGAGCTTCAGGGGGTTTACTATTTATGGCCGTTACCCTCCTTAACCCCAACCTAAAGAGATTCATGCATGCCCGAGCGCTAATCGACTCAGGGTGCAACAGAGACCTGATCACCCCACGCCTAGTCGAGGCGTTGGGATTAGCCACCTCGCCCCTGCCACAACCGATGCAATTCCAGCAGATGGACGGGGGACCCATGAGGGGGGAGCCCTGTACACTTGAGACTCAGGCGGTCCCGGTAGGAACCGAGGAACATTGGGGGATCGAGACTTTCGTAATTGCCCCCTCTTGCTCTTTCGACGTGGTGGTAGGCTCGGCTTGGCTCGCCCGCCACCAACCAGACATAAGGTGGGAGGAACAAATCGTCCGGTTCCCCGATTGGAGGTGCGAGCACCACCACTGGCGCCCCGAATGGGGGCCGCACGCTCCCCCCCAAAACATGCGGCTTGCCTCACACTCGAGGAAGTCGCCACAATCCCCAAGGAGTATCGGGACCTAAGATTAGCATTTAGCGAGAAGGAAGCGGACGAGCTACTGCCCCACCGCCCTACGGACTGTGCCATTGAGCTGATCCCAGGGCACCAGCTTCCCAAAGCAAAACTATACTCCATGGGTTGGGCGGAGAAAGCAGAACTCCGGAAGTTCTTGGACAAAAATCTTAAACGCGGCTTTATACGACCGGCCACAGCCCCCCATGCCGCCCCCGTCCTATTCCGAAAGAAAAAGGACGGGTCTCTTAGACTTTGCACAGATTTTCGTGCGATAAACGGGATTTCCATGTCCAACGCCTACCCGATCCCGTTGATAAAAGACTTGTTGAACACCGTAGCAAAGGGAAAAGTATTTACCAAGCTTGACCTCCGAGACGCGTACTTCCGCGTCCGCATCAAGGAGGGAGACGAGTGGAAGACAGCCTTCAACACCCCTCTGGGACAGTTTGAGTACTTAGTTATGCCCTTTGGGCTGCAAGGGGCCCCTGGTGTATTCATGAACTTTATCAATGAAGTGCTACGGGACTTCCTCTTTAAGGGGGTGGTGGTGTACCTTGATGACATCATTATCTATTCACAAGATCTAAAGTCTCATGTGCCACTGGTTAGAAAAGTGTTAAGCACCCTTTGTAAACACAAACTGTATGCCAAATTGTCGAAATGCGAGTTTCATAAAACAGAACTGGACTACTTGGGTTTCCGAGTGTCGGGGGAGGGATTGTCAGTCTGGGACAAGGAAGCGTTTGCAGTCATGTTTGCCCTTAAAACCTGGCGTTCCTGGCTAGAGGGAGCAAGGGTCCCCTTCGAGATCTGGACCGATCATAAAAACCTCGAAGCCCTCACTGGGCGCCGCAAAATGACTGCAAAACAAATCCGGTGGGCAGGCTTCTTTGCTAAATTCGACTTTGTGCTGAAACACATCCCTGGCTCTAAGAACTTTTTGGCGGATGCCCTCTCTCGCATGCCGCAACACGACAGTCTCCGGGAGGAGGTGGTAGACTCACTGATTTCCCCCTCAGCCATTTCGGGGGGAGTCACCACCCGCTCCGGCAGGCAGACCGGCTCTCCGGATTCAGACCTGCTGCCTAGATTCCTCTCAGAATATGGCCAGGAGACTGACCGCCCACCCAATTTAGTAAAAGCCGAAAACGGTCTCTGGCTGCACAATGAAAAGATCTATGTGCCCACTCCCCTCAGAAAGGAAGTCTTGGAACGCTGCCATTCTAGTCGCCTGGCCGGCCACTTTGGCTATGTCAAAACTCTCAACTTGCTCACCCGCCAGTTTTGGTGGCCAAAAATTAAAAAAGATGTGTCGGAATTTGTTCTCTCATGTCCGACCTGCCTCATGGCAAAGCGGAGGGGTGGCAAACCCCCGGGCCACCTGGTCCCCCTCCCTACAGCCGCCCGGCCTTGGTCGGTAGTCTCCATGGACTTCATTGTCGAACTCCCGCCTTCACAGGGCAAGACAGTCATCTTGGTCGTAGTGGACACATTTTCAAAGCAAGCCCACTTCATCCCATGCAAACAACTACCCACGGCAAAAAAACTCGCCCAGCTCTTTTTCACCCACATTGTACGCCTACACTCATTCCCAGACAAGGTCATTAGCGACCGCGGAACGCAGTTCGTTGCCAACTTCTGGCGGGAGTTCTGTAAACTAGCCGGCATTGAGCAAGGACTAAGCTCTGCCTACCACCCCCAGTCGGACGGACAGACGGAGAGGGTTAATAGTCTTCTAGAACAATACCTCCGCTGTTTCATTAATTTCCAACAGTCCAACTGGGTGGACCTCCTCCCTTTTGCGGAATACGGCTACAACAATAGCCTCCATAGCTCTACCAAAGCCTCTCCTTTTCAGATCATCAATGGTTACGAAGGCAAGCCGTTTCCCACACTTACCCTCCCTGCCAGCCCGTCCGAACCAACATCATGTCAACAATGGTGGGAGGGCCTTCGTGAAGGCTGGAAGGGTATTCAGGAAAACCTGGAGGAAGCGAAAAAAGCCTACAAAAAGCAGTTTGACAAAAAACACTCCCCAGAGTGGGATCTAAGGGTGGGGGATACAGTCTTCTTGTCAACAAAAAACCTTCCCCTTCCCCAATCCTGCCGTAAGCTTGCACTGAAGTTCTTGGGGCCTTTTAAAATCAAAAGGGTCATAAACAAAGTAACGGTGGAACTCGATCTACCCAAAGCTCTAAGTAAGATCCATCCTGTTTTTCATTGCAGCTTGCTTCGGAAAGACCCTGGTGCTACGTCCTTCCATCCCAGGGCCCCACTGCCCCCTCCGACGACAGTGAGGGGTCAGAGTCACCATGAAGTCCAGGAGATCCTGGACTCCAAAGTCAAAAGGGGGAAACTGTATTATTTGATCAGGTGGAAACACTTCCCCCCGAGCTGTGATGAGTGGGTCGAATCTCAGAACGTAGCTGCTCCGCAACTGCTGAAAAAATTTCACCTACTGTACCCGCACAAGCCCAAGGCGGGCCCCGCGGGAGGGGGCGCTTAGGGGGGGCAGTATGTCAGAACTTGTATCTTTACTGCTGCTTTCTTATAATGCAACCAATGCTGTATTGTACTCTCACTGTGATTCAGAACGGTTTTGTTACTGAACCAAACCGACTCCATGTTGTAACCTTTGTTTAACCCAAAGTGCTTGAATAGTAATTAACCTTGCCCCACTGGTATCCAAAATATTTGGGGCTGTAGAATGAGTTATGTTATGTCTCTGCACATTCTCACACTGGGACCCTTTGAAGCCGAACAGCATGGCCTTCGGAGTAGGGAGGCATCCTCTCTACTGATAGTGATGGTGAGAAGACAGATGTGCCTGTAACGGTGTGAATTGTTGCTTTGTGAGATGTTTGCTTTACGTGTATAAAATTGAGTTGGTGCTGGCTCTCGCCATCACTGTTATCTTGCCTCTTCCAGTGCTTAGTTCTTTCTAATAAAATCCTAGCTTTGTAACCAAGTATGGGATCCGTTTGAAGTTCTTAAGTTCTGACAGTATGAGAGAGGGTCTGGAGCATCAAGCAAAATAGTACGCAGTAAACAGAATGTCTGTAGCTCTTCACCAGAGCTATGGATATCTTGTGAGACTTTGTATTTCATCTACACTAATAATCCTCTTATCGCCATGGCCAAATTGAGGATGGCCATTGACTAATATTTCCAGAACAAATGATTGGCCCATCACACATCTGTAACCCCCTCTGGCCTCACATTGGCTGACTCTGCTCTCCCCTGCCAACTCAGGTCCAGAAATGTTGAACAAACTGCTTGAAGCAGGCTTCCCTCAGAGATAGCCACATCTCCATCTTTTCTCTGTATCCTTTCTGTCAACCAGCCTCAGAAAGGGCTGCAAAGCTGCTGCAGCCTCACAAAAGGCGTCTCAGCACACTGAGCTTCCAAAGGCTGCAGAAATAGCCAGAGATGGCTGAGATCAGCTCCCCATGAGATGGGGAGGAGTGAATGCCTTCACTTGGGTGGGTTGGAAGACAGCAGGGGGGGGCACTCACCTAGTGGCCTTTAGAGATACCTTTCCAGGTTGGTGAGAAATTCCTGGAGATTCTGTGGTGGAGTTTGAGGAGGGCATGCGAGTTAGGGCTTCAGAGTGGAGTCTGCCAGACAGAGGTTCTTGCTGTAGAAGCTGACTGGGTGATTTTGGACCAGTCACAGACTTCCAGCCTAACCTGCCTCATGGCGTTGTTTTTGAAATCAAAGGGGGAAGAGGAAAATGATGTAAGCTGCTTTGGTTCCCCACACACACACACACACTGTGAAGAAAGACTGTCATTTTCTTATGTAGAGGCTGCAGGGAGGGGAAAGGTGATGGAAACTTGAAGTCAGAAGGGCAGATAAAGGGACAGCTCCACCTGGGGGTTTACTACCCTATGCCTGGCTGCTTGGTACTGTTCAGCGGCAGCCCCCCTATGACAGCCACTGTGGCATAGGAGTTAGGCCTTCAGAACCGGATCTGCCAGACCAAGGTTCTTTCAGTGGAAGCTGACTGGATGATTTTGGACTAGTCACAGACTTCCAGCCTAATCTGCCTCACATGGTTGTTGGTCAGATCAAAGGGGGGAGAGGAAAATGATGTAAACTGCTTTGGTTCCCCCCACACACTGTGAAGAAAGACTGTCATTCTCCTATATAGAGGTTGCAGGGAGTGGGGAGGTGATGGAATCTTGAAGTCAGAGGGGCAGATAGATAAAGGGAAGGAGATAACTCCAACTCCAGGTTTGGAAATTCCTGGAGATTTAAGAGGTGGGGCCTAGAGAGAGTGGGTTTGAGGAGGAATAAGAACTCTGACAGGTACAATGCCATTTCCTGCTGGGGAACCACTAGAGATCACTCTCTAGATGGCAGAGATCAACTCCCCTTGAGGTGGATGGCAGAGTAAATGCCTTTACTTGGGTGGGTGGGAAGACAGCAAGGGTGCCAGGCACTCATACAGAGCCTCCTTCTAAACCCCTTTGTATTTTTCTTCACAACAGGTCTTACTCCTAGTATGAAATAAAAGTCTAGCTCATGTAAGATACAGAGTCTCAGCTGATTCAGTATCTCCAGTCTTTTATGAGGACTGAGCATTTACAACATTTTGCATGATCCATAAGACTGAATATGTTTGGCAAGCAATATATGTGAGAAACAGAGGCCGTTCTGTGTATGCAGGATTTGCTGTACATTGCATCTTTATGTTACAGTATTAACCTCTCAAAACAGACAACTGATCTAACTCAGATTGGTAATCTAACCCCACGCAGAATTCCAGGTGTAGTCTGACTGGAATTTTTGGTGTTAGGGATGTGCATGGCATATATGATTTTCATTTTGTTTCAGTCTTAAAATATTTCTCTTTATTAATATGATTAAAACGCATACAATTTCATTTTCAGTATAAATGTTCCTAGTTTCCTTTGGTTTCAATAGCTGTCATTTCTTTTTCTGTCCAACTATGATGAAGTTCTCAGGGACTGTAGTTCTCACTACAAGGATCCTTCCTAGTACATTTTAGACTGATAGGAAGGGAAGGGAAGGGAAGTTTTATATCAAATACAAATACTTAATTGCTGAACAAAGCAGTACTGTATAATATATAATAAAAATAGGAAGGTTGTGTATGAAACCACCTAGTTATACCAGAAGCAAGGGTGAGAGATTATTTTTTAAAAAGCACTTCAGTAAGGAATTTAAACACTGCACCTTACCATACTTTTCTTTGCTGCACTTAGTCTGAAGCTAAGTTCCAGGCCAAGTTCCAATACTGAAAGTAAGCCAGGCTTCTGAAAAAACAGGGAAGTGGCAAGGAAGGTCCAGGAGGTAGTAAGGTTTAGCTTTCCTCCCTACACTGTCCATTTTTGTTAAAAACTTTCTTACATGCGCACCCCAAAAATATGGCCAGATACCTGAATAATGGCCACATCCAAATGTTTCCAAATACTACTTCCTTTATTCTTTTCAATTCAGATTTTCCATAATGATAATGTTAATGAATAGGGCACAGTTCATCCAGGATTTCATTGCCTCCATTATGAACATGGACCTGTCCCAAGTAATTTTCTGTCCCTACACATTTCGCAGGGTGCATTCTAAATCTGGTCTATTACACTGATGATTACATCACTGATCTGAAGATTACACCAGCACCTTCCCTTGAAAATCCTCATTATTGAAAGTATGTGTGTGGGGGGGGAATAATAACTCCCCAACAGTGAATATGCACAGAAAGGGCAGACATATGGAACAACCATGCTCCCAGCAACAGTGGATCAACTCCCAAGAAAATCAGGATTAACGTAAGCATGCAGAAAAGCTCATACTCTGATTGTGAGTTGGAGAAACAGAAGGTGATTGTAAGCTGCCTTGACACTCCTTAGGGTAGAAATAAGCAGTGCATAAAAGCCAACTCTTCTTTGTTGCTGTTATTTTCATAGTTTGACAATGACACTAATCAGGGGTCATTTTGTAGAAAAATAGGTGATGGAGCTCATCCAGGGATCGTTATAGAATCATAGAGTTGGAAGGGACCTCCTTGGTCATCTAGTCCAACCCCCTGCACAATGCAGGAAACCCACAAATACCTACCCCAAATTCACAGGATCTTCATTGCTGTCAGATGGCCATCTAGCCTCTGTTATGCAGCTGCACCTACTATTCAATGGACAAGGAAGTAGAACTCTCAGAGAGGTTCAGAAGCTGTGTTCCTGTGAGCTCAATCTGAGGTCTGGCACTAATGTTTATCAGGCATTGCTCTTTGTGTCGCATGCTAATGCCTTAGCCAACTTGTTTTGATTAAACCTTCTGCTCCCCATATTTAACCCTGGTGACATAATCTAGAATGGAAAATAGTATCTTTTTAACTCATTTGTCTTGTTATGTTTAATGTCTGTGCTGCCTTTAAATTGGGTTGTACCTTAACATTTCATTTAAATGACATTTGAATTCAGGGCGAGAAAACAGAGGGGCTAGTTCAGTAATTTGGATGATAACATTATTTTGCTTCCATAATTCAATGTGTGCATTGATTATGTTTCTGTGCTGCTAACCAGTCATTATTGGGTTTTTTTATCTTCTCAGACATGGAGGTTGGCAGAAATTTATGCCAAGTGATTTTTAAAAGCTCCATGGTTGGGGCTTTCTGCTGATTTCCAGTGCCACTCAATTGGAACTTTGTCTTCCTAGCTCAGCATAATATATCACTTACATCATCCATAAAGTCCTTTTCATTTTCCCATTAATGTGATGCAGTATAAGCTGCTGGCAATTGACGAATGTGACATATGCTGTCACTTGTCAGTTCATGTCACTCTGCTTTGCTTTACAATAAACATGTCTCTTCACCCTGTGGGTGTGATTCATTAGGTTTGTTATATTTATCTTCCTCAAAGGAGTTCAAGGTCCCCTCCTTTTCTTTTTTCTCACAACAATTCCTTTTTCTCACAACAATTCTGTGAGGCATGTTAAGGTAAGAGAGCTTTCTTGCTAAGAAGCTCAGAAAGCTTGTTGTTGAGTAGGAATTTTAACCTGGGTTTCCTTCTAGCCGAACAGTTCTCAAACTTCACCAGTCCAGGAACTCTCATCTTGATTTAAACATTTCCAGAGTTCTGCCATCAGACATAATAAGATGTAAGCCTTCCCCAATCCCTGCAACTGTACCCAGCACACATCAGACAGTACCATTTCCAAAGTGTGCAGTTAGTACAGGTGCCAAAGTGGTGCCTGTAGATCTCTCTGAATTACAGTTTACCTTCAGACTACAGAGATGAGTTCCCCTGGAGAAAATGGCTGTTTTAGAGGGTAGCCTGTATGGAATTATATGCCACTGAAGTCCCTCCCCTTCCCAAACCCCTCCTTCCCCAGGCTCCACCTCCAAACCTCTAGGAATATCCTAGACAGAGTCTGGCAGCCCAGACACAGCTTCCCATGAAAGCTTCCAGTCTCCACAATCCTCAAAGCAATACAGTGAGACTGACACAGCTTCTACACTTTAAAGGCAAGTTTTTAAGTGTTAGTATTCTTTATATATGGTTTGCAAGGGCAACAACTCAACTCAAAAGGCCATGACCTAAGTTCAAATGAGTCTTCCCACTTGATTGATTTTTGGGAGGATTACTTTTCAGCACAGGCAGATGCAAAGACTATGGCTTCCTCTCATTGTGTCATGACTGTGATGTTACGTGTCTTCCTTCCATGTGCCTACAGAGGGTTCCCTGCTGCTGCCACCTGAAGTTTTGTCTCAGGTCTTGAAAAGGTGAAGACCACTGGCTTCAAAACTACAATAGGAAGATGTCAGATGGGAGGATGAATACCTTAGGCCAGGCTGAAGGAAAGCAAGCAGGAAGCTGCTTATCCTTAACCATAACTTCCGCTCTGCCTGGCTGACAGCTGTTGCTTCCATGCTCTGCTCTTCTTCCAGTGTGTGGAGACAGCATGAAAGCAATACACATGTGCTGTCCTCAGCTCAGCCAATTTTGGTGTTTTGAAGGGGAACTAAGAGTCTTTTGCACACACACACACACACACAAAGCTGACATTTTCCCATTGTGTCTCCCTGCTAATAATTTGATGTTGTTTTGAATACACCTGTGTCTGTTGTGTGAACCTCAAAGCACAAACCTGAGTGAGTACCCTATTCCTGATATGCAGGCTAAAGGATATATCACAATAATAAGAACACGAGAAGCCATGTTGGATCAGGCCAATGGCCCATCCAGTCCAACACTCTGTGTCACACAGAGGCCAAAGAACCCAGGGGCCATCAGGAGGTCCATAAGAACATAAAAGAAGCCATGTTGGATCAGGCCAGTGGCCCATCCAGTCCAACACTCTGTGTCAACAGTGGCCAAAAAACACAAGTGCCATCTGGAGGCCCACCAGTGGGGCTAGAAGCCCTCCCACTGTGCCCCCTCCAAGCACCAAGAATACAGAGCATCACTGCCCCAGACAAGAGAGTTCCAACAATACACTGTGGCTAATAGCCACTGATGGACTTCTGCTCCATATGCTTATCCAATCCCCTCTTGAAGCTGTCTATGCTTGTCCATCCCCATCCTGGTCTCCTCTTCCAAGCCTATATTTATACCTTTCCCCACATGCTTATTCTTCTTCAATACCCATCTCCAGACCACCACCCCACCTTCCTGCAGTTCACATCCTTTCATGAACCCGAGCATTGATTTTACATGCAGAAGGTGCTGGGAACAATGCCCAGCATCTCCAGTTAGTGGATCTCAGGTCACTGGACTGGGGAAGACCCTGGAGAGTCACTGCAAGTGGGGGCAGGGCGTCCCGTGCTCAATGGTGGATGCTTAACTGCAGCGCTCTCGCTTCCTACCTACTCCCTGTAAAAACTGCATTGAGCGATCAGGCGGAAAGGGATTTCCTTAATGGGAAAAACTCAAGAGACCTAAAAAGGGTGCAAAAGGGCCTGACCCAGCATCGGTTAAAGACTATTTTAACTCGGAAATAATGAGGAGGGGCTTACCATCCCTAGAACACAACAGTTCAAATTTGCAAAAATCCAACAGATTACCCACTGCAAACAGGTGGGAGCAAGGAAATGGTGTGAGGGGTGACATCACCAGCACAATGATGTCACTTCCGGGAAATACTCAGAAGCAATGGCAGTAGCTCTAGGAATTATTTTAAACTCTAGTTTTACCATAGCATGTCCAGTGATTCCTAGAGCTACTGCTGTAGGAAGTGACATCATCATGCAGGTGATGCTGTTGAGTATTTTATTTATTTTTAATTTTCATTCTACTGTCAATTGATGTGGCAGAAAAGAATGGGAATTTGAATGGGACATCCCCCATCTTGTCCAGGGGCTTAGCAGCTGTACCCAGTTTGTGAAGCAAAGGAGGCATGTGCACCATGGGAACAAATGACTCTGTCCAGAAGGATATACTTTCAGAGTTGTTTGTGGCAGCAGGTGCTTACCCAGTTTGTTTTTGGCACCCCTAGGAAAGAAGGAGAAAAAGTAGCTTTGCTGGAGAGAGGCTTGGGGTGGCCATGGGGGTTTTCTGACCTCCCAGATGAAACAGGGAAGAGCTTTCAACTCCATTCCCCCATAGCAATTTATGTTTGGGTAATGGGTAATGCCTGACCCATGAGATGCTGCTCATGAGATGGGGCAGCTGTCAATAAACATTGACTGATTAGCAATGAACAGGAAGGGAGAGGCATCCATTTCTGGTAGGTGTTGATAGGTAGCAGCAGAAGCATCTAGGGCAGCTGCTCCGCTGCATGCAGGTATATTATATGGATAGCAGTGTCCACCCAGTATCCATTCACCAACTATGCATCCATGAAGCCTTCAATACCAAATGATGAACACCAGGAAGGGTATTAGTTGTTGCTCAACACCAAGAGCAATTCACCACTATCCATTTACCTCAAGGTGTAACTGGTACTGCTGCAACTATACAAATACAACATCTTCTCCTCTCTCAAATAACCACCCTTCTCCGAAAGGCACACAATTTCAGGATGGGGAAGTCTGCGCAAACAGAAATTAGTCCTGGATAAAATGAGATGAAGAAAGCAAAACGAAACTAAAAAAGAGAAGTGAAAATTAGAAAAGTAGGAACACGCACTAAGAATTTTTTTCTTCAGTTATGTGTGTTACAGAAATGGAGACCCATTAACACATATTGGTTAGAAATTCAGCTCCATGGCTATTAAAGAACATTGCTCTGTGCTATGCAATCCACACTGTCATCCTGTTAGTTTCTGCTTTGTTTCCAAGTGTTATTCAAGGTCAGGAGTTTAATCTCTAAAGCCCTCTATAGTATAGACATGGTTACCTTAGGATACCTCTCCTGCTATGCTTCTTAGCTGGTATTATGATCAGTAGGAATGTGTTTGCTAAGAGTCCAAAGATTCTATCTCTAGGGAATTGACCGCAGCTTGTTCTCTTTTTCATGACACATGCACATCATTGTCACTCCTCGTATGCAGTGTCCATCAGGTTGCTGTTCTGTTGACCTTCAAATAACAGTGCAGCAACTATCTTGTAGGCAGGCTTTATATTAAGTTTACTTTACTGCGGTTTTTTTAAAAGGCCTGCTGTGTAGCCTGGTGCGCTAAAGCTACAGCTATTTCCACCCATATAAGCTTCATCATAATTTCAATATGTTAGAACAAACAGGACCAGGACATTTTTAAAAAAAAAAAAAAGTGCTACCTTTCTTTTCATCTCTCTGTATCTCAATACGGCTTTCCTGCTCATACAACTGTATTCTAGATATGATGTTTCTATTTTACAGCTATAGCTTGTGAGCGCAATGTATATTGTTGTAAATCAAAGTTATTTCTGAGCTCAGTGGATGGTTCTTTTGCCTCAAACCCTGTAAGCAAACAATTTCAGTGATGGTCACGTAACAAGAAAGCTGGCTTCAGACCCAGCACTGTTTTCCTGGAGTGCTATTTTGCCTGTATCTGTAACAAATGGAGAGAAGGAGGAAAAGCCAAACTTCAAAGCTCAGCACCAGGATTCGGCTGAAAACAGTCTCCCTGTAGTGAGAAATCCAAGCCTTAGCTATGCCCCACTCAGATCTCAGCAGGTACAGGGTGAGATACTCTGGATGTGACTTCTACATTGAAGTGGTTTAAAATGTGGCGGCCAGGTAAGATCACCCATGGAGGGCGTTTAGTTTTCAGAGGCACCCAGAATGGCTTGGATCCAACAGAACATGTCCACCTGTGAAGAGTGTTAACTTCTTTGTCTCCCACCCCCCTTTCCACAGCAGTCCAAAATGACTGAGGCAAGAAAGTCACACTCCACTGGTGAAAATGCTCCATTGTATCCAAGCCATTGTGGGCATAATGCTGTATCAGTCCTTGGAATGCTGCCTAGTGACTTCCTCCCATATACTAGTTTCAGTCTGTCTAAGTCCTGATCCATCTGATCCTCACCTCATTATTACCTTAACCCCTGTCACCTGATCCCACTTGATCTCTTTACTTTAATCCCCCACCCTTTTTTTAAAATCCTACGAATGGTATTCTTTAGCCTTCTGGCTCCTGGTCGAACAACTCAGTTTGCATTTGTGGCACATTGACCCCTGAGCATGTTTTCATGTTGGTTCTGGCCTTCATGGTCAGCTTAACATGATTTTTGACACTGACTGTGAACACACACACAATTGCCTGGACGTGTTTTCCTTTTCAGAACTGAATGCCAAGATCACTGGAGCTTCTTTAATGGCCCCATCCAATTGGTATAAATGTTTCTTTGTATTTCAAATTGCAGTTATCTTCTGAGAGATCCCTGCTTCCAACAGCTAAATGGCACCTCCTTCAATGTTTCAGTTCCTTCAGCCTCTATGTAGTTCAGCATAGAGGTTGAAGGAACGTCGATCTTATTGGAGCTGAAGGTTTTAGTGAGCAACAGGGAGTCTTTGCAAGCTATACTTAGTAAGTAGCTGGGATTATCTATTCTACCGTCCCCAGATCTCTAATTTTCTTGCCTTCCATCTGTCCATACTACTAAAGAGCTGCCTTAAAGTGATGCCTTGGTAAGAAATTCTCAGCGAGAAAACAGTGGTCGACTGTTTTCCTTTGCCGTTTGCCTCAAACCTTGTGCCTCATTACATGGTTACAAGGCAGGAGTGTTCTGCCTTGTCAAGGAAGCATAAAATGTCCATTCAAATCTGCAATGCACATGTTTTCTTAAGGCCGCTCCATAGAAATTAGAATTCATGCTCTGCTTTTTCCTCTCATTCTTCCTCTCTGTTCTGGGGAGGGAGGGGAAACCCACAGGAAGCTTTTAATTTTGTGTTGCTCATTATTAATATCATTAAATCTCTCATATGTTTAAAGACCTGGGAGCCTTTTTATGAAATCTAATTAATAAAGACAAGCCAAAACCACAGTAAAAGTAGATGTTTCCTGTTTTATTCTTTAAGGTACTAGCGCAGTAGTTCTAGTCATGTTGGGACTGTCTCTTCGATAGGCTGGCTAGTGCCTGTAATAACAGCAGAAACTGTGGCCTTGTCCCACAGTGGCACCCTTGGGATCCAAAGAATACTGAGGTACTCAGATATGCCTTGCCTTGGCATTCTGCCCCTCCCCACATACGTATGTGATTTTCATGATTATGGACAGAATGATCTTTTTGGTTGTGAGATGTCTGTGAGCCCAAGGGTTACAGCCAAGTCAACCAATGTCAGGATAGGACAAGGTTGCTAATTCAGATTGAAAGGGTTTGTGATGAGTATGGGTTGTTTCTTTGTGTCTGTGTATACAGATAGCAGCTTTAGAAGCTAAAGTGGAAGCATCTAATCCCTTGCATCTCTGCTGTCATTTTCTTTAAAGTCTTTCCCCTACCACAGCTATCCCTGTGTCTTAAATGTACTTTCAATACTCTTTTAGGAGACATCTCACTGCCTGTACATAAAGGGAGACAAAATATCACGTCCACAGTGAACTAGTCCAAGTCACCACATTGTGTCCTCTGCTATGCTAGCAGCCACATGTAGAAAATGTGCATTGTTCAAGCCTTTAGAAATAATGCTGCTGAGAGTCACCATAAGCCTCAGACAAAGATTCTGATTGGATCCTAGATTCAAAGCAAACATCATATGAAAACAAATCACATAATCATTTGACTGGTTCCACAGCTGTCAGTGTGATCAGATCCCTCAAATGTGTTCCTTTATTTTCCCTTCTCAACCGTTCTGTTCAAAAGCGAAGCACAGCTGGACAGACTCTTCAAACCAGCTAGATTTGTAACATCAGCTAGCACGTGGAAAACCAGCTAACAGATCTTCACAAGTAAATAGTCCTGCTGTGTCTGCTGCTCTCCCCTCCCATCAAGAAAAATGTTCTGCTGATGATTCTTGGAGGGGGGTGGAACCACCTCTCCCAAACATATGACTTCTTTCCCAGAATCTTTGGGGCTTGAAATAATGAGTGGAATTAGCTTACTTCCATAGTGTCCTGTGCCCATTTGTGACTAACGTGCTTTATGCTAGCTATGCCTTATCTTATCTGCCTCTGTACTAAATTTCCTTCTCCTCCTCCCCTTCTCAGTCTTGTTTCCAGAATTAGAGCACCCACATGCCCTCTTTCTTCAAATCTCATCCCCATTCATTGCCTAAAAGGTAAAGGTAGTCCCCTCTGTAAGCACCAAGTCGTTACCAACCTATGGGGCAATGTCATATCATGGCATTTTCTTGGCAGACTTTTTATGGGGTGGTTTGCCATTGCCTTCCCCAGTCATCTACACTTTACCCCTAGCAAGCTGGGTACTCATTTTACTAACCTCCTCATAATTTCTTCCCTTTCCTGCTGTCTCTCAAATTGCCATGTCCATCACCCAAAGAGAAGTCCCCCTCATGATCTTATCATCTTTCACTTCCTCCATTGACTTGCTCTCACTAAAACCTGGTTCATCTCTCTCTGTGATTGGAGCAGCCAGTCAAGTGGGAGGAACCTCAATCTCTCTCCCTTGCCTGCTCAGCTGTAAAATTGCCAGCAACCCATAGGAGAGGCAATGCAGCAGCTGGCAGAGACAGTCCTACTAGGGTTGCCAATTCCTAGCTAGGGGCAGGGGATCTCCTGCCCTCCCCCCACTTCAGAGTTATCAGAAAGGGTGAGTGGAATGTCCACTGGGAACTCCATTACACCCTATGGAGATTGGTCTCATAGGGTATAATGGAGAATAAATCAGTATGTATCTGGGCTCGGGTGGGGGGGCTGTATTTTGAGGTAGAGGCACCAAATTTTCAGCATAGGATCTGGTGCCTTTCCTCAAAAAATCCCCAAGTTTCAAAAGGATTGGACCAGGGGTCCAATTCTATGATCCCCAAAAGAAGGTGCCCCTATCCTCCTTTATTTCCAATGAATGCAAGACATTTAAAAGGAATGCAGTCCCTTTAAATGTGATGGTCAGAACTCCCTTTGGAGTTCAAACAAGTGTTTCCTCTAAACTGAGTTACTGTGATCTAAATCACAGTTGTTTAGCCTCTGGCTCACATTTTTGTCTTAGCTCACGAAAAATGCCCCAGAGCAAACTAATTTCTTCAGCAGCTCACAACTTTAATGCTAGTAGCTCAACATGTTAGTACTAGTAGCTCACAAAGTAGAATTTCTGCTCACAAGACTCCACAGTTTAGAGGGAACAAAACACCCCCAAAGTCTCCAGGCTCCACCTCCAAAGTCCCCAGATATTTCCTGAGTCAGACCTGGCAACTCTGAGGCCCACAGAAAATGGCATTGCACTGTCCTCCTTTCCTTAGGCCTGTTCACATTACAGAGAGCAACTCAATGGCTATTTAATGACATGTGGTTTCAGGAACTCTACTTTGTCCCTCTGTAAATTCACCACAGAAATACAATAAATAACTATGAAGCAATTTTGGACAGAATATTTCACTTGAATTAAGGGCAGCATATATGCTGGGAAATTCTCCTCATTCCAGGATTTGGGCTATGGAACATGGCCAGCTTGTTTCTGCAGATACTTTAGTGAATATTGAAGGTTTGATTATTCTGCAAAATTGGGGGGAGTTGATGGTTAGAACCTGACTAGGTAAGTGCAGCTGGGTTGGTGCTTTGAACAGCATTACTGACATTGTACTGAGGGCAGGGTGAGCCTGTGTTCCCACTAGCACAAGAAATAGCAAAACGATAGCAGACAATATTTATTTCTCACTTTGCCTCTTTGGCCTCTTGCCTTCCCCTTGCTGGGTGATTCATATTGCAGAGTGTTTCTGTGTAGGCTCTGGAAATATCTGTATCTTGGTATGTATTGTTACTATAGGTCTGATATTATCATGCATGTCTGAGCATGCTAATTATTTCTCCTAATAAGCTATCTCTAATTTCACCTTATCCAAGGTCTCAAAATTGAGAGTACAGCCAGCATAGTGATTCAGCATCTTTATTAAGTGACTACAAACTACCACCAAGCACTCAGAACATACATGTCAAGTCGACGGATTCAAGAATGAGTCAAAATTGATACTAAGTTCCCATTTATTGATAACCGGTACTCTGGTGCAAGCCTCTAGCTTGCTAAGAATGAAACCAATACAGTGATACATGGGTTTTAAGGTACACTTCAAAACATTCCTACGGGGGGGGCGGTGTTACAGGAGGAAACATTCACACACAACTACTAGATACTTCCTCAGACAATAGCTAGCAAATGCTCTTGAATTGTTATGCAAGGCTTCCTTCCACCTCAGGTAGGGTTGCCAATCCCCAGGTGGGGGCAGGGGATCCCCCGGTTTGGAGACCCTCCCCCCACTTCAGGGTCATTAGAAAGCGGGGTGAGGGGAGGGAAATGTCTGCTGGCAACTCTGTTATTCCCTATGGAAATTTATTCCCATAGAAAATCATGGAGAATTGATCCGTGGGTATCTGGGGCTCTGGGGGGGCTGTTTTTTGGGGTAGAGGCACCAAATTTTCCATATAGCATCTAGTGCCTCTCCCCAAAATACCCCCCAAGTTTCAAAAAGATTGGACCACGGGGTCTAATTCTATGAGCCCCAAAAGAAGGTGCCCCTATCCTTATTTCCTATGGAAGGAAAGAATTGAAAAGTTGTGCCGAACCTTTAAATGTGATGGCCGGAACTCCCTTTGGAGTTCAATTATGCTTGTCACAGCCTTGATCTTGGCTCCACCCCTAATGTCTCCTGGCTCCACCCCGAAAGTCCCCAGATAGTTCTTGAATTGGACTTGGCAACCCTAGCCTCAGGCCCTGAGAAGGCACCGGCTAGTTCCTTCACCCCAGTTACAAATCAAAATAAGAAAAGGTGGGAAGGGGAGCAACTAAGGTAGAACATTAGTAGCAGTGGATCCATAAGGATTTTAACAGGGCCTATTGCTTAGGCCATGATCCCCCAGTCTTAAGTCGTTATTAGTCGATCTTGACAATACAGCAATATATACAGTTGGGGCCGGGGAAACGCTGCCCCAAGAAGCAGAAATCATCCTGTGATTGCACCCTTTTTGGAGCCTTCAGTAGAATATGCATACTCATTGGCAGATCCTAGGATCCTCTAATACTGCCTCCCGATTGTCGTTTGAATTATGCAGCCAATCGGGATGCAGATCTCTGGATCCTCTCAGTCTATTGTGTTGCGCCTCAAGCTCAGGACACCACACTCAGAACCAAGTGTAAAACCTAAGCTGGCAGCTCCTTTAGCCTTGAAGCGATACGCAACATAGCCAAGGTAGTTTCTTTTATGCTCTGGCTACTTAAGTGTAAATTCTGGGCCAAGCTGGAAAATGGACCATGTTCTAATGGACATGTTGCTAAGTAAATACATGTCCCTAATAGCACATGGTAGTAACAACACACGTAAGAGTGCATAAAACATAAGCCATGTTGGATCAGGCCAATGGCCCAACCAGTCCAATACTCTGTGTCACACAGTGACCAAAAAACCAGGTGTCATCAGAAATTCCATCAGTGGGGCCAGGACACCAGAAGCCCTCCCACTGTGCCCCCTCCAAGCACCAAGAATACAGAGCATCACTGCCCCAGACAGAGAATTCCATCAATACCCTGTGGCTAATAGCCACCGATGGACCTCTGCTCCATGTTTATCCAGTGTGATAGCCACATGGAACAATAGCCTCACTCAGGGCTCCCTGGTGATCCAGGATACTTTTGATTTTGCCCAGCCTTTTTAATTCCATGATGGCCAATACTCCCACTCATGTACATACTCCATGCTCAGAAGGACTGTTAGAATTATTATTCCCATACACTTTTTCATCCACAGCAGTATATCCACACCAGGATACCAATGACCTGTTGATACCTCTGTCCTCCCCTCCAATGGCATGACTATAGGCAGCCTTTCAGCTCTGGTTTGATGTTGTGGCAAAGAACCACTGCCCTTTCCCTCTCATAGGGTTGCCAGCCTCCAGGTGGGGCCTGGAGATCTCCCATTTTTACAAATGATCTCCAGCTGGCAGAGATCAGCTCCCCTGGAGAAAATGGCTGCACTGAAGGGTGGACTCTATGGCACTGGACCATGCTGAGGCCCCTCCCCTCCCCAAATCCCACCCTCTCCTGAATTCACCCCCAAAGTCCCCAGGTATTTTCCAACACAGACCTGGCAACCCTATGTCATTAAGATGTCTTTGGTGTTTGCCAACCAATGACCTTTATGCAGAAACTGTTTGCAATAATTTTTGGCAATAACAAATTTAGACATTTCTGCTGCTGCTCTAAGCCTCACAAACATTTCCCTAGTATTTCTTTTTTTAATTACTTAATCTATTGTATTATAACAGAAGTCATGAAATATTACATTATGTGCATGCTAACCACTCTCATGGCTTTTGTTGAACCAGAATTCACAGGAACAGAGTTCCTGCTACCTTCCAGAGCATTCCGGGTGGCTTGTGGAGCATTCCAGCATGCTTGGAGAGAAGGCAGGCACTTAAGGGACTGCCTCTTGAAGTGCCTGCCCTCTCCAAGCCTGCTTTCTCCAATCGTTTAGCTTAATCATTTTTCTCCAATCATTTAGATTAAATCTTAATCATTTTTACTGTCTCAAAAAAAAAAGAAGAAATTACTGTAGTGTAAGAGATCTGATGACTCAAAAGAAGGAAAGTGATGGGGCAGGGGGATATGACCTTGTGTTAGATTTTTTTTTTCCTGATAACTATTACATCTCTACATCTTGGAGGATATCAATCAGCTTTATACAGATGTTCCAAGAATCTGCTTCTCCTGGGTATTCCTTCAAGGTTAGTTATTGTATATCTTCATATGTAGCATGTACACAGGTCGATATTGAGCTTTGACCAAAAGTGCTCAGGTCATTCTTATTAACCTCTTGATGACTCTGAAAAGTCTTCTATAGCAAGGTTGCCCTTACCCCATGCAGCCACAAAAACCTGAATTGTATTGCTATAGCAGTAGAATATAAGCAGCAAGTGACAGCATGTCATTTTCAGAAAGAGGAAGGGCGTTTTCCCACAGAGCTTACCTCGGAGCGACGTCCCTCTTCACCGTGCAGCGTCTGCGCGGATTTCCCACCGACTGCTCTGCATCACCAGGAAGAGCTGCGGCTTTTGCTAACGTAAACTGGTTTTTAGCGGTTTACATCTGCAACGCAAAAGGTCCGGCACTTCTTGGTGATGCGGAGCAGTTGGTGGGAAATCCACACAGACGCTGCGCGGTGAAGAGGGACGTCACTCCGAGGTAAGCTCTGTGGGAAAACGCCCGAAGATTCTAACTCCTTGTTCTGGCAAACCAGCTTTTGGGCTAGAGGAGTGTTTAATATGCTCCTAATCTATGTCTATGTCCTAATTTCAGATACTGAAAGCAGAGATAGTTTTTAGAATTCATTTCAAGCATTATTGGTATCCCACAGAAATCAATGATCTTTGTGCATCTTAAATGCTCAACCACTCCCTTCCTCTAAAAGCCTCTTTTAAAAATCTCTTCTTCAAGGCTACTTTTACCATAATTCTGCACACGAAGGCATCATTAATACAATTCTCAACATGATCCCATTAGAGGATACTTAAATCCAGAGATTGGAGCTATGAACAGATAAGACTGATGTTTCTACTAACCTGAAAAAAGCCCCAGGTTTGCAGAAGAATCTGGAATCTAAAAATTTAAAAATATGTTGGGTGGTTAATCCCCCCACCACACACATAGAAGCAGCACTTTTAGCTTTAAGAAACTAATGCCCTCAGTGGTAGGGTTGCCAAGTGCAGCTCAGGAAATATCTGGGGAATTTGGGGGCAGAGCCAGGAGACTTTATGGGTGGAGCCAGGAACAAGTTTGTGACAAGCATGACTGAACTCCAAAGGGAGTTCTGGCCATCACATTTAAAAGGACCATGTTACCTTTAATGCCTTCCTTCCATTGGAAATGATGGAGGATGGGGGCACCTTTTGGGGGGGGGGGTCATAAAGTTGTACCCCCTGGTCCAATATTTTTGAAACTTGGGAGGGGGGTTGAGGAGAGGCACCAGATGCTGTGCTGAAAATTTGGTGCCTCTACCTCAAAAAACAGCCCCTCAGAGCTCCAGATACCCACAGATCAATTCTCCATTATATCCTATGGGGATGGGTCTCCATAGGGTATAATGGAGTGCTCAGTGGACATCCCCCCCACTTTCTGATAACCCTGAAGCAGGGGAAGGGCTTTCAGACCAGGGGATCTCCTGCCCCCAACTGGGGATTGTCAATCTACTCAGTGGTCATTGCTGGGTAACAACAGTTTTATCTGTCTTCCAACCTTGGTTTCTGTCAGTAAAAGGCAAGGGTGGGGTAGAATGCTTTCAAGGTCTGTTTTGGCCTTTGAGTCAGGACTCATTGGAACCAGGCGTGACATCAGCCACTGGTGACTTGCTGCTTCCTGACTTGTGTGACTCACCCAGCAGCAACCACCCCATGAAAGTTAGTGTTTCAGTGGTTAGAGTTTCAGATTAGGATATGGGAGACCCAGGTTCAAATTCCCAGTCTTCCAGGGATGATCACTGGGTGACTTTGGATCAGTAGCACAATCTCAACCTAACCTACCTCACAGGATTGTTCTGAGGATAAAATGGAAGAGAATGATGTAAACTGTATTGGGTCCCCATTATGAAGAAAAATGAAGTATAAAAAAGTAAATAAGTATCAATACAGCCAAACATTGAGGCAGGTAGAAGATGGGTGGATAGGAGAGAAAAAAAGCAAAGAAAGGGTTTGCCAGCAGGAAGTTTGCCAGGAGGAGGTTAAGAGGAGATAGTATGAAGAGATGGATATGTGGCAAATGAGTTGCCTCCCCCGCCCCACCCCGGTCAATCCTTGCTTGTTTCCCACCATGCAACTGGGTATTGCCATGCAACTGGACTATAGTTTTCCTGGGTAGAGGCTGACGGAGCTAGGGAAGGAGGGAAAACTAAAGACAGGGGAGTGGGAAGATAAAGGTACATTGGCTGATGCAGGAAAAAGGAAACAGAAAAGAGAAGCGGCTACGGGGGCTACTTGGTAAGGGAATGAAGAAACAGATGAATGAGATTCTTCCCCCAAGTTTGGGAGACAAAATCCTTTTCAGTATGGCTTGATGTATCTTACATAAAAGGGCCATAGCCTAAAAGTAAAGAATGCACTTTGTATGAAGGGTGTGGGAATACACATGTGCAAATATGCAATTTCTTGCACCTTTAGTTAAACAATCTCACATCTCCCTGGAACTGTGAAATGCTGTAGCCAGGCAGAGCACATATCAATGGTCTAGATAAACTAATGGTTTTGTTTTTATAAGTCAGCTTCTTGTATTTTATAGTTATTGGTCTAAATTAGATATTGCATTTGTCAGTGCTTAAATCTACTGATTTTCTTTTATTCAGACTGGTCACAGTCTGGTGTGTGTGTGTGTGTGTTTTAATACAAACAAAAAACTTTACCATTGGCAACTACTGAATGTTCACACCATGAGTAGCCCTATCATTAACAATTTCTTTGAAAAATCTGCATTGTCTCCAGTTTTACTCCTTTAGAAGTTTTATTTATCAAAGATTTATAAACTAATATATAAATGAAAATAACAATCCAATAATATTCCAGCCTTTTAAAATTCCATGGCAGAAAGATGTTCCTGTGCTTAATAATATGCACAATAAACACCTCATATAGATAGTTTGGTCTATATCTGTCCAATGCTGATTTCAAGGTAATATCATGGTCATGGAGCGCCCACTCCATTTTGATATTCTTCCAAGTAGTGACAGCATAGCCCATTAAAAATTTGGCAGCATTAGCTTTAGCTGTGTCTAATAATATACAGATCTATGTTTCCCTGTTGCTCAAAACAGTATCTAAAGAAATGATTAATGAAATCTCACGCAGCAATACATTTAGTTTGTCTTTAAGGTGCCACTGGACTTATGCTTTATTTCACAACAAACTAACATGGCTGCTCTTCTGGAATTACAATAAGCCTTTAAGCCATTGGTTTCCTTATATTAAAAATACCCTTGTGTTTTCTCCTGGACTTCATCCAAACTGTGCCTAGATAACAGAAGGCTGATCAAGGTGAGAAAAGATCAAGATGAAGTCTCATTATTCAATCCATTGCTCAAGCGGTTGAACACAAAGCCTTCTGTCCTGATCCACTGGAAGATTTCCATGATAGGTCAGTGTCAGAGCTGCAGCTTTAATTATAAATCTCCATTGGGTGATGTAAAATTCATGTGATCTACAGACAATAAAGATCTACAAATATGTTCATTGTGACATCAAAGACCTGATGTTTGAGGTCTTGGGTTGCTGCTTACATCAAAGGAAGGACATTTTTTCTGGATGACTCTTGTTAGGCCTGATTCAGGTATTAGATGTGCATTTAAGAAAACCTAGGTGTCTAGTAAGCTTTCCTATACCATACCATTTAACTAGCCAAATGTATGTCTCAGTAATGCTATAGGTTTGTCCTATAGTAAATACTGTTAGAGAATCTCTGTTTCCAATCTATGCATCTTATTATAGTACATCTATTGCATTCTTAATGTAGACAAAGCATTATACCATCCACCCACCACAGTTACATAGAAAACTAAAGCAGAGCAATTACATCAGTCTATAGAAGTTTCTTACTCCAAACGTAAGCAGGTCGCTGCAAGCAGACTCTTCTGAGAAGCTTTCAGTCAGTATGTATATGTTAATATAAGGTGCTAAAATCATCTGCTAATAATAGCTTACTGTCCTACTTGGTAAGGGCATATATTCTTGACTAACTTATCTCATAACTTCAAACTCCTTCCAAGGTCATTTATACTTAAAATGTCTTCTTAGAATATATAAAAATGTTAGAGTCAAATCCAGGAGCACCTTAGAGACCAATGAGAGTTTCAGAGTATAAGTGTTCAAGAGTCAAAGCTCCCTTCATCAGACATCAGTAGAAACTGCGATCTCTGTCCTTTTATTCTAGTCAAAAGGTAGGGCAGATGTTGTTAAGAATACTTGTAAAGGATGTAAAGGTAGCCATGCTGAAAATGTTAATTCATTCTTGCTACTTTTTGCCTTCACTAAGTATATTTCGATTACAAGATTCTCATATGTATAGTATCATTTTGCCCTCAATCAATACTCCTATATTTAAACCATATCTTCCTTTTGTGAAGTTGGAAATTCTTGCAATTCTCAGATACTTCTGCACCTGGGCCTCAACAAATCATATCTATTGACAATGGGTTAGACAGCTTCTAATTTACACAAGGCCATATCATTATATTACTACTTTGTTTTCCTATTGTTCTTCAAGGCTATTCTGTTCTGGGTTTCTAAGCTCCCTTCTTGGTACCCGAGAGGCCGGGTTCGTTCTCTTTATTTGTGCTGCAACATTTTCTATAATCTTTTTGGTCAAGTCCAGCAACTGTTCCCCTATATTTCTGGCCATATCCATACCAACATGGTCCTGGGAGACTTACAGCCCAATCCAGAGATAAGGGGTGGCCAGCCAAGGTGTAGCTGCTGCACCGCTAGTAGACTTCCTGAGGACTTCGGCACGCTGGAGCATGGGGAGGGGAGAGGCGTAGCTTGCCATGAGGGAGACGGTCACCATGGCAACGCCACTGGCAGAGGCACGGAAGGGAGGCGGAGGCAGCCGAAGGGGAAGGCCACCCCCCATACCCCAGTCCTGGCGCATGCGCCGCAGCTCATGACAGTCAGGGATAGGGAGAGGCAGCCCCAGAGAGGCTGATAGCCATCCCCAACCCGCCCCCAAACAGAGAACAGAACCAATGATAGGCATACCATCACAGGCAAAGGAGAGACGGCCCACCAACATGGGGAGGGAACAAGAGTGAGGCTGGGCATGCACGCACAAGAAGCCTGGCTTGGTGGTGAGGCGGGAGCGGAGGCGATGTCAAGTCTGCTGTATTGTTATTAACATGCTGTCTAACTCTGGTTCAGAAGCAAGGGATTCTGGGCTCTTACTGAACACCGATGCTGCTAGCTACCTCTCCTCCCCCCCCTCCTCCTCTTAGCTATGCCTTTGTTGTGTAGTCTGCTTTGAAATGCTGATATGTGAACAAGATTGTGGAGCCTTCTCAAGCTGGGTGTCTGTGAGAGTGTTAAGCGCCAAGGCCTTGGCTTGGGAACGAGGGAGTAACATCCTTGTGCGAAAATATACTGCATAGAGTGCCCCGCCCGTAGGAATCCTTTGATCTATACCTTAAATGCTTGGTTACTGTCCATGTACCCCAGTCCTTCAATCTCTATCATGGTCTTCCGTTCTGCTTTCAATAAACTAGAAGCTTTGTTTTACCCAAAGACTTGTTATTGAATCCAGCCGACTTGACAGGCGAGACAGGTCCACACGGGACCACGAAGAAGCCGTCAATCCCCTCACACCCTCCTGCTGTCAGAGACTGCCAATGGCAGGCAGACAAGCAGGAAGTACCAAGTGCAGGAGTTCACTGTCATAGACAGCGGCTGGAATGTGCGTCTGGGAGTGAGCAGCCCAACAGCAGACACACACCCACCCAGAGACCCCCTGTGCTGCCCTGATGCCCCCTGCCACATGCACAGAACTCCTCTCCTGGGGGCTGCAGAACTCAGAGTGCATCAACCACAGAACTCTGAATCCACTTCATCAGTCTCCCCTTAATGCCCTGCGCACAACAACCCTGTGGGGTTGGGTAAGCTGTCAATCTGGGCAGGCTGAGGAGCAGAGATAGAGATCAGAAGCACCTGCAGGAGCGGCGGCTGGAAGAGCGGGCTGCATTTCAGGTGGGCGCTCTCTTAAAGGGACAGTCTCTGACCAACCTCCCCACAATGGGACAGCCGCCACGCACACACGCCCCGTGCCCTGCCAGGGGTTGGGAACATGGCAGAGGGCAGACCAAGGGCAGGGAGGAGGCTGCAGCACAGAGGAGCGGGGTCAGCAAATGCCCCTGCTGGATCCCACTGCCTGGTTCAAGTGCCAGTGACGCTCGCACATCAAGCAGTCGAGAGCGAGGGGAGGGGGAGGCTGGGGGGGGGCACAGTGGAACTTACCCAGCCATGGGCGACAGTCCTCATATGCAGTCCTCAATATATCTTTTACAGTTCTTTAATAACCAAACCTATTATATATATTTTCAATATTACTTCATGATTAGTAGTACTTTAGTTAAAATTAAACATACATATACTCATACACACACACATAAAAAGAAAAGGGAAAATGTACATTTAGCTTGAACACATTGGCTCCTTTCTGAATAGCTGATGAAGATAAATCTTTTTGATTAAATCCCTATGAACTGAGATATTCACCAATGAATTAATCCACTATTCTCTTAATTTCCAGGGAAGCTAGCAAGAAGAATCTGCTGTGATTGAAGCAAACATCCTTACTAAGTGGAAAATCCCCTCTCTATCTAGTGTGAAAGTTCTAAAGGCAATTAGAAACGGTTATCTCCTTTTGCTCTGTTCCTTTATTGGTTCCCTTTTAAAATATACATTCCAAACAGGGTCTACAAAAGCATCTGTATTACCTTATAGAGCATGTGCATTATAATTGAACTTTTCAACTTAGAGATTCCCCTTATCTTTAGTCTTGAAACTTTCTTGCTTTTAATTCAGACAAAGGAACACAGCTGGAGCTGCTCTATATTGGTGGTTAATAAGCTTGTAGTGAAGACCAGAATTTCTTGCTCTTTTCCTTCCTTTCCTTTTTTAAAAAAGAGATTAAGGATATTTTGATCTGGCTTTGTAATAGGATAGCTATAAATTTGGAGTTTGTTATTAAATACTTTGCAAAACAGTAGGATTTTATAAAAATACTAAAAGGTCACAAAATGTTTGTAGAATGTAAAGGTAATACTTATGTAATAATTCTGAATATTTGAAGGTATTATTATTATTATTATTTATATTTCGCCCGTTCTCCATAGGGGCTCAGGGCAGAGTACAACATGAATAGTAAAATCACAATAAAATCAACATAATAATAAAACAGCATTACAGTAAAACCAATTTCAATATACATTCCAACAGAATAGTTCAGCAGGACCAGATGGCATAACAATACGATGCAGCAAAACAGTGCAGTAGGATTGTACAGCAGGGGAGGCCAACCGATCTAATAAATAGATGCCCGCTGCCTCACCCAAAAACCTGGCGGAACAGCTCCATTTTACAGGCCCTACAAAAGGCTAGCAAGCCAGGTAGGGCCTGGATCGCCATAGGGAGCTGATTCCACCAGGTTGGGGCCAGGACTGAAGATCTTGGTAGGCAGAATGAAGCGACCTCCGGAGCATATACGGGAAGAGACAGTCCCGCAGGTATGTTGGTCCCGGGCTGCATAAGGCTTTAAAAGTCAGGATTAACACCTTTAAGTGAACTCGGTACTCTATAGGCAGCCAGTGCAGGCTGCGGAGCACCGGCCACATGCTCGCCCGTACAGGTGATGCAGTCAGCAGGCGAGCAGCCGCATTCTGCACTCACTGTAATTTCTGGATCAACTTCAAGGGCAAGCCAGCGTAGAGCGAGTTACAGTAATCTAGTCTGGAAGTGACCATTGCATGGGTCACTGTAGCCAGGTCTTGGGGGGAAAGATATGGTGCTAGCTGCCTGATCTGTCGTAGTTGGAAAAAGGCATACCCGGCAGCTGCCATGACCTGGGCCTCCATAGAAAGTGAGGCATCCAGGATCACTCCCAGACTCTTCACCTGTTGGGTCAGCACTAACACAGCGCCATCCAAAGTTGGGAACTGGGTGCACAACCCACCCCCCTTCGATTCAGGCACAGGACCTCTGTCTTAGTTGGATTTAACTTCAGTCGGCTCTGCTGCAACCATCCCGCTACAGCCTCTAATGCCTTGGACAAATGTTCAGGGGCAGAAGACGGACTGCCATTCATCAACAGATAGAGCTGGGTGTCATCAGCATACTGGTGACAACCCAGTCCAAAACCTCGGGCAATCTGGGCAAGGGAGCGCATATAGATGTTGAATAACATGGGTGAGAGAATAGCTCCCTGCGGCACTCCACATATAAGTGGGTGTCGCAGGGAGGTCTGCTCACCCAACATCACATTTTGTCCCCGTCCCTGGAGGAAGGAGGAAAATCATTGCAAGGCTCCCCCCCGTATTCCAGTGACAGAGAGGCGGTGGGTCAATAGATAATAGTCAACCATGTCAAACGCTGCTGACAGGTCAAGAATAATGAACTATATACTTTTTTTTAAGTAGAAATAATTATAATCTATTTTTCTCCTTTTTTGTATTCTTTCCTTTACTCTTTTCCCACAATCCCCCAATTTTCCCTGTATGAAACTTACTTTAAAAAATTGACAACCAAAACTTCAAGTTGTATTCTTTGAAAATATGCATAGTCTCATGAGTAAAATGATGGCAATTACTGATCAGTATTTTCTAGAAAATTGTGAACTATGTAAATTGGGCCATGTTGTTAAAGAACCAACTTGTTACAGAAAAAATAATTGTAAAACACTTTATTGTTTAAGCTTGTTTTGTCATTCCTTTTTGTAAACTGACACCACTCAGGTTTGATACGGGAGTTTCTACACCATAGAAGATTTATACATATACAGTATGTCACAGAAGTGCGTACAACCCCTCACATTTTGTAAATATTTAAGTATATCTTTTCATGTGACAACACTTAAGAAATGACACTTGGTTGCGATGTAAAGTAGTGAGTCTACAGCTTGTATAACAGTGCAGATGTGCTGTCCCCTCAAAATTACGCAACACACAGCCATTAATGTCTAAACTGCTGGCAACAAAAGTGAGTACACCCCTAATTGATAATGTCCAAATGGGGCCCAAAGTGTCAATATTTTGTATGGCCACCATTATTTTCCAACACTGCCTTAACCCTCTTGGGCATAGAGTTCACCAGAGCTTCACAGGTTGCCACTGGAGTCCTCTTCCACTCCTCCATGACGACATCATGTAGTTGGTGGATGTTAGAGACCTTGTGCACCCCCACTTTCCATTTCAGGATGCCCCACAGATACTCAATAGGGTTTAGGTCTGGAGACATGCTTGGCCAGTCCATCACCTTTACCCTCAGCTTCTTTAGCAAGGCAGTGGTCATTTTTGGAGGTGTGTTTGGGGTCGTTATCATGTTGGAATACTGCCCTGCGGCCCAGTCTCTGAAGAGAGGGGATCATGCTCTGCTTCAGTATGTCACAGTACATATTGGCATTCATGGTTCCCTTAATGCAGCAGCACTCATGCAGCCCCAGACCATGACATTCCCACCACCATGCTTTACTGTAGGCAAGACACACTTGTCTTTGTATTCCTCACCTGGTTGCCACCACACACTCTTGACACCATCTGAACCAAATTGGTCTGCAGGGCTGTCGTCCCAGAAGGAAGCTTCTTCTAAAGATGAGGCACAAGAAAGCCCGCAAACGGTTTGCTGCAGACAAGCAGACTAAGGACATGGATTTCTGGAGCCATGTCCTGTGGTCCGATGAGACCAAGATAAACTTATTTGGTTCAGATGGTGTCAAGCGTGTGTGGCGGCAACCAGGTGAGGAGTACAAAGACAAGTGTGTCTTGCCTACAGTCAAGCATGGTGGTGGAAATGTCATGATAATTTTGAAGGGACAGCACATTTACACTGTTATACAAGCTGTAGACTCACTACTTTATATTGTAGCCAAGTGTCATTATTTCAGTGTTGTCATATGAAAAGATATACTTAAATATTTACAAAATGTGAGGGGGTGTACTCACTTCTGTGACATACTGTAAGTGAGGGACTTACATGATGCCACATATAGTCTTGCAGGATCTGAAAAATCTGCAACAAAAGAAGCTCCTGTGGAGTAATTCAGTATATTGAGGCAGATATTCAATTTATTGTGAGGATTTATATGCTACTTCATAGAAAAACTGAAGCAACAAATTGTTTCAAATATACATAATACATAGAATTTTACATATGGCTGTTAGTAATTGGTTAAATTATTATTATTTATTTGATGTATGGATCACCCAATCCCTCCTACTGCAGGGCTCTGGGTGATATACAAAGGCATTAAAAATATGTCAAGTAAAAATGAAGAACAGAATTAAAAATACATAATATTTTTAAGTAGATGTTGGCTACTAATACATAATTTTCCTGAATGCAGACTGCTGGCCACTTTGCTGGCAGGGGGGTAGGGAGTGAAGCAAGCCTGAAGAACAGGGGTGGGTGCCAGTCAAGATGGAAACCATTGCTGTCCACAACTAAAAGCCTGGTGGAACATCTCCGCTTTGTAGGCTTTGCAAAATTGTGTAAGGTTTTTTTTTGTTTTTTTTTTTGTAGCAGGAACTCCTTTGGATATTACGGCGTGCTCCCTTATGTAGCCAATCCTCCAAGAGCTTACAGTAGGCCCTGTAATAAATGTCCTGTAAGCTCTTGGAGGATTGGCTACATCAGGGGGTGTAGCCTAATATGCAAAGGAGTTCCTGCTACAAAAAAGCAGGATGACTAAATAATTGATCTAAACATAAGATGACTAAACAATTGATCTAAACATAAGATGACTAAAAAATTGATCTAAACATAACGTAGCTCAAAGTCCACTTTCCAATTTATTAAAAAGCCCTTGAAAAGAACTCTTTGTCTTACCACAAACTGGTAATTGGACTGGCAACTGAGAATGGCCAGACTCAACTAGTGCAAAGGAAACAAATGCTTGGATAGGGATGTACAGAAAGCACTGATCAGATTAATACAACTGGTCCTTGGGTATATATCAGTGAGATGTGGTCCTTTAGATATGTTGGTTATTAAGGACTTTATAGGTAAGCATCAGAATCTCGAAAGAACCAGTGTGAAAACAACTAGCACCTGATCATTTGAGCAGTGGTTTCTATATCACCCTCAAGGGGCTGTTTCTGTATCCTCTTCAAGGGGAGCTCAATAGAGAATGTATTACAATATCCAATCTGCTGTAGAGATCAAGTAAAGATAAATAAGAGGATAGTTTATGAGCCAGATGTGATTGAAAGAAGACACTAAATGAAACTGTGCCAATCTGCTTATCCATCAGCAAGCTCTCCCACAATCTCAAGTTCAACCAGTGATTAACTCACCCAAGCCAAAGCTGCACACTTCCCCCCCCATCCCATTCCTCAGGAGCCTCCATCTTGCCTGAGTTCAGTTTTACCTTGTTCTTGCCACCGCCATTTGACCTGAGCTTTCAGACAATAATTTAACAGACCTTTGAGGAGAGGCTGCTGACTGCACTGAGCAATGTTCCACTTGTCCACTTACTATCCCATACTTTCTCTTGATTTTTTTAAGCTAGTACATTATTTGTATACATCCTGCATATATTTTTGCAGCAGATAATTAAAGTGACTGCCAGCTTTTACTGGCATACAAACATAAGCACTGGATTTCTTGTGTATAATATATACAATGAGTAATGCCTCATATGGACTAATTTCGATCATGCACATTTTGTGGTACAAAGGAAATTTATCAGTTTGATAAATTCAGCAGTTAGATATTTGTCCAATAGGAGGATTTTTTTTTGGGGGGGAGGGGTTGATTCATTTCACAATTCACAGTTTTCACATCAACTCTGAAAGAGGGCAGAGTAAGGTGTGGACCCAAAAATTGAAGGGCAGATTATTATTGTGCATAACAAAACTTGAATAATGAAAGATAAAAGAAAAATGAAAAAGAAAACAGTCAATTACTTAATAACTGTTACAGCATTACATCAATATCCTATGTTATATTCTGAAAATTTAACCAATCTGAACTATATAATTGTTGTGTCTTGCATTTCAGTCCCTGAATTTCCAACACAGCATGACTACGTGAACTGAGGTGAGCCGTGGAAAACCGTGGATCACCTGACTGTAAGGGACTGAGGGTGACCGCCAATTAAGATCTGTGGTGGGAACTTTAACCAGGCAGGATTGGACCTGCCAAGGAAGTGGGTTGTTCCAGGTGATAGTATATAAGAGGGGACCTGGCCCCGCCATGTTGTCTTTTGTAATGTGCTCCATATTAAAGTATGTTTGCGGTTGAATGTCTCTAGACTCAGTACATTACACTGGCGATGAGGATGGGATCCTGTTGAGCCAGCCATTGCCCAGCTGCACTGCAAGCCCCGCACAAACGCTCCAATGCTCTAATCGTGCACTGGGCCATACATTGTGGCTGGAATCATGGCTGTCACTCCAGGACACCAACTACTGGAGTTCAACCATACCCCACCAGACCTGTGGGAGCCATGGGTGGATCGGCTCAAGTACTACATTGAGCTGTACACGATGGAAGCAGCCGGCAAAAAGAAGGCACTCCTCCTGAGTTCGTGTGTGGTCAAGACTCTGCAACTGATGAAGCACCTTATCACACCCACCACACTCACATCTGCTACATATGACAGCCTGATCAAGGCTATGACTGACCACCTATCACCGCAGCCAACCCTCTTCGCATGCTGGTATGTGCTCAGGGAGTCTTAGAACGTCTCCCATGCTGTGTGGGAGACTCCTATAGTCACACCCGTGAAGCCCAATGAGGATGTCTGCATCTGCGTGGATTGCAAGTGCATCATCGGTAAGGCCCTCCAGGATCATGCATATCCTGCTCTGGTGGTGAGCCACATCCTAGCATCATTGGCCAGCTCAAAGATTTTCAGAAAGTTAGACTTAGCCCAAGCTTACCAACAACTTCTAGTGGATGAACAAACAGCTGAGGCGCAGACTATTGTTACACACAGGGGAGCCTTCAGGGTCAGGCAGTTATAATTTGGGATCAGCATAGCTCCGAGGATCTTTCAAAATCTCATGGACTCTCTCCTTAAAGGAATCTCCGGAGTACAGCCATTCTTTGATGATGTTCAAATCATGGCCCCTAACATCGAAGAATTCAGCTGCCATCTCCACGAGGTCCTGCACCATTTCCAGATCACAGGCCTCAAGGTGAAGCACGAGAAGTGTTCATTAGGGGTTCCCAGGGTGGAGTTCTTGGGATCTGCGGTCAATGCCATGGGAATCCACCCAACCGACGCTAAAACAATGGCGATCGTCCACACTCCGGCCTCCACTTGCAAGGCGGAGCTCCAGGCATTCTTGGGGCTCCTGAACTTTTATCACTCGTTCCTGCCCCACAAAGCCACCCTCGCGGAACCCCTACATTGGCTCCTCGACAAACACATCCCATGGGTCTGGGGGGGGAAACAGGCCGCCGCCTTGCAGGTGGTCAAAAACATTCTGGTCTCAAACGGGATGCTGCAGCACTTCGACGAGACCCTCCTGGTGATCATGGCCTGTGATGCTTCCCTGTACGGTGTTGGTGCGGTCCTGGGCCACCAACTTCTGGATGGGCGAAAGGTCCCCATGGCGTATTATTCACTCATCTTGACACTGGCGGAGCGAAACTACGCCCAAATAGACAAGGAGGCATTGGCAATCGTGGCGGGAGTGCACAAATTCCATGATTACCTCTATGAGCGGTGTTTCATGATTGCCACGGACCACTAGCCATTGCTGGGCCTTCTCACCTCGGACCACCAGACTCTGCAAATCCTATCCCAGCGTATTCTGCGGTGGAACAAGTTCCTTGGCGCCTACACCTACACGCTGGTTTACAGGCCGGGAAAGTCAGTGGGCCATCAGCTGCCTTCCGCTACCATTGGCAGAACCCGATCCAGCGCCCACTCACCACGTGATGCTGATCAAGACGCTGCCCATTTGGCCCCTGCACGCCGTGGAGATCGCCCGTTTCTCAGCCTGTGATCGTATCCTTTCACGTGTTTTGGACTGGGTGGTGAGGGGTTGGCCTACCAGCTGGGTCAACCCACAGTTCAGGGCTTACAGCTCCCTCCAAGACAAACTCTTGGCCCACAAGGGCTACCTCCTAGGGGGCAGCCGTGTCGTGGTCCCCCCCTGCTGTAGAAACAAGTGCTGGAGGTGAGAGTATAAAAGACAGTATATAAAAGGGGATCTGGCCCCATCATGTTGTCTTTTGTAATGTTGTCTTTTGTAATATGCTCCAAAATAAAGTATGTTTGTGGTTGAATGTCTCCGGACTCAGTACAATAATACTACTTATTTCTAAATAGGATTAGCAGCTAACAGTTGTTGTCCAAAGCAAAGCCCAGGACATGTTATTGACAAGACATCTTTCTTTAAAGAAAAGCCCAGGACAACATGTTCTTTTGCTGATTTGAGGATTAATATATTGAAATTACATACTGAAAACAGGAATGCAAAGGGTACATGACTGAGTATGTTTTATTGCTGTTTCGTTTTGTCTTAAATTCTCCAGTCATTGTTATAGGCATCCATTTTACTACAGGGGTCTAACAACCATTTTTACTAGCAACAAAAATGGATCACTCACAATATTTCCAGGGATTAATTGTACTTTTTTCTCTTTTTGCCCACTGCAATTCTAAACAAATAAGATCAGGGCTTTTTTTGTAATAAAAGCCAAGCAGGATTTGCATATTAGGCCACACCCCTGACACCAAGCCAGTTGGAACTGCATTCCTGTGCATTCCTGCTCCAAAAAAAGCTCCCTGAATAAGATTATAATTTTGTAAAATTGTGTTTGTCCAGCTAACTTCAAGCAACTGAATCTGAACACAGGGCTGATTCTAACATAACTTATAGAAGGTAGAAACAGTATTTTTAGGTCCAGTTGACTGAAAGGCAGTGTGTGAGAGCTGACTGATGAGGAAATGAGTAGTAAATAAGCCAATCTAGTTTATCTCCTTTCTTACCTGCTGCTTCTTTCATGCTACATAATTGCTGACTGTGCAGTCTTCCTATGGGAACACCTAGCAACCTGGTCAACCAAATTCCAGTCTCACCCCAAGACAAGAAATAGTTCTGAGCAGTATTCCCTCTAAACTGAGCTAGTGTGAGCTAGCTCATAATTTTTTAGCCTCCAGCTCACACATTTTTGTTTTAGCTCAGGAAGGATGGCCCCAGAGCAAACTAATTTATGCCACAGCCAAATCCCTCACTCACAACTTTAATGCCAGTAGCTCACAGTAGAATTTTTGCTCACAAGACTTCACAGTTTAGAGGGAGCATTGGTTCTGAGTGTGGGTCAGAATTCCTGGATGAGTACAGAGAGGATCACCCCATCAGATGCCATCAGTTGAGCAGCGGGGAAGAGGAGATTTGGCAGGAAAGGAGTATGTCAACAATTGAGCCTAGCTTTCCTCCCTGTCTGTTCTCTCATTCATCAGCAGTCTTCTGTTCGCCTGATTTCAGGTGTCTCTACATGGATCCAATACACTCCTGCCAGCACACAGAAAGGCTGAACTATAGCCTAGGTGACAAAAAACACAAGGAAATAACTAAACATGCAAAGTTAGAGCCAGTGTGGAGGCAGCAATGATTGGTTTCCTTTCCCCGGATGTAGTAGTGCCTTAAATTTTACCCTCATGCCTTGCCCTTCATATTGAAGATTCCCACTGACTCAGAGAAGATTTTTCCAGAGCATTCTTATCATCTTGGAGTAAAAAAAAATACCTTCTTTTAGCTAATACAAGATACTCAAAGGACATACTGGGTAAATTAACTATTATTTATAAAAAGGTGTTTGTTATAAGCAGACATTTTCTAACATTTAAAATAACCAAGCATGAATAAATAAGGGGATGGAAAAACTATTTATATGAAGCATTTGTACCCTGCCTATTCCAAAAGAGCTCAAAGCAGCAGACAACACAATAGATCAAATAAAAATCCACACATAATTAAAATAAAAATTCCAAAAATTAAACCATCTGTTACGGAGTGCACTTTTAAAAGCTTAGAAGTGCTATGTAAACAGATAAAGAACTGTAAACGGTTAATTCTTCACAAAAGCAGTGAACCATGAGTGACAGGCTGTTCCAAGAGATCTTATTGATTAGGATCAACTGAGCAGAGAAAGATTTCTGAACTAGATGCTGAAGAAAATTCAGTCTATCAAAGATTTCAGGTTTTCATGGCTGGTAACATCATTAGGGTTTGTAGAATCTTTCGGGATTAAGTGCCATGTTCTCCTGGAGAAAGTTTTCCTTCCAGACGTTTCGTTCTCAGCTGCGGAGAACACCCTCAGTGGCGTTGCAGCCGGAGCAGGCGCTCAGACCTTCTTGGCTGCTGTGCATTGAGTGGAGCCAGGGCTGCTGGAGAGCTGCTATTTCTAGGCTGGAGGGGGTGTGATGAAAGGGCAATTGGTTTGTGGATGTGCCCATTGTTTGGTGGGGCTTCCTGGAAGGGTAGTGATAAGGAAACTGGCTGTTGAATGTGACCATTGTTCTGTGTTAATTGCTGGGAGGGTTGGAAGGGGTTTGAAGATAAGGAAGATTGTTGTTGACTGTGCTGATTGTTCTGTAGAATTTGCTGGTTGTTCTGAGACTTTCTGCAATTTATAGTCTGTAGGGTGTTTTGCAGAGCTGGGTGCCAAGATTGGTGGATGAAAATGCCTTCTTCCTTTCTGTTAAAATTGTGCTGGTGTTTGTAAATCTCAATAGCTTCTCTGTTCAGGCGGGTATGATAATGTGAGACCGTAGAAAGGTCCTTTCTACAGTCTCACATTATCATACCCGCCTGAACAGAGAAGCTATTGAGATTTACAAACACCAGCACAATTTTAACAGAAAGGAAGAAGGCATTTTCATCCACCAATCTTGGCACCCAGCTCTGCAAAACACCCTACAGACTATAAATTGCAGAAAGTCTCAGAACAACCAGCAAATTCCACAGAACAATCAGCACAGTCAACAACCATCTTCCTTATCTTCAAACCCCTTCCAACCCTCCCAGCAATTAACACAGAACAATGGTCACATTCAACAGCCAGTTTCCTTATCACTACCTTTCCAGGAAGCCCCACCAAACAATGGGCACATCCACAAACCAATTGCCCTTTCATCACACCCCCTCCAGCCTAGAAATAGCAGCTCTCCAGCAGCCCTGGCTCCACTCAATGCACAGCAGCCAAAAAGGTCTGAGCGCCTGCTCCAGCTGCAACGCCACTGAGGATGTTCTCCGCAGCTGAGAACGAAATGTCTGGAAGGAAAACTTTCTCCAGTAGAACACGGCACTTGATCCCGAAAGATTCTACAAACCCTAATAAAATTCAGTCTGATTTCAGCCCTAACTGCAAAGACTCAGTTTCTGAATTCTGCCTTGACTGAGAGTAGTTTAACATACACAGGAGAACAGGGAAGTTGGCAAGGATGCGTGGGTAGTTAGATCTAGACTCTCATTTGGGCCAAGAAAAGGGGATAAATCTTCTAATCAGAGGACAAATTCCCTACTCAGTCAAACAGGGAGTTAGCTCTGAAGAGTACAGAAATCGCTGGTCTGGAGTGGTTAGAAACTGTCTTTGGAGGCCCTAGGAGTCAGTTAAAAACTCAATATGATGATGATGATGATGATTTAGACGATATTGGATTTATAGCCCACCCTATCCCCTGAATTTCAAAGTCTCAGAGCGGCTTACAATCTCTACCTTCCTCCCCACACACAACAGACACCCTGTGACCTAGGTGGGGCTGAGAGAACTCTCCCAGAAGCTGCCCTTTCAAGGACAGCTCTGCGATATCTAGGGCTGATCAAAGGCCATTCTAGCATGTGCTAGTGGAGGAGTGGGGAATCAAACCGAGTTCTCCCAGATAAGAGTCTGTGCGCTCAACCACTACACCAAACTGGCATTTCAATGGAAAGGGTTTGGTACTGGAAAGAGTAGACCAGCCTTCTGAAAACCAAGAGTCAGAGAATACTCAGAGAAAGTATACTGAAGTGTTTGGGGAAAACACTGGAACAAAAGCCTCTGAACATAAAGATTCAAGTAACTGTGAATAGCTTAAGAACCTCCCCCCCCCCTGTGAATAGCTTAAGAACCCTTTTTCTCCTTGTGTGAAAGAATGGTGGCATCAGGGGGTGTGGCCTAATGTGCAAATGAGCTCCCGCTGGGCTTTTTCTACAAAAACAAGCCCTGGGCAAATAAATCCATAGACCAGAAGACTCAAAACCCAATGTAGACATCTATACAGAGAAAGTCCCTCTCCCCCTCTTCACCATTTATTGACATTACTGTTAGTTGCTTCTGGTGGATAGCTACTACCCTTCTTGCAACCCACTGTGAGAGAAGAAGAAGAAGAAGATATTGGATTTATATCCCGCCCTCCACTCCGAAGAGTCTCAGAGCGGCTCACAATCTCCTTTACCTTCCTCCCCCACAACAGTCACCCTGTGAGGTGGGTGAGGCTGGAGAGGGCTCTCACAGCAGCTGCCCTTTCAAGGACAACCTCTGCCAGAGCTATGGCTGACCCAAGGCCATGCTAGCAGGTGCAAGTGGAGGAGTGGGGAATCAAACCCGGTTCTCCCAGATAAGAAGAGAGGGAAAAGGGACTGGGCCAGTCAACATCTGCAGTCATCACTTGCTCTGCATATGGTTACTAATTCTGCTCTGTCTACTGCTACCTGCAGAAGTCTAAAGGGGGAAAAATGGGGTACTGCATCCTTACCAGCAGGAATATGTTGAAAGAAGCCAAAGCAGGAAGCTGCAGTTAAGACAAAACATAATCTGTGAGAAGGCAATATAGACCTCAAAACCAGGCACTGAAATGGTTTTTAGCTAAGGTATACCAGCCTGCTCTCTTTTCAAACCCACTGACAAATTTTTTCCATTCCTAATGGCTACAGGTGAGTGAGAGGCTGTGATGATGTCCCAATAAATACCATGTGGGAGGGAAGGGAGGAATCATATTGCTCTTTAGGCAGATGCTCACTGCCATCAATCATTACTTTGCTTATGTCATGCAGCCAGTGTGCTTGGCTGATGTCTACCTTACAGAAAACTGAGTGATTCAAACGGGAGGAAGTGGCGAATTCTTATATTGGTAAAAACAGTAGGTGGTGTCAGAGAGACAGTCATGATAAAAGAGGTTTTTTTCCCCATGTCTTCAGTATGATTGCCAGACAATTAGGGGAAAAAATACTGGCAGTCATTTAGGGTTGTTTTTCTAAACTGCTGACTGTGAAGTAAATAAATATGGTCAATCAGACCTTAGAAGAATTTATCAGCACCGTCACTGAAAATTATTTTGGATACATTTCGCAACGCATGGATCCCTCATAAACTCCATTGAAACAAAAAACAGCTGGGTTGGAACTTAACTTATTCCAGCCCCCAGTTCCCTTGTGTTCATAAATATCAGAACATGGGCAGTGTAATCAGTGTAAATAGATTATAAAATGGGTTTCTAAACCCACTGCACAGGACTATACATTTGTCAGCATGGTAAAATAAAAATTGTAAAAAACAAAACAACCCAACCCGAATATTAAATCTTGTTAACATCTTGTGAACAGTAATATAATATCTTGTGAACAATAATTCTCTGTAACTTTTACTTAAAGGGATTTAAACTGATCCCCCCCAAAATTAAAATTAGATCTGAAGATAAATGCTAATTGTGGCTCACTCCTTATTGTTTGTGGCTACGTGGATGACTCTCAAATATCTGTTTTTTGTTCCTTGTTATGTGGATGATTCTCAAGCATCTGTTTTTTGTTTCTTTTTTCTATTACCATGAGAATTCCTAAAGCCTACTCAAACATATCAAGGGTAGGCATAAGGGAATGCCTGTACCAGAATGCATAATCCCCAGGCAAAGGACTGGAGACTTCTCACATGCTTTTAAAAAAAATTAAACCATTTTTAAAATGAAAGATGCCACTAGGAGGTTGAGAAGGAAATTTAACTCCTGCCATTCTCGTTTGAGTTTCCCATTTGTGTCAGAAAGGATGAGGCAAGGGGGGAAAGTTGGGAAATAAAAGGCATGAATGCACAGATACTGCAAGGTGTGTTGAGAGAGCCAAAAGAGCACTATTTGGTGGAGAGGAAAGGGCATAGGGAGGGATTTAATGGGTATCTTTGAAAACAAACTTAAGAGTTAAACGTGTAACAACATTGCTTTTCTTCTGTTACATAGTGACACAACCCTGTGGGTTATTTTTTTATGTGGTCTCAGTACAATCTGTGTTCTGTACCTCTGGAGTAGATAAATAATATTGATTTGTAGATTTAGGAAATGGAACCCAACAACCACACTCTCCAAGAGACAGAATGTTATAAATGTGGCACTGTATTATTACTACGGGCTTCCCAATATTTTCTTTAATGAGAACTACTGTTGAGTAACGAGCGTAAGAAGGGCCTTGCTCGATCAGACCAATAGTCCATCTAGTCCAGCATCCTGTCTCACACAGTGGGCAACAAGTTCCTCTGGATGTCCAACAACAGGGAATAGAGGCGAAGGCCTGGCCCTTGACGTTGCCTTCTGGCTCTGGGACTCAAAGGATTAGTGCCTCTGAATGTGGAGGTTTCCCTCACTCACCATGGCTAGTAGTCATTGATAAATTTATCCTCCATGAATCTATCTAACCCCTTTTTAAAGCTGTTTATTCCTGTGGCCATGACTACACTATACTGGCAGTCAGTTCCACATTTTAATCACTCCCTGTGTAAAGTACTATTTCCTTTTATCTGTCCTGAACTTACTGAAAACTATTCCAAGTTACTCCCCCTTCCCCAATATGTTACCAACTTTTATTCTGTCGGGGTGGGGGGGGAGGACTAGGAGTAGAACCAGGTTATGAAGCTATCAGCTAAGGAGGGGGAAAAGGAGGGGGGAGCCAAGAGCAGTTCTTTTCACAGTGGGTCTTCTTAGGCAGTGGTTCTCTTCCTTTTATATCTAATGTTCCACCAATAACTCTATCATAGAACCTGGGCCCCACTATGACAAAAACAAAGAACCCCTCTTTCCAATAAAGATATTTATATGCTCACAGGTATTTGCTTATTACATATTTACTAGTAATAAGGCCTGTTGTGAAGAAAAATACAATGGGCTCTAGAAAGAGGCTCTGGGTGAGTGTCCCTCCCCTCGCTGTCTTTCCACCCACCCAAGTGAAGGCATTCACTCTCCCTCTCAAGGCAAGCTGATGCCATCTGGAGAGTAGTTGTAATTCTAAGTGATTCCAGCCCTCACCTGGAGATTGGCAACAGTTGTTCCCCAGGAGGAAATGGTATTGTACCTGTCTGAAGCCTCTCCCTTTACTGACAAAAGTAGCCTGGGTTGCCTAGCAACTGCCTCTGGCTAGCACTTCCCAGGGGGCAGCCATGGCCTTTAAGGAAACACTCCCAGCGAGGCCCAGCATCCCTGGCTATTTCTGTGGCCTTTGGAGCCTGCATGTGCTCGTAGGCCTTTTGTGAGGCTGCAGTAGAACTGCGGCCCTTTCTCAGGCTGAATGACAGAGAGGACACAGAGAAGAGTTGGAGATGTGGCTGTCTCAAGGTAAGACTGCTTTTGGCAGTGTGTTTGACATTCCTGGGCCTGCAGTGGGTGGGAGAGAACAGACTCAGCCAATGAGAGGCCAGAGGGGGTGATGGATGTGTGATGAGCCAATAGTTGATGCCCTACAAGCCCACCCAGTCCCAATGAATCAGGTTGCTCCATTTTGCCACCACAACATGGGTTTTATTACTAAAGGATACCAGTGGTAGAGCACCTACATGGCATACAGAACGTCCCAGTTCACTCCCCAGCACCTCCAGTTAAAAAGACCAGACAGTGGATAATGTGAAAGACCTCTGCTTGAGACCTTGGAGAGGCACTGCCAGTCTGAGTGGACAATACTAGTCTTGATAGACCAATGGTCTGATTCAGTATAAGGCAGCTTCATGTGTTCAGGTGTGTATTTATAATCAGTCCTATTTTAAGAACATTAATAATGAAAGTGCTATTGTTGGGAGTAAATTAAATTGCTATGGCTTTAATAGATTTATTTATTTATTTATTTATTTACATTATTTATAGTCTGCCTTTCTCACTGGGACCCAAGGCAGATTACACAGAATGAGGCAATACAATCAACAGGATGAGACATTGAATAAACAATGAAAAGGGATTTGGGTTGCAGAACCAATCAGAAATCTAACCCCTCCCAACAGTTGAGGCAAAGCATAAGTGTTAACATGACACTTTAAATGATGCAGAAACTATACACACAGCTGCACAGTATACACAGAAGCTAAATGATGCAAGCTATACACAATAGTATAGACCCACAGTTCCAAATAATTTGTTCAAATAACTCTGTGAATCCTTGACAGGTAGAGTTGGCAGAAAGACACTAGCTGATGGGCAGCATGGATGCGGATGGGGATTAAAAGAAACACCCATGTGTCCAAGGTTACTACCGGCACACCAAAAGGTCAACGGTGGATAATCCATAGGGTGCAGGACTGGCAGGAGACAACACATCACCCTTCAAGGTAGACATGGAGTTTCACCTAGACTAATTCTGTGTCCTACCAGTGGTACACGTTGAGAACCACTGTTCCAGAAGATGTGCCAGATACTTTGCAATAGCTGGTACCTCATGAGACACCTGTTAGAGACTACTGCTCTAGAGATCCCAGAGTATGCCCCCGCCTCTGCTCTTATGTAACCAGTCAAAATTATTTTCTTGTTGCTTACCCCTCACCCCACTCACTGCTTTTCCTTTCCGTGTCAGCACCTCTCCTTCCGTACGGCTGTTTAACCATTTGAAAACATACCTCTTCTTTTTGAGCTTTTGATCTCTCTTTCTATGCCTTTCTCCACTCCTGTTATATTTTTAGATAGTCAGGACTCGATCTTTTTAGTACACTTTTTTTTTTTTTGAGTAAGGCAACAGGATAGTTAGGCCCTCTATAAACAAGCTAATCAACAACTATACTTTTTTAAAATCGTCTCCAAAATGTCGCATAGTGAATTGAAAACGTCGCCTTAACCAGAACTTGTTGCGGGGCTGGTGGAAAAGGCCATTTGGCTTGCACACCATCACACTGCGTCTGCGTAGTTCTTTCCCTGCTTGACCCTGCAGCCTGATTCTACACGTCAGAAACCGATTGCGATTTACTTCCACGGGTGTAAAAGGATCTCATTGCCTGGCTGCTATCTCGTCAATGAACACTCCCTCGGGGAGTAAAACCCCCCTCCGGCTTCCAAATAAACACGGCTGAGACCGCCATCGGCGGAACTAACATTTTCTCTCTTTTTCCCTTTGCCAAACGTAAGATAGCAACAGTGAGAAAGAAAATGATTATTTTTTTTTTAAAGGAGGGGGAGGGATGCGAACGGGAAGAATGGTGGGCAACGCTGAGCAAGAAACCGTAGAAGAGGAGGAGAAGGAGGCCCTCGAGCGGGGCTGCAGTTGCTGCTCTCAGTCAACAGGTTGCACCGTTCCCCCTCGGCAGCCCCGCAATGCGCGCGCTCGCCGCCTCCTTCCCTTCCCTTCCCCGGACGCGCTCTCTGCTATGCTGCGAGTGGCCAGGCGAGCGCGGCGCTGCTTCCCCTCCTATGTGTATCTGTGCTATCGCCTCTCTTTCCATGTCTGGGGGGGAGGCGGAGGAGGGAGGGAGGGAGGAGGCGGCGGCTGCAGCTGCTAGCGTCGCCGTCCTCCATTTTGTGGCTGGGGCAAGCCGTAGAGCCGAGAGCAGACGGGGTGGCTGGCAGTCAGGAGGGGAGGGGGGGAGGAAGGAAGGAGGAAAAGGGGGGGGCGGGACGCTTGGAGGGGGGAGGGGGCGAAGTGGAGGTCATTTGCTTGAATTAAGTGGAGGGGGGGGAGCAAGAGTGTGTGTGTGTCGGGGGGTGCGGAGGAGGAGGAGCAGGTGAGGGGCTAGTGGTGTTGCGTGTGAAGGAAAAAGGGGGAGGGTTTGCCTGCCTCCTTTCTCATCTGCAAAGGGGAGGCTGCTTCAACCCCCCCCCCACCACCCCACACCCAATCCCGTCGCCCCTGAACTCTCCTTCCAGGCTTCGCCAAGTTGTTTATTCGCCTCGCTTCTTGTGGGAGCCATGGAAGTTGGCGGCTAGAGAAGTCCCCGGCGCCCCCCTCACTCAAGAAGGTAAAGCGCTTGGTTTTAATATCGGGGTTGGGGTGGGGAAGGGTGATTTCTACTCAGGGGTTGTGTGGCTTTCGAAGGGAGGTGCATAGCTGAGGAGGAGGAGGAGGGCGGCGTGCATTTTCCTCAGAGGTCACCCTCCTCCTCCTCCTCCCCCCCTCTCGAGTAATAACCCTCTGCTGTCTTCTTCCCCCCCCCCCCCGCGGTTGGGGCTGAGTCTTAAGGCCGGATGAGGGGGAGGGGGGGAGGGTGTCGCGCCTCTCATTTGTCGGGTAAGTTCAACTTCTAGCTCGTCTGCGTTAAATTCGGCTTTGGGGGAAGGACTGCGTATGGTGGGGCTGGTGTTATTTTGTTTAGCAACCGTTTGGATGTAATTTTATGCCTTTAAAGTAATGTCTGGTATAGCCTTGTCTCAGAAAATTTCCAAGAGGCCATTAATAGTTCTCTCGCCTTCGCGCCCCCCCCCCTCCCCTTCCCGTGGAGAAAATGACATTTTCGATTTGTTTGCTTTTAAATAGTGAATGTTTCTAGACAGACGGTTTAAAAAAAAAATTAAGATGAAGGCTTTGCTCCTTTACCCTTTTCTTTGTCCTTTTTCCCCCCTTTTCCACCTCAAAAGCAATTTGGCGGGCCCTTGGGGTTGGAAACAATCAAGGGAATTAAAAACTCGGTACTTGCAGAGTTTTTGTAGCAAAGGGTTGGTGTTATTTTGCAGAAGTGGGCGTGCCAGCAGAATGCTCAACAGGTCCCGACACATTCTTCCTTTTTCAAAAAAAAAAAAAATCAGGTCTACTTTTGGTAAAGGGGGCGCATTTCAGCTCACAAAGATCGTGCTTAATTTTTTTTTTAGGTTTGCAGTAGTATCACGTGACAGATTTTTCTTCTTTGGCGTTGGCTATTTAGCAATGTGTGTGAAAGTAACACAGAAACTTGTCAAATGTAGTAGCTTCAGTTGTTTTATTTTCTTTTATTATAAACAATTTTTTAATGACATGGCAAAACAAAAAGTTTTCAAACAACTTCTAAAGATAGGTATTGTAGAATCAAATCGTTGGGGGGTTTTTTTGGCATGGTGTTTTTATTGTTTGTTTTGAAGGTCTCAGAGAAAGTTGATAAGTTCACAAAGCGCGTTTTTATGTTTTGGGGAGGCCTAATATGCCCCCCAAAGGACAGAGGTGACCATAAAACAAACTAACCAAATAAACATTCAGAATAGTGGTTTCCTTTTCCTTTCAACTTGTGAACTATTAAGGGTTGTCCTTTTAAAGGTTCATCTGGTCAAATTTGTCTGATCAATTACTAATGGGGATTGAAACATTCTATATAAACATACAGTAGATTTTGGATGCAATAATGTATTTGATTTTCTCCAAGCAAGTCTGTATGAAATGTAGCTAGTTTATTTAATAGCATGTGTTAAGTACAAATAATTTATTTTTGAATATATATATATTCTTTAAATGGCATTTATGGAGATTATAAAATATGTAAAGGAGTAATTTCTGTTACATTTTCAGTAATTCTGTTGGCATAATTATACCCCTTTTGAAATTTACGTTGGACCAGAGTAAAATACAATTAAATCAGTTGGGTAATCCCAGAACATTACATTTTCTTCCTCCTCTCCCAACCCAGTGTAACAAGTAGAAGTGGAAAGGGGAGAGAAGTTTGGGATGTTAGCCTGTATAGCAATTAATGTTTTTGTTGCCTGGGGAATATTTTTTCTTGATGAAAGTGTCAGTGGTCCCTATTGAAAAAGCATGTGGAAGCTGTAGGATGCAAGTTCTTGTATTTTTCTTTTGCATTACTAGTTGATTGAACTAAAATTTGTAGAGAAGAGTCTTGCAATTAAAATAAGAAATATTGGTTATCTCTGGTTTGAAATAGATAATGTCTATGTGCACATTTCATTTTGTGGTGTGTGGGTGTGTATGTGTACAATTCAGTGACAGATGAAGTAAGATATTCTGAATTAGTAGTTTTCTTCATGTTTAATGATGTAGGTTAAATGCAACTTTAATAAATTGTAAATTTAGAAAGGGGCTTAAAATTACAATTCCAGGCTCTTGGGATGGATTACAAACTTTATTTTAGAAAAGAGTAACAATGGAAAATAATGTCTGTCTTTTTAATTAAGCCATATACTGACTCTCTTTGACTTGCAATGCATTTGATTTTCAGTTGTGAAGTTTTGGGCTAATAGTGATTATTTCTTTTCTTTTACAACCAGTATTAAGACAATGGAGTCCAAAGAATCGCTAAAGTCCACAGGGGAGGAAGCAGGGAAAAGTGTTAATTTCCGTGACAAAGGAGGACTTGTGATGGACTTTCCTCCATCCTTTAGGGGTGGAGCTCCTGTCAAGACTCCAGCATCTACAGCTCCCCTGCCTGCCTCCTCTCAGTCTGACTGCAAGCAGCAACCTTCTCTGTGTGATTTGTCAAAGGGATTAGGAAGCAATGCACCACAGCCAGATCTCTCCAAAGCAGTGTCGCTGTCAATGGGAATATATATGGGCGAGACAGATACTAAAGTGATGGGTAACGAACTTGGATTTCCACAGCAGGGCCAAATCAGTCTCTCTTCTGGAGAAACAGATTTCAGGCTCCTTGAAGAAAGCATTGCAAGCTTGAATAAGACCTCTAGCCTGGCAGAAGGCTCAAAGGGTACAGCATCTCTGGACGTGCCCTTAGAGCCAGGGTTCCCAAGCATGGCTGGTCATGATCGCACTTTAGAGCAAGGAGCTTTAGTGCAAGGCCAAGTTGGCAGTAATGGCGGCAATTTGAAGCTCTTTTCTGAAGACCAAAGCACCTTTGATATTCTGCAGGATTTTGATTTGCCACCAGTATCTCCCGGAAAAGAAACAAATGGGAGTCCCTGGAGAATGGACCCCTTGCTGGATGAAGGCAGCTTGCTTTCACCTCTGGGCGCAGATGAGGGTTTTCTCCTGGAAGAAAAGGATATTGAGGACTGCAAGCCTCCTATTTTACCAGACACTAAGCCTACAATCAATGAGCGTGGGGATATTTTGCCCACCCCCACAGTGCAGATGCCACAAGTGAAGACTGAAAAAGAAGATTTTATTGAACTGTGCACCCCTGGGGTGATAAAGCAGGAGAAAATTGGCCCAGTTTATTGCCATGCTAGCTTCTCTGGTTCTAACGTCCTTGGAAATAAAACATCTGCCATTTCTGTTCATGGTGTCAGCACTTCTGGAGGACAAATGTACCACTATGACTTGAATACAGCATCCGTCTCGCAACAGCAGGATCAGAAACCAGTTTTTAATGCCATTCCATCTCATCCTGCTAGTTCAGAAAATTGGAATAGGTGCCAAGGATCTGGGGATGATGCTCTTACTGCAATAGGAACTTTGAATTTTTCTGGAAGACCTGCCTTCTCGAATGGATATTCAAGGTAAGAAATTTTTTTGTTTCGCATTTGTTACAAGTATAGGTAGTACAATAATATACTCGTTTCTTAAATTGGTAATCTAGTTCTGATTAGTTAGTTACCTGTCACATTGGAGATGTTAACACAATGTAAGTAGAAAAAAACATGGTTAGATTAGATAACAACGTGTCATGTTTTAACAAATGTGAGATAAGAAAAAAAATAAGATTAAACATGTATCTAATTCAAACTAATCTTTTAACCACATTCAGGTTGGTTAAACAAGCAAAGTTGCCTTTTCTCAAAGTTGTGTATATCAATACACAGTTTGGGTGGGTCATCATTGTAAAGTTTTTAAATTATTTTAAATTTTGTTTTTCTTGGTGATATGTTAACCCAATAACCATTAATAGTTTGGATAGTAGTTTTTATCTACGTTATTTAAAAGACAGAATGTGTATGAGCCAAATTAAATTTTGATTTTAAAATTGAGAAATAAATCATAGTAAAACAATTTTTTGCTGACAAAAAAATTATCAGTGGTGTTGTTGCTAGCTATTTGAAATATTTGAGTTGGAAGTTTATAAAAAAATTTCTAGTCTGGTATAACTCTCGTTAAGCTGTAAATAACATTCCATGAAGCTGGCATTTTGTGGCAGCCTTAAGCATATGAACGTAGCTTTTAGAAAATGCTGATGTTTTTTAAACAGAGAACACAGTCTTGCATGTCTAAAATTTGCTTTTGAAATGCTTAGTATAAAGCTGCTAATTCCTTTTATGTTCTCATTTGTTTTTGATGGTTACATTAATATCAGTACTAAAACTAGTTTTATTTTGGATTGTCGTAGGAAAGCAGTTGTATGGTGTTTCTTTCAGTTGAGGAGCATAGTAATAACACTTTTTGAACCTGCTAGGCCAGAGCCTGCTTCCTCACATAGGATGTAGACCATCTTGCTTAGCTAAAAATGAAATTGGAATTTTCTCTTGAAATTTGTGAATGAGCATGTATATCTAAAACATCTCAGGTTGTGAATATTCATCCATCCAGACCTTTAATGGCATAGCGATTATGAATATTGATTTTGATATTTCTTTGTGCAGCACGTAAGAACTACCTTGTCTTCAAAATGAAACAATATGTTCATTTTGAGAATTTTGTATTTAAAACTCCAGGTATTATTAGTACTTATAAAATACTATTAAAAGCAGTTAGTAAATTAGCATTTTTGCTAATCATATGTGTTCGGCAGAGGGGGGAAAATGCCACCAGCAGGGTTTTGGTGAATGGATATTTAATATTCCATATAGGAAGCAAGATCAATATCATACTTAGAATTTCTCAACAGAGAAGTTATAGCTAGAACATAGCTTTATGAGGCTTGAAATTTTAGTTGGGATACCGACAATTGCTTGATCAACAAGGAAAATTTTTAGTTGGTACGACTGCATGTTTATGATTTCTCATGTTTTACTATAATAGGAAACAAACTATTAAATGATATTTTCCCCTTCTGACAATTAAAATTAATGAATGGTGCAAACTGGTAGTTATCCTGCAGTTCAGCATGATCCCTGATCTGAGCCACCAAGCTATTATTTGTGATGGTGGTTGTGATAGCTGTAGTTTGATGTAATGTCTGAATTGTCAGATCATAGCAACATCATAGAAATAGGAGTGTTGAGTAGATAGTAAATGAAAGGAGGCAAGCAGTTTCAAACCATTGTTTGTCTTTACATTTTTGGACGCTAGAAGTATATTGTTCTGAAATAATTATCAGCGCAAACTGTGGTTTGATGTGATGTCTGAACTAAGCTATTTTTTATTGTACATTCCACCTTGATCTTGGAGCTCTTTACCTGTTTATAGAGCCATTATAATAGCATCCTAAGTGACATCAGGAGCAGCATCTGAAACTATTGCCTTGGTTCTTCTGCGGTTACCAGTGTTGGTACCCACCATTAGTATCAAACTCAGAAAATTCAAATTGTCTATATTTAGTTATTACCTGGGAGAGGTTGAATAACAGTAAGTGAAGTGGGAAGAGAAAAGGAAATAGTGAATTAGAAACAAGGAAAACCAAGAGGATTTAAGCCAGAATGTACAAAGGGCAGGTAGTACAATATTATCTGTAAATCAGTGTTTCTCAACCATTGTTGACATGGGTTCCAGGAATATTTCAGGTTTAAGCCATCAAAGTAGCTACTGGAAAGTTTTCCCCCCACGCCTGCGTGTTGAGCATGGTTGCAGTGATGGCAGTACATTCTCAGTCATTGTAGAGAATCTGAGAGCTTCCTCACTCTCTATATCTATTGTGCACGAGCAAATTTAGAGGGGTGAAACATATTGCATATTGGGGGGGTGGGGTGGGTTGAGAATCTTAATATTAAGGGGTTCTTCTGTTTAAAAACCAAATTGGGCTGTATCCATCCATCCATCCATCAGACTTCATGGAGTAAGAATGAGGAGGAGATGTGGCAGAGTAGTAGAGCATCTGATTAGGATGCAGAAGGTCTCAGGTTATATACCTGGCATCTGCAGGTAAAAGGACCAGAAAGTAAGTGATATGAAAGACTACTCATCTGACACCTTCCTTGGAGAGTCCCTGCCAGTTTAAGTAGACAATACTAACATTGCTGGACCAATGGCATGATGCAGTATAAGGCAGCTTCATATTAGTACATCATACTGTGCAAGGACAAAGCCTATTGCTTTTGTCATCTGAATTCAGGCTGAACAAAGAGCCCCAGGTGTTGACTTTGGAAGGGCTCCGAACTGCCCAAATTATGAAGAGTGCCTTGCAGTCCAGCCTCCCAAGCACCAGTAATCCTTACCCCAGGCAGCATCTCTGCATGCAACAACCAGTGGCAGTATCATTCAGTGTGAAGCATCTGTATGTCTAGTTGGCTGAGCTTTTTCCAGCAGACCTGAGCTGCTTTGATTCTGATGAGAAATTGCTGACTGTTAGGTCAGGCCTAATCATTGCAGTCACTGTAGACTCATCTAATGGCATCTCAGCTGGTTTCAGTAGGAGGCCAGACATTCTTCCACAGGATTACTGGATTCACCCTGGAAAAGTTTGCAACATTGTAGTTACAATGTCTACTGCAATATCTTGGCCTTGTCGGGGGGGGGGGGGCACCAATTTATGTCAGGCCACAATGCTTCACTTTCTCAGCTTCACAGGAGGGAGGACAAATATATTATACACCATGATAGAATTTCCAGGCATTGTGGAACAGCTCCCCACATTTGTTGAGCTCTGACTGAGGCATTTTTTTGAGATTTAAAGTTAGTGGGACAGGTTACACTTCATGTAAGAGATGCATGATTGGGTCTTTTGACTTTCCTGTTTATATTGAAATGCAGTTTTAGGGTGCTGGCTGGGGCAGTACTGTTCACACAAATGTTCTACTTCTCCAGAGTGGGCTTCCCTCTGGTAGTTTTAGCTTAATGGAAATGAAGGAACGAAATAAATGAAGAAATCAGAATTGTTAACAGTTTATTTCCTTGTCATCAACCAGAAGGGAGGCTGCAATCAAGAAATCACAAAGGAGAATAAGATGGGGAAAGGCAGTAAAGGGGAAAGTAAAGGGCAGTAAAGATGGGGAAAGGCAGTAAAGGAGACAGAAAAGATTCCAAAGCATAAGGATAAGTTGCTGGTACCCAAGACCAAGATAATTCATGCCATAGTATTTCTCCATTGTTACGTATGTGTGGGAAAGTTGGACAGTGAAGAAAGCTGACAAGAAGAAAGTAGATTTATTTGAAATGTGGTGTTGGAGGAGAGTTTTATGGATACTGTGGACTGCCAAAAAGACAAATAAGTGGGTTGCAGTTCAAATCCAGCCTGAATTCTCCATAGAAGCTAAAATGGCCAAACTGAGATTATCGTACTTGGGTCTCATTATGAGAAGACAAGAGTCAGTGGAAAAGACAATAATGCTAGGAGAAGTTGAAGGCAGCAGGAGAACAGGAAGACCTTACACAGGGGTGGCCAAATTTGATTAACTTAAGAGCCACATAGAATAAATGGGAGCTGAAAGACATGATTGTCAGATGTTTGAGAGCTGCATGACAAGGAAGGGAGTCAGGTAAATAGATGGGAGGAGGGAGGGAGAGGTGGAAAGAAAGCAGCTTTAACCATCTGGTTAACCATCTGGCTTGGCTTGGCTTGGCTTGGAGGAGTGATTTAAAGAAAAAATTGCCTTCTCCAGTCTGGCCGATGGGGCGGTGGGGGCTTGGAGAGCCACACATTATGTGTGAAAGAGTCACATGTGACTCTCGAGCCAGTTTGGCCACCCCTGACTTAACATGAGATGAATTAATTCAACCAAAGAAACCATGGTCCTCAGTTTGTGAGACCTGAGCAAGGCTGTTAATGACACAGTGTTTTTGAGATCACTAATTCATAGCGCTGCCATAAGTCAGAAGCAACTTGATACTTAACACATGCACACAAAACATTGAAGGTTCTGTTTGCAGTTTTCCTATATAATATGCTGTTTCCCCCTAAGTAAGGAGAAATAAAGAACTGATAAATGAATCATTATTAGGTAGCCACAGAAATATTGAAGGTGGGGCTAGGGAATTGGAAAAGCTTTGCTGAAAAAAATGAGGGTTGACATATTGAACTTTCTCCCTCTATATCAGAACAGTTCCTGTTTTTCAAGAAATAGAAGTTACTGTGCCATGAGAGGGAGCAATTTTTCAGAAATAGGCAGGAGGACGTTACCTAGGTTATAAAAATAAATATAAGAGAATATGGAGAAATAGATGCACTAAGTTTAAGAATTATGAAAAGTACAAGTGGGGACCCACAAGACTTGTGGAGGGAATCCCTTTTCCCCTGCTTGCCCATTAGCCTGCAGTGCTGGCTCCACTCTCCCACCTGGCTCATGTGGTGGAAAGCAGTTTCTTTCCCCCTGCCCATCCAGCTGTAGAGGAGAGGTGGCAATGACAGGGTCAGCACCAGCAGGCAAGGCAGTAAGCAGCAACAGCTCCCTTCTCACCTGCAATGCTGCCAACTTGGTGGTGTAGTGAGAGGCACGTCAAAACTAAGAAGGATCTATAGAAAGCAGTATGAAAATTGTGTTGTAATGAGATGCTGAATTATATATATATAATAAGAATCTCATTACAACACAGTTCTATTGTAATGTTATATATATGTATATGCACGTGCCCACATACACACACACACATATAATTTTTATATATAATTTAGCGTCTCATATGTGTTTGTGTATATATGTAGCCCCGTGGCACAGAGTGGTAAAACTGCAGTACTGCAGTCTGAGCTCTCTGCTCATGACCTGAGTTCAGTCCCAGGAGAAGCTGGGTTCAGGTAGCCGGCTCAAGGTTGACTCAGCCTTCCATCCTCCCAGAGTTGGTAAAATGAGTACCCAGCTTGCTCGGGGGGAAAGTGTAGATGACTGGGGAAGGCAGTGGCAAACCACCCGTAAAAAGTCTGCCATGAAAATGTTGTGAAAGCAGTGTCACCTCAGAGTCGGAAATGACTGGTGCTTGCACAGGGGACTACCTTTACCTTTATATGTGTGTGTATATATGTGATGACAACTAGTCACAATCATATCAGTGTTGATCAGATTTCATTTACACAAGAATCCCAGGTAATAATCTTGTTTCAGTCCTCTTCATCAGTCAAACCAATTTAAGTGCGGTATTTTATTATCCAGCTCTAAACTATTTCTTAAAGGCTGTTTAAATTACCATTACCACAATAATATAAATTACTCCCTCATGGGTACCATTCAGCATTTCAAAACACAAATGAATCCAACATGAAGTAATGGTATAGCACCTTGAGGTTATTACCTGGGATTCTTGTGTGAATGAAATCTGATCACCATTGATATGATCATCATGAGATATTGTTGAAGACTCTTACTGCTGTTGATCACTTTAGACTTGAAAAGCAGAGTCTGGAAATCTTCTGTGGAAATTGACCACTGTTGTAATTATTGATGCATATCGCGCTGTCTGTTTATTGCTACTGTACTTTACTGCTAGGTGTAATGAGAGGAGGAGCTCCATTTCTCCCTCCCCCACCCAGAGAGGACTGATGGCAGTGGTGGGGCCATTGGCAGAGGAGGGAGGTTCCAAAGCCTCCTGCTTCTCTTATTTGCTTGTCTGTATAGGAGGGGCAGTGGCATGAGGGGTAGCATCAGCAGTGGGCCCTGGAAGCTCCATTCAGTTGACTTCTGCCTTCAATTCTCTTTAGGGTTATGCTTGTGCAAGCATGGACAATTGTGCTGTTTTCTGAGGGATTTAAACCCCCTTTTTTCTAAGTGTTCTTATTGTTTTGCAGACCTGGGGGGTTCCCCAGGGCTACAGAAGAATACCCCCTATCTCAGTGGTGGCCAAATTGTGACTCGGTAGCTACATGTCACTCTTTCATACATATTATGTGGCTCTTGAAGCCCCCACCGCTTGGAGAATACATTTAGAGTTATAGCTTCCTTCCTTCCTTCCTTCCTTCCTTCCTTCCTTCCTTCCTTCCTTCCTTCCTTCCTTCCTTCCTTCCTTCCTTCCTTCCTTCCTTCCTTGTTCATGTCTTGTGGCTCTCAAACATCTGATGTTTATTCTATGTGGCTCTTACATTAAGTGAGTTTGGCCATCCTTGCCCTATCTGAACCTTACCTCATTCTCTGGGTCTATGAATGTGCACTGAGCTATGATATGCATTAGATATAGGAGGCTCAAAGTAGTGATCAGGCTTGTTCATCTGCTTCATTATCAGAAACGCATACATTTGAGCCTTCAAGACTTGCTGGGATAAAAAATTAAACATAAATTTTCTTCTTCTCCCTTGCTGGCCCTCCTCTGTTTTTATTCCTTTTTCCTGCTCTTCCCCCCTCTCCCCCCACTTTTGCTGTCTTCTCCCTGTCAGTGTGTTTTCATTGCCTCTTCTAGTCAAAAGGTTGCATCCTGCTGGAGTTGCTATACCCTATAATGGCAGCCATGATTTTGTGAGATTTCAGGTGGTACTTTATGTTTGGGGCATATTTCAAACCTGGATCCCCCTGGTTTGTCAAAATATCTGAACCTGGCCCCATTATGTGGATTTTTGATCCTCATGCTGGATGTCAGGTTTGGAATTCAATATAAGATATGTAGTTGTTGCTTTTGTAAATAGGTGATACATTTTAAATGCCAGTGAAATGCATTCTAAATTGAACAAGTCAGCACCATTGAGATAGTTAGTGGAACACAATAAAACATACCTTTTATTAATATCTTTATTTTTAAAATGTGATGTTCACAGTGTTTCAAAAAACTTCTTAAGATCAGAGCATGTGTTGTGATCAGGGTGCAAGACTTAGCAACTGGGAGACAAAAGTTCAAAACTCCATGGAAGTTGGTGGGTAACTTTGACTATGTCTGACTAACTTAACTCACAGGGATTTTGTTGTACTAAAATTGAGTAAGCACATAATAATGTACAACATTGAACTTCTTGGACAAGAGCAGGATAAAAAATGGAACATAAAATAAATTCCACTTATTAATTTTATAAAAAATATATATATTGGTTGAGATGTGTTGAGATGTTTTGTACAACAGTGACTCGAAACAGTGTGACTCCAGCAGAAAATATATGCCTGTGTCTTTTAATGACTTTTAATGTGAGAAAGATATGTTGATGTGGTAAAATAGATCTAGACTGCCCTGGCTTTGGTTGAAGAGATGATTTTCAGATAATTAGTACAAGAATGTTGTACTGGCTGTGTTTCCACTCTACCCTGTTTTAAATTTAAATTTTGCTTTCCCACTGTTGGTGACAATAAAATACTAGTAAAAATGCTGCTTATTAGCAGTTTTCATAAAGGCAGTTGTCTTATAGTGATTAAAATGTGTAAATTTTTTATATTAAAAATGAATGCTACTATTTAACAGTCTGTGGAGGAAGACTTGTTTCCACCTAATTTTTTTCCTTAGAATTGAAAAACGGCAATAGTTAAGAAAAAAATTAAGAAATTCATTTTAAAATAGTCTCAAGTTTTAATTGAATAGAACATCACAATTTTTCCCTCTTCAATCATGTTTTGTATTACGGACATCTCTTATATTAGAGCCCTGAGAAATTTCAATAAAGATCTTTATCAAAATTTCAATAAAGAAATTTCAATAAAGATCTTTATCAAAATTCCTTAGAAGTGTCAAAACTTCAAGCAGTCAGTCACCTTCAGTCTTTTCATCTCCAAGACATACTTTGGGTTGCTCTGACAATTATGTTTTCAGGACTGGTTGAACAGTTGAGTAAAAAAAGATTTTGTCTCAGTGCTCTCTTCTCCCTCCCTCCCTTCCCCCTTCCTCAACTCTTTTACTTTGTTGTTCTGGGCAGGACTTCATTAATTTTATTTTGGTTCATTAGCTACTTGGAAAACATAATTTTTTTTAATTTTAGGTAGTATCTTTAGGTAGAGAAGCAGTTTAAGTTGTGAAATTTATTACTTTTCATGTTTATTATATCCAAGTGTGGCTATAGTACTCACCCCATCTTGGTTCAAGCTGCAATCTAGTTGTCAAACTGTGTCTCACAACATTCCAGTTGAAAACTGATTCTCTGCATGGGTTATACCATGGGTTATACCATTCTTTTTGAATGTGTGTGAATAACTACCTAGATACTCCAGCATTATACATCTCATCTTCAGAAAAAGATAGCACCTCTGGTAAATAACTGTCTTCTTTCTCCAGAATGTTATCATTTGGTGAGAGGGAGGGAGGGGTGGGGGACCAAAAATGAGAACAAAAAATGCAAACAGCTTCCAGCACTATGTCTTGGTATTACAAGATCTAGTGCAGTGGTGGCCAAACTGTGGCTCAGGAGACACATGTGGCTCTTCCACACATATTGTGTGGCTCTCGAAGCTCCCACCACCCTGTCAGCCAGCTTGGAGAAGGCATTTCTCTCTTTAAATAACTTCCCCAAGCCAAGCACCTGGCAACTTGAAGAATGCATTTAAAGTTGAAGTTGTTTTCTTTCCACCTTTTCCTCCCTCCCCACCTATTTGATTTCTTTCCACCTTTTCTTCCTTCCTCCCTTCTTGTCTTGCTGCTCTCAAACATCTGACGTTCATGTTTTGTGGCTCTCAAACATTTGGCATTTATTCGGTGTGACTCTTACATTAAACAAGTTTGGCCACCCCTGATCTAGTGTTTCTGTGCATCTTTTTATATGTTAATAGAGGGACTGTTTTGTAGAAAAAGCCCAGCAGGAACTCATTTGCATATTAGGCCACACACCCCTGATGCCAAACCAGCCAGAACTGTGTTCCTGCTGTTAAAAAAAGCCCTGTGTTAATAACAGAATTACCAATTTGTTGTTCCTCTACAGGTTTAATAATAAGTTGTTTGGACAAATGAGAAGGAAGTCAGAGCACAGTTCTCTGAATATTTCCTAATATGCAAAAATTGCTTCTGATTTCTTTTCTGCTGCTTACTAGCATTGTTGATATGATAAACAGACTAAATAATGAAGTCTGCTTGCCAATCTCATTTTCTTTTTTTCTTGTAATACAATTTTGGTCAGAAATTTAGGTAAGTTCATTGTGGGATGCACAGTTTTCTTAAAATATAATCAGCTAAATCTGGGAATCTACTTTGATTTAGAAGACATGTTGGCTTTTTCTGTAACTTAAGATTTGTTTCACTTGTCATATCTCTGTGAGAAATTTTACTGTCACTAATGTGCCAGCCAAGAGCTGGAAATCATATATGTATTTATTGGGATTATACAAGATTTAATCTAAAGCCAGATCAGCAGTCTGCTCTTTTGCTGCTTTATTAAATTATTGGGGTTCCCATAACTTATGTATTCAGCTTCAGAAGGGTTAAGTCTTCCATGTATTTGAAAGGTCAGATTACAAGAGAGAATTGCAGCCCTGGTTGAACAGTTGAGTAACAACTACTTGCTCAGAATTCTTGCTATCGAAGAATTCCCCTCCGTGGCCGAGTTCCTTCCCCGTGGTCCGGGCGGAGGACGTTCAGGGAGCGATACAGGGACTGCGCACCGGCCAGGAGCTTTACCTGCCCTCTCTGATATTTCTGAACATCCCAGAGGGACGGGAAAGTACTTCTGGCCAGCGCACAGTCTCAGTATCGCTCCCTAATCCTCCTCCAGGTGGAGGAGGATTAGGGAGCGATATAGACACTGTGCGCCGGTCAGGAACTTTCCTCACCCTCTCTGACGTTTCCGAACATCAGAGAGGGACAAGGAAGGGCTTCTGGCCAGTGCACAGTGTCTGTAGCGCTCTCTGAGTGCTGCAGGCGGCATGGGGTGCAGGGGCTGGAGTGCGGTGTGGCATGCAGCGCCGAAGATAAATAGAGAAGAGGGGGCTGTTGGGCCACCCTTGGTGACCCGATATTGAGGCTTCCATGTCCCAGTACCGGGTTGCGACCCTGCAAATGGGAAACACTGCTGTAGAGAATACTATAATCAAGCATACCTTTAATTTTGGGGATAGTGCTTTAAAAATTATGATTTAAGCAAAGGCTACTTTATGCGTTGTGCATAGTTTACACAGTATCACATTTCCTCTTTATTTTAGCAGTGTTGGCTACTACTTTATGGCTTTGATAAATGAAAAATGTTCTGTTGTTTGTTCAGACATTCCCTAAGAGTTAAAATCTTACTCATCAATACACTTCCTGCTCTTAACAGAATAGAAAGCGAAGTGGAATGTACACTTTTATTAGTAGTTGGGAACAAATAGTTTTTTTTGTTTTACAATTAGGACCAGTTCCCTCTAAGTTGAGTTAGTGTGAGCTAGCTCACAGTTTTTTAGCCTCCAGCTCACACATTTTTGTCTTAGCGCAGGAAAAATGGCCCCAGAGCAAACAAATGTATGCAGCAGCTCACGACTTTAATGCCAGTAGCTCACAGAGTAGAATTTTTGCTCACAAGATTCCACAGCTTAGAGGGAGTATTGGTTGGGACATAGCCAAATTGCAAAGCATAAGACTTTCCCTCTTAGGATACTGTAAAGCAGTCCTTCCCTATGAAGTGAGTTAAATATTTATTTAAAACAAATCTTTATGACCTGTACTAGTTAATAAAAGCTGCAGTTGCAAGCATTCTTAATAGACATTAAGACATATTGAAAGAGACTTTTCTCCATGGCCCACTGAATGAGGTGCACCTGGTTAAGACTGTAAATGTGTTGGGTATCTGGTTTTAATTTAAATGCTAGATAACCCTTTTGTAACCTAGCTGTTTAATTTAGAAGAAAAACATTACTTTAGATGAAATTTAAAACAAGGAAATGGAGGATTTAAAGTAAACTATAATGTATGCAAATCAGGAAAAATTCCATTAAGGACCATGTTACAGAACACCATTTGTTTGTATTTGTATATGTTATGTTTTAAGATTAGCTCCATATTAAAGGTAATCACTGAATTCCTTGCTTACAGCTCATTTATCATGAGATCATTCCTTCTGCAAATAACTTCCTCTGAGAAAATGGATGGTACGAGGAAGTAGAAAAATTAGATTCATTTTAAATCTTTCTATATTCCCGCCCCTTTATGTTTTAAAAAAGCATAATCTATATTGCACTTTTATATGAAATTTATTTGGAAGTTATGCCAAATTAAGTTTTATTGAATTTCAGGTATAGGAAAGAGGAAAAGGAAGATTCTATAGGAAATTATGGGAAAATCAGGTTTGGAGGAAGAGAACAAATGTCTCACTTTTTCTTTCTTGCTACATATACATCTGGTTCAATCACAACTCAAATCTATATATCATTTACAATTGGTATCTTCTATTTTGTCTCTTATAACATTCTATCTCTTTATAATTCTTACTTTAGCTTACAAATACACATTTCTTATAATTGCATCATCTTATTCAGTATTTTTATACAGTACTCACTCCTTATCTTATATTCTTATATACAAATACATTGCCGCTTAGTTGTCTCAAATTCCAAACTTATACTATATCCAACCAATCATACAGTGGCTGCCAGATCTTCTTATTGTCTTGTATATTTCGTTCTCATCATTTTGCAGAAAGCTGTTTCTAAGAGTTTAGGTATTTTTTGCATTTTCCATTGTTTTGCTTATATTATTCTTGCTGCAGTTACTGCATGAATAAAAAATTTGATTATTGGTTTGGGAAGCGAATCTTGGCAAATATTCAATAAATACATCCAGGTTTATGCTGCAGATTAATCTAAAATTTTCTGAAGACAATTGTGAATTTGTTTCCAGTAACTTTTCACTAAGTCGCAGTGCCACCATATATGATAAAATTATTCTTTCAATTTTTGACACTTCCAGCATTTATTTGGAACATTCGAGAGCATCTTCACCAATTTGTTTGGTGTAATATACCACCTATAAAACATCTTATAAAAATTTTCTTTGAAAGTGACTGATCTTATAATCTTAATATTTTCTTTCCATACACTTTCACAGACAGCTAAATCAATATAGCCAGTATTTTGCACCCATTTCACCATGTTATCTTTTACTATTTCATCCTGCTTTTTCATAGTCAATAAGTAATTATAAATTTTTTGAATCATTTTTTCTTCTGGTCCTGTTATAATTTGGTCATATTTGTTTTTCTGTTTTGCAAAACCCGTTTCTTTGTCTTTCATATATCTAGATTTTAATTTTATTTTCATCCACCAATCTAGCATTTTATTTTTTTCTATTTTTAGAGTATCAAGTCTCATCCAGTAAGTTCTCATATGTGAGAATTTCTTCAAACTTTAATAACTTTGGTTGGCTCAATGCTTCTAAAGGTGATATCTATTTCTGAATATGCCTATATGAGGTTTTATCCACTTCCAAGTTAGATATATCGATCTCCTAATTTCATGTATATTAAATACATTCTTCGCCAACACCTTTTGATACCAAAGATATGAGTGCCAGCCACTTGTTAAATCAAAACCTTCCAAAATTAGCAACTTTTTTGTTCTTTAAAGTAATCCATTCTTTAGAAGTTATATATGGATAAAAAACTTGTTTCACATTTTGGTCTCTAGCTAGATTTTCTTGTGCCAGGAAGAATCTAAGAATACACATGGGACATCTGATATGCAGAAGCTTGTAAGCGAGAGGAGACTTCTTCACAAGAGGCAGACTCCTAATCACATGTGAGTTGTGGCTCTAAAGTTATAACAGTTGTGTGACTAGAGTGGTCACGTAAGCAGGGCTTCAGTGAAAGTCAATCACTGGCAAATTGGTCAACTTCACATGAATTGACAAATGTGTCACAGTTTATGGATGATTAATAGTTCATTTTTGTCACTTGAGAAGATTTACCAGTGTGTTAGTGAGAGGGAGAGCAGGAGATGGCCAACTGAGTGGTGATGATAGCTTAAGGCTATCTTGAGCATATTTCACACTAGCACAGCACTCGCGCTTGCTCTCTCCCCCTCCTTGGTGTTCTCCAGTATGATATGATCCAGTATGATATGAGTCCAGTTGTATTCCTTTGTACTATTTAATTTAGTTGGGAAATATAAGCAAACTAAAATGTACAAAACATACTACTTTAATCATCTTCTGTTTAATATTTGTAAATAATTCATGGAATCCAAAGAGAGTCCCTTAAGCAAGCAGCTTTTTTTTGAAGCTGAAGAAAGGGGTGTGTATCTTCAGTTACTGCCGAACTCTTGCTGTCCCAGGTGTAGCCCCTGAACAACATTGAGCACTGTTCCAGAGAGGCCCTTTCAAGTATGGCTTTATTTATTTTGAGGGCGGGGGGAGTTACAAAGGTCTGTGCCAGGAAGAAGGTGATGGGAAAGCAAAACTCTTTTGGTTACAAGCCAATGTTTATGACTGAACTAAATGTAACAGGGGTGGCCAACGGTAGCTCTCCAGATGTTTTTTGCCTACCACTCCCATCAGCCCTAGCCACTGGCCATGCCACTGTGGCCAGACTTGCTTAATGTAAGAGCCACATAGAATAAACATCAGATATCTGAGAGCAGGAAGGAAGAAAAAAATGGGAGAGGGGGAAAGAAAACAACTTTAAATGAATTCTCCAAGCTGCTGGCTGATTTGGCTTGGACAAGTGTTTTAAAGAGAGAGATGCCTTCTCCAAGCCGACCAATGAGATGGTAGGGGCTTTGAGAGCCACACAATATGTGTGAAAGAGCCACATGTGGCTCCTGAGCCGTACTTTGGCAACTCCTGAATTAGAGTGTTAGATGTTATGATCCATAAACGTATGCCTGTGCACAGGTACAAACACGTTGTAACCTGTGATGGGGGATTAGAAATTTTTCTGCAGAAAATTTTCCAGTGCTAGATTTCTCTGAGAAAAATTTCCCACCTGACATATGTAAATAATAGTCTATGTTTCTATAGTTGTCCAGGCTTATGAAATGAATCGTGTTGTGGGCTAAATCTGGGATGTGAAGCATGGATAAACTCCAGTGTTTGTATTGCTACAATTATTCACATCTTTAAATTGTGTGTTTAAATTTGAATCTAAATTATTTGATTCTTATCAGTGCTAATCGATTCCATCTTGTGTATATACAGGCATGCTAAATGCTAACTGTGCTCATGTGAGGGTCAAGTTATATGGTACAGTCCAGTAAAAATTATAGTTAACCCCTTTCAGACAGTTGGAATTTAAGTTTGCGCTGGCCAAATCACACTTGGCTACTTCAAAAGATCTTTCTTGCAGCTAACTTTTGTGGAGATTGTGCCCCATGTTTGAATTTTATTGAATAATGTACTTAATTAGTAGAGAGTCAGTTTGGTGTAGTGGTTAAGAGTGGCAAACTCTAATCTGGAGAACTGAATTTGATTTCCCAGTCCTCCACATTAAGGCAGCTGGATGACCTGTGGTCAGTCACAGCTCTCTCAGAGCTCTCTCAGCCGCACCTACTTCACAGGGTGTTTGTTGTGGGAAAACAAAGAGAAGGTGATTGTAAGCCGCTCCAGGATTTCCTCTGGTAGTGAAGGGCAAGGTATAAAACCAACCCTTGCTGGATCAGGGGAGTGCTTTAGACATTGCTTATCTTGATAAGGTTCCACGTAATATTTTTGTTGTCAAGTGGGTAAAATGTGGTGTGGCTCCTATTACAGATCACACCCAAAAAAGTACTTGTTAACGATTCTTCATCCTCTTGAAGAGGAGTGACAGATGGAGTGTCTCAAGGATCTGTCCTAGGACCTGTTTTATTCAACATCTTTATAAATGATTTGGATGAAGGAATAGAGGGAATGTTTATTAAATTTGCAGATGATATTAAATTGAGAGAAGTAGCAAATATGGTAGAAGACAGAGTCAGAATACAGGATGATTTTGACAGGCTGGAAAACTGTATTAAAACAAAATTAATTTTAACAGGGATAAATGTAAAGTTCTGCATTTAGATAGGAAAAATCAAATGCATTATTATAAGGTGGAGGCCACTCGTCTTGGCAACAGTATGTATAAAAAGGATCTAGGGGTCTTAGTGGACCATACATTGAACATGAGTCAGCAGTATAATGTGGTGTAGCTAAAAAGGCAAATGCAATTTTGGGATGTATCAACAGAAGTATAATGCCCAGATCATGTGAAATGATGGTATCACTTTACTCCACTCTAGTTAGATCTCACCTAGAGCAGGGGTGGCCAACGGTAGCTCTCCAGGTGTTTTTTGCCTACAACTCCCATCAGCCCCAGCCAGCATGGCCAGTGGCTGGGGCTGATGGGAGTTGTAGGCAAAAAACATCTGGAGAGCTACCATTGGCCACCGTTGACCTAGAGTATTGAATATTGTGTTCAGTTTTGGGCACCATAATTCAAGGAGGATATAGACAAGCTGGAATGTGTCCAGAGGAGGACAATGAAGATGATGAAGAGAACTTTAAAACTTTTAGAAAACTAGGATGATTGGTTGGTTGGTTGGTTGGTTATGAATAAGTGATCATGTTTTTACTGTAATAGTAACAATAATTTGGTTTTGTTTCTGAGAAAATTTTTGAAATTTTGACATTTTGAAAGATACGTTTCTCTGATTTTTTCTATTGACTTTCCCCACCTTTTCTCCTCTTTTTCTTTTCACCCTTTTAAACATTTTTCTTTTTATGTATAAAAACTTTCAATAAAATAATATTTTAAAAGTAAAAAATAGATTGCAGGAAATGCTTTTAAAGACAAGGCGAGCATGTGGTAGGTTTATATAGCTCTTAAATCCAAGATGCATTTCTGCACCTAGAAGGATACCTGTTGTTCCATTTTTCAGAGTATTCCATTAATGTTTCCAGATATTCCTGACCTCAAACCCTGCCCTTTTAAGATTACCAATTTTCCAACAAGATAGATCCAGGGGGCAGCCTTGTTGGTCTGAAGTAGTAGGACAAAGCTGGAGTCCTGTAGCACCTTTTAAGACCAATAAAGTTTTATCAAGATGAATGTAAGCTTACATGTGCTAAAAGCACACTTCATCGGACAGTAAGTCAATGCTGTAAAGAAACATGTAAATTGACTTGGTTATCTGATTCAGATCACTGATGTTATAACATTAAATGCACCCATGCCAAAAGGAACCATTAAATTCAAAAGCTGTCTTATTATCTGTGATCACATAGCCTTTAATTTGTGGAGGATCTGGCTCTTCTATCTATGTTCAATCTATGTACGTAATTCATTGAATCAAAGCAGTTGAAAACTCATTCATTGGAGATGGTAGTCATCAACTTGGGGAGGGGGGAGGCTGAAGCTCAGAAATATAAAGCAGAACATTGTGAGACACAAACACCTGCCAGAGTGAGGTATTGAGAAGGATCTGTGGACAAGCATCCCATTTTGGCCAGTTTCATGGTTTCTTGCATGTGCTTGGTGCATGCCCTCTCCAAAATTTTGACATATTGTTGGCAGTAATAGGCTGGCTCTTTTTGTAGATAAAACATACCGTATTTTTCGGACCATAAGACGCACTCCCCCCCCAAAAAAAGTGTGTGGGGGAGTGTGTGCGTGTTATGGAGCGAAGGTACCTTCCTCGGGGGGGGGATCCATTGCCTCCGCCTCTGATCCTGGCGCTTCCCCCTCGCCTGCCTGCCTGGCTCCAGCTTCTTCCAGCAAGCGCTGGGATCGCTCCACGCTGCCTCCACCACAAACCCAGCGCTTCGCGAGCACCGGCTGTGGAGGGGGCAGCGTGCTTCCTTCGTGCCTGTCTGCCTGGCTCCAGCTCTGATGCTTAAAGCAAGTGCTGGGATCGGAGGGCGGAGGGAGTGATCCTGGCGCTTGCTGTAAGCATCAGAGCTGGAGCCAGGCAGACAGGCACTGAGAAAGCACGCTGCCCCCTCTGCAGCCGGCGCTCGCGAAGCACTGGGTTTGCGGTGGGGGCAGCGTGGAGCAATCCCAGCGCTTACTGGAAGAAGCTGGAGCCAGGCAGGCAGGTGCAGGGGAAGCGCCAGGATCGGAGGCGGAGGCAGCGGGTAGCCCCCCAGGAGGAAGGTGCGTACTATGGTCTGGAGCGCCTTATGGTCTGAAAAATACGGTAATTGTTTTCCTCATGCCTTTTTTGTAAGTAAAGAAATAAATAAACCCTGTCCTTAGACATTTGATCCACACAAAAATTATTTACAGTGGGAAAGGGCCTCAATTAATCCTGATTTCTTCAGCATTAAAAATGTAGGAGAAATACCCTTTGCATAGGGACATGATTCATTGTATTCATGAATTTTATTATGAAACTTTCCATGGTGACTGTGACAGAACAGGTACCTGCCCTCAATCCTTGCAGCTGTGCAGCCGTCTGAGGCTTGCAAGTCCCGCTGCCACCCTACCCCACCCCCTGGTGGGTGTAACCTTTCCTTAGTTCACTGCCACCATTCACTGAGTTTGTCACTGCTGTCTTAGAGGGACAGTGAGACCCTTCTGGCTGAATCTCCTGGTTTGGAGGGAAAATCGCCAATATTTGGGGTGGCCCTGGAGAGTTGGCAACCCAAAAACAGCCATTTCCTTTTCTTGGTAACGTGCACAGCGGGGGAGACTTAAATGGTCAGAGCACGACGGCAGTAGTTAAATTAAAAAATATATAAGTATTTATTCAAACTATTTACACTATAAACAGGGAGCACATATATTGATTGAGTAAGGCACACTACATGGGAAAACTTAAACTGGACCAGCAGGGCACAAATAAAACAGAAGAAAAATGCAGTCATCTCTCCCTACACACTTCCCTATCTTCTCTGCCTGGGAGGTTGCAGTGCAAGACAGGGTCTCTTCTCCAGCAGCTCTCCTTCACCTCTCTCTCTCTCTCTCTAGAGAGGGCAGGAAACCTCTAGTGTACCGCAGACTGGTTGCAGCTGAATGCCTTGGATTCCAACTCTGACTTACAGGGTTCTCCACCTCTGTGGCCTGGTCACCCTGCACAGCCCTTCCACAGGAGTCTCTCCTACTTGTCAGTAGCTCAAAGACTGCCTGTTCCTGGTTGGATAGGAGTCTATATAGAGGTTGCCCCGCCCCTTGGGAAAGTTCTTCTTTTTCCCCGCACTTTTTAGGCCCAAGGGCTGCTGGACCTTGTAGGTCAAAGGAGGAGGACATTTTAATATCTAAAACTACAAACAGCAGCCATTTTAAAACCAGCCAACTGCCAGCACTTTAACCATTTCGTTACAGTGACACACATCAGTTTTCCTTTTACTGTAACTGTGTGGGAGGTCAAGCTTCTCTAGAATCAACTCTTTAACAATAAAGTGGGAAATACAAGAAAATGCAATTCAGTGACCCAGGACTTGACATGCTCTGCATTTACCTGTGGAAAGGCAACAGCCTCTAGAGCAAATGCCATGTCTTCCTGAGGGGAAAGAATCAGTTCTTTATATGCAGCTCCAGCACCCTCCTGTTTCTCAGAGGGGAATAGGGCAGATGGACAACCTACAGAGGTACTTTCTGCTCCTCCAACATATTCTGAATTATCCACACAGTCAGAATAGAAGTTATCATTTTTAATGTTAGACACATGCATCACACTTGTATTTGACAGCTTTCATGCCATCACTGACATTTCTTGCACACTCATTCAGTTCTTCGAAGTCAGCAGAAGGATCATCCTTTTGGTGAGCCTTATAACATAATGAGGAATGTCAATTCCCTTCTCCCACCTTATGTAATAACATGTCATGTGTCTCTTTACTTGACTTAGATATTTATTTAAATACTAGTAATAAGGCCCATTGTGAAGAAAAATACAACGGGCTCTAGAAAGAGGCTCTGGGGGATTGCCCCGCCCCTTACTGTCTTCCACCCACCCAAGTGAAGACAAGCGCTTCCCCCCTACCTGAAGGGGAGCTGATGTCTGTCATCTGGAAAGCAGTTGTAATTCTGAGTGATCTCCAGCCCTCACCTGGAGATTGGCAACAGTGGTTCCCCAGGAGGAAATGGCATTGTATCTGAGGTCTTATCCCTCCTCAAAACCCACCCCTTAAATCTTCAGGAATTTCCTAACCTGGAGGTGGCAACCGTATCTCCTTCCCTTTATATGTCTCTCTGACTTCAGCTGTCCATTGCCTTCCCTCTCCCTGAAACCTCTACATAGGAAAAGAACAATCTTTCTTCACAGTGGTGGTGGTGGGGGAGGCCAAAGCAGCCTATATCATTCTCCTCTCCCCAGTTTGATCTGCACAACCTTGTAAGGTAGGTTAGGCTGAAAGTCTGTGACTGGCCCAAAATCACCCAGTCAGCTTCCACAGCAAAAACCTGTGTCTGGCAGACCCCCCCCTCCCCGAAAAAAACCCTTGGCTTTCACTCAGCTCCTCACCCTTGCTGTCTTCGCACCCACCTTGCAGCTGAAACAGACACCAGCTTTCCAACCCCCCCCCCCCATGCGCGTGTGCCCATGTCTGTGCTGGCTCAAAGCCCTAAAAAAAGGTCCAGAATACCAAGAAGGAAGAATAATTGGGGGGGGGGGGGTGCAGGAGGAGTATGACAGTGGTCACACAGGCACTGAAGCACAGCATTCCTTTTGTTTGCATTCCATTGGTGTCACCTTTTCCTGTCATATCCAGCCTTGTGGTATTTAGTATCAGTGTGACCTTGTGGCATGATTTTTTTTTGTCCTGGCATGGTTGTGTTATGGTATACCATAGAGTATGCACCTCAAGGCAGGTATTTTCTGTAGGGGAATTTATCTAACCTCAGTTTTCCATATTCTCCCCCTTCCCTGTGGCATCTACCTAAGAAAAGTACAGTCTTTCTCCACAATGGGAATAAAAGCAGGAAGCAAGCAACCTCAGCAGGGTATAATGACACAGCCCTCACCTGGAGATTAGCGAAACTATAGGATCTTAGCGTACAGCTGTGTAAATTAAAAAACCGCTAATCGCTATTTACTCACCTGGAGATTGACAACAATGGTTCTCCAGGCAGAAATGGCTATTTTGAGATTGAATTCTATGTCATGGTATCATCCTTTCTCAAACTCACCCTCTCCAGGCTCCACCCATCATATCTCCAGGAATTTTCCAACCTGGAGTTGGCAACTGCTAATTCACATTGGCTATCAAAGAAAGACTGCTCTATGATAGGGCCTAGTTAAGTCATGGCAGCTGGGTGGCATCAGGTCACTCAGAGTGTTGCCAGGTCTAGGGTAGCCAACCTCCAGGTGGAGCCTGAAGATCTCCTGGAATGACAACTGAACTGAATTCCATCCAGGAGAAAATAACTGCTTTGGAGGGTGAACTGTATGTTATTCTATTCACCTGAGGCCTCTCCCTTTACTGAGAAAAGCAGCCTGGGTTGCCTAGCAACAGCCTCTGGCTAGCACTTCCTGGGGAGGGAGCACTCCCAGCGTGGCCTTGCCTCCCTGGCTATTTGTGTAACTTTTGGAGGCTGCATGTGCTGGGAGGCCTTTCGTGAGGCTGGTTGACAGAGAGGACACAGAGAAGAGTTGGCTGTCTCTGAGATAATACTGTTAACATTCTTGGGCCTGAGTAGGTGGGGGCAGAGGAACTGTTCACTGTTTGCTTTGCAGTAGCATTGCCAAGGCGGGGGGGACTGTCCTAGGCTTCTTACAATATGCCCTGAGGAGAGGCAGTAGTGATCAGTAAGCCCCCAGGAGAATCTGTCAGCAGAGAATTGTCTTGCTCAGAGGTCAATGGCCTTCTGGTGGGGTTCTGGCCTGACAGGCCCAGCAGTAAGTGGGTCACAGAGAGGCTACCCAAGGACACGGAGGAGTGGTGACAGATGGAGTGCAAGGCCACTCCTGTGGTTGCCACAACTTCCAATAAAAATTGAGGGATATGCCAATGGGTTGGGCTTTTCTTATATCTACAAAAATGTAGGGATGTGCCAACACATTGTCTTTTATTATATCTGTGATGCTGCTTTAGCATGTATGAGTAGTTTTCTCATATGAAAGTAGGGGGGGGGAGTTGCAGATAGACAATGCAGATCTTGTCACAAAGTGTTGCAGCAGCAGTCTAATATAGTCAGTTGTAACGGCATATTTTGATATTGAATAAAGTTTGTAACATTGAAAGCATTGAAGTTTTCAATTTTATCATATACATTAATTGTGGACAAGATTAGTTACATTTAAAACAATAAACATTGAAATACAGTAGACATAGGAGATCCTTTCTATGATAAAAGCCCTGTGGTGAGGTCAAGATCTCTTAGATCTCTTGGTTTAGGGGTACACTTCATAAACCACTGGCCCATCATGCATCAGTCACCACCTATGGGCTCCCATTGGCTGACTCCCCTGCCAGACCCAGGACAGATGAGGATTGGGCAACTGGGGAAGCAACTCGGCAGTAGCTGCTGCTAGGCAACTGACAGAAGCTGTTACTTCTGGTAGTAATATGCAACCAAGCTTGGTTCTCTCAGTAAAAGGCAGGGAGGAAGAGGCCCTTCCCAGGCCTGTTTTGGCCTTTATGGGAGAACTCATTGGGCCCAGTCCTGACTACAGTTGCTAGCTCCAGGTTAGTGGGAAATTCCTGGAGATTTTGTGATGGAGTCTACGGAAGCCAGAGTTTGGGGAGAGGCCTTGGCTGAATGTAATACCATAGAGTCCGCCCTCCAAAGCAGTTATTTTCTCCATGGGGAGACAGATCTGTTGTCTATAATTCAGTTCTGATACCAGAAGATCTTCAGGCTCCACCTGGAGGCTGGCTGCCCTAAGCCTGGCAGCACCCTCTGAGTGACTTGATACCACATGACTGGCGTGGCTTAACTAGGCCTGGCTGCTTGCTCCTGTTCAGCAGCAGCCCCCCTATGACATCCATTGTGATTTAGTGTCTGCCAACTCCAAGTTGGGAAATTCTTGGAGATTTGAGGGGTGGAGCTTGGAGAGGGTGGGTTTGAGGAGGGGTGGGACTTCAGACAGGTACAGTAGCATAGACGCCACCCTCCAAACCAGCCATTCTCTCCTGGGGAACTGCTGCTGCTAATCTCCAGGTGAGGACTGGAGATCACTCAGAATTACAACTGTTTTCTAGATGGCAGAAATCAGCTCCTCTGGAGAAGGGGGGGGGGGGGAAGGAAGTGAATGCCTTCACTTGGGCGGGTGGGAAGATAGCAATGGGGGCACTCATCCAGAGCTTTTTTCTAGAGCCCGTTGTATTTTTCTTCACAACAGACCTTATTCCTAGTCATTATATAATACTGTAGATTATATTACATAATTTTAAAATTCTTTTTGTGTTAATATGTTTTTATTTGAGTTTTTTAAAAAAAATATTTTATTGGAGTTTTTAAGGGGATGCAGTATAGAAAAAAGGGGGAAAGCATAAAAATTATAGTTACCCAAAACACATGTATAGGGGCAATTTTACCATACTTAAAGACAGAATTTGAATGATTTTTGTGTAAACCTTGTCTTAAAAGCCATTTCACTTATTACAGAGGAGAAACTATTTACATGGTGATTGATTTCCCCCCCCCTCCGGTTCTCCTCAAATTTTCCATTTTTTCCATTGGAAAATGTGGAGGGTGGGATCCTGCAGGAAGGAAACCCAAGGTTTTGTAAATGTTTTATTTTTTCCCATCAGATATTTACATATTTAGAAGGAAGGTATTTAATTCAAAAACAATGCTATTTTTAAAATTAAATTTAAAGAAAATGCTTTGCAATTCCTCAAAAGGTAGCTCTGATGATACAAAGTAAATAGCTGGCCTAAGGATTATTATTTTTAATGCATTGTTTCACAAATAATTAGCAGATTAAATTTATTTATCATATAGATTTATATCCTGCCCTTCCAGCAAATTGACTCAGGGTGGGGTTGCATCATGTTAAAACAGTAAAAACATGTACAATAAATATCAGGTAATGATAGAGTTAAAACAATTTAAAACAAATGTGACTTTATTTTAGCAAGCTGAAAAGCATCAACATTTCATGTATTTTAGGATGAAGCTTGTGCACTGAAAGACCATTTATGGTTTGTGAATACAAGCAGGATAGGAATTTTATAACTAGTATTAAATCACCTAACTATTATTGCACTGAATGCACAACCATAAATTTGTTCCTACCATAATGCCCTTAAACAGTTCTTTAACCACAACTTTTAATAGAGCTTACTGAACCAAAAGGTAGACTTGGGACCATGATTTGCTTTGCTCTTTGTCTTCAGGCTTTATCATTTATCAAGTCAGCATTTTTAAAATGTTTCTCAGATGAAACATAAAAATAGTGGTACATCAGAATTGTCATACCTTTGGTTCGAAGTCACAGCTTCAAAGACTGTGCCTTGTAGTAAAATTTGATACAAACGAGGAAGAGTTCTGTGTGCATATGAATTCTTAACACTAGATTGTTAAAAATATTGCATGTATGTTGTCTGAAAATTAAGAGAATTTTGTTTTTCGGGTAGATTGAGATCTTCCTTAATAATTGAACTTGAAGTACATATTAGTGCAACTTTATGTTATACTTATATAACTGAAATTCTGCCTGTGGAGAGAATTCTGTAATTTTGGTGCCAAAGGAATGGCTCCAATGCTTTGAATGGCTGCAATGGCATTGTGGCACCATGTGATAAATAGCTGAGCAAAACAACAACATAGGTGTTGTATATTGTATGATGCACATACAGCTATTCTTGGAAGGACACGGAGATCTGGATAAATGGAGAATTCCTTTCCCTCTACTTTTGGTAGCAGGAAGTCCAGCTTTTTTGTTCTGGAGAGGAGGAGTTCCACTATATCCCCTTCAGTCTTCTCTTCCTTTCAGCAGAGAAGACAGGCTTTTGGAGAGCTCTGAGTGCTTTTGGTTTCAGAGCTCTCTTAAGGCAATGTACTTTGGCTCAGCAGAGTCCAGGGGATTTGCAGCTTCTGTGAACTGAACTGCAGGAGGTATTGTGTGTCTGGTTAAGCTCTGAAAGGGGACATCAAGCTTTCCCCAGATCATCTCTTCCTTCTCCTCTGTGAATGAGCAGATAAGTGATGAGATGGCAGCGAGTACCAGAGTAGTGGTGCGCTTTCTTACCACCAGAAAGGTGACCACACCTTTCTCCCTTGCAGAAGGGTTGAGCAAAGATGCATTGGAACTGGAGAAGGAAAGTTTCAACACACTCCTCTCATGCATCCCAGAGGGCCTCCAACAGTGGTTGGAATCAAAGATTTCAGGTTTTCACGGCTGGCATCATCATTAGGGTTTGTAGAATCTTTCGGGTTCAAGTGCCGTGTTCTACTGGAGAAAGATTTTCTTCCAGACGTTTCGTTCTCAGCTGCGGAGAACATCCTCAGTGGCGTTGCAGCCGGAGCAGGCGTTCTGACCTTCTTGGCTGCTGTGCATTGGTTGGTTGGAATCTTTTATGGAAAGGGCAGTAAAAGGCACTCCTCCCATTTTTCTGCCCCCCCCCCAAGGCAATCCAGTAGAACTGAGTAGCACAAGGAGCCACCCTTTAGTCAGGGGGAGACAGGATCCACCCAGGGTCCTCACCTAGCCTGGAAGAAAGCAAGCATCGACTGTTACATATTACTCATAAGTAGACCTTTCATTATTGGCCCTTTTTAATTATTTATAATTTTGATTTATAAACTGCCCTTCTCTGAGGTCATAGAACTCAGGGCAGTTAAAAACAGAACATCTATACAATTCAAAATCCAAAGAGAAACATTTTCAGATGGTGCTAAAATCAATTTACAAATTGCATTACTGTCTTGCAAACAGAGAAAAAAAGCAGGAGGGGGGAGGGGGAGGGAGTGCCAGATAGGATGGTACCCATTGCTATCCTCAACCAAAAGCCTGGTGGAACATCTTTGCCTTGCAAGCCCTGCGGGACTGTACCAGGTCCCGTAGGGCATGGATGTTATTTGGCACAGAGTTCCACCAGGTAGGAGCCAGAACTGAAAAGGCCTTGACTCTGGTTGAGGACAGCCAGATGTCTTTTGGACTAGGGATCACCAGTAGATTATTTTCAGCAGAGCGTAAGGCTTTTTGAGGGACATATGAGACGAGGAGACCCCAAAGATATGTGGGTCCCTTTACATGTTACTCAGGACTAGACAATTTACCAAAATTGGACGATTCTGACTATATATGCCCCTTTACATGTTACTCATGAGTAGACCATTCACCAAATTTGGGTGATTCACCAATAGTGGCCCTGACCTGTTTGAACAGGGGCAAGGTTAAATCAGTGATTAGGGTCACCTCTTTCCCTCCCCCAGTGCAAGGAGGCCTTTTGCCATTGAAGTCTTTCCTTCATCGTTGCTCTAAAGTTGCTGAAACTACCTACTCTTGTGGCAGATGTTCCACATCAGGAGGAAGGAGAGCCTGACGCAGAGAGTTACGAGGAGGTTATGGCCAGCTCTAGTAGTGGATTCTGTCTTACTCTTCTCTGAGATCTCTGGCTGGCTACTGAGAGAAGATGAATAAGATGAGCCAATTCACTCCAGGTTTCAGGCTCTTACCTGCTGGAACTCTGTGCCAAATAACATCCATGCCCTATGGGACCTGGTGCAGAGCCGCAGGGTTTGCAAGGCAAAGATGTGCTAAGAAGTGCTGTGCGTTCCCAGCTTTAGCAGACTAACTCCTGTGTATTCCACTGGTGGATGCTCCGGTGTCCAATATGACATCTGGATCAGAGGGAGGAGGGGTACTTAAGGTTGCTAGAGACTGCAGGAGTGACATAGCCCTGTGCAGAGCCCATGAGTTCAATGCCCTCTCTATCAAGGCTTTAGCAGCTTTGTGCCTTTTTAGTGTACACCATTCCTTTGGCAGCTGTGCAAAATGCAGAGAGTTCTCTGATGCCCCACCTCCAGTTTGACCTCCTGAGGTCAGCAAAGGTCATGACTCTCGTAGCTGATGCTACTTTGGTTGCTGTGCAGATTTTCCCAAATACCATTGGTGTTACTGTGGTCAACAGGCACCCTCTGGCTGAGCAGCTGGTCGATAGATGCTTCAACCAAGGCCCTAGTGGCATCTTATCTCTTCAAGGGTTCCATACTTTTTGGTGACAAGCTTGAAGTCATTTTGATTGAGACTAAGCTGAAGAAGGTCCTCCTGTTCTCAGACTGCAGGATCTCCAGGAGATGGCCAAGACATTTGGGCTCTTCCTCCGTGACCCTAGAGCATTTGGATCTCCTAGGAACCCCCAGGTCTACAGAAGGTTTTCCTGGAATCACTACATACCTTCGTACATGTTCCAGCCTTCATCATCTGGTTGCCCATTCAGGTATTGCTCAGTCCAAACCTTCCAAGGGTAAAGCTAGATGCCTCAAGAAGGTTTTTGTAGTCGTCTCTGGCTTCCAGTCAGTTTCTAAACTGGTCTCTGAAGCCCCATCAGTTCCCTGTGGAGACTCTCAAATCCATCGTAGGAACCCTGAATGGGGGTTTTTCTTGTCTTTAATAGACCTAACCAAGACATATGTTCACATTCTGGGTTGACCCCTACATCAGAAGCTTTTCAGATTCACAGTTTGGGTCTGGTGCTTCAGATTTCGAGTAGTGTTATTTCAGTCTGGCATCAGCTCCCAGGTCCTTCTCCAAATTGATGGTATCATTAATGGCAGCTCTTTTGTGGATTGGCCTCTATCATTATCTTTACCCTGGAAACCTTTAGCTGAGCTTGCCCTCCACAGAGAAGGGAGCTGAGACTCTGCAGAGAACAATAATCCTTCAATGACATGGGTTCATGATCAACTTCAAGAAGAGCCGCTTGTCACTCACACTAGTATTAACTCACTTGGGGGTGGTGATAGACACATGAGAGAAAAATGTTTCTTTTCACCAAGCTGTGCACAAGCAATAACCACCATGATTCAGTGAGTTCTGTCTTTGCATACCTTGATCATTATGTTCCTTTTGGGTCTCCTGGCTCTCATGAGCTGATCCCATGGGCAAAAGCACACTTGGGACACCTGCAGTGGCTAATACTTCCCTGGCAAACATCAGAATTCGCAAAGTGTCATCTGAAAATTCAGGTTTCAAACAAGGGAGATCATCCTTAATTTGGTGGACCAACTCCTCCAGCTTTTTGAGAGGCAAATCCGTTATTCTCACACCAGAGCTGGTGGCAACAATGGATGCCAGCCTGGGGGAATGGGAAGCTTGCATGGAGTCAATTCATGTGCAAAGGAATTTGCCCCTTCAGGATTGGTTCAAGTCAGGAAATTGGCTACAGTTGAGAATCATTTCCTTGATCCTTCATCATTTCCCCTTCAACATTGCATTTTTATTTGGGAGAGTCAGGACTAACAGTGTGTTGGCCAAGGCCCATGTGTACACACAGCTGGGTTGAGAAGCATTCATCTCAAAGCTTCAAGGGTCATGAAGTGGTCAGAACTTCACCTACAAAGCATAAGAGCAGATTACATTAAAAGCTTGGCCAGTAGAGAAGTGGATTGGCTTTTCAGGTTGGTTTTGGGACCGAATGAAGGATATCCAAAGACATCAGTCTGCAACCAGTTGGTAGACAGATTTGGTGGGTTTGTTCTCCCAAGAGCAATGCAGAGGTTCCAAGGTCCCTGTCCAGGTTCTGTCCTCAGGCAGAAGGGATGGACACCACCAGTCTTGGCCAGAGGGCTTTCTCTGTGCATTCCTCCCACTTTTATGCCTTCACAAAGAGAAGGAACTGGGTGAAAGTAATTGGTGCTCTCCCTTTTTTTGCCTGTAAGGCATTGGTTCTCCCTTTGAGGCAGAGGACATCTTCCTTTCTTTCTTGTAGGGAGGCAGGAACAAATTTCTTCACTTCCTGTTCCTGGTGGGAGTCACCCTCAACCTCAGTTCTTTTCTTGCCTTTGTAGGGAGAGCAACTAGGCTAGGCTTTGCTTTATAGCTATTCCATCTTCTATCTGAATTCGTGAGTTTCTTTATATCTTCTGTTTATCCCTTGTCTATTCTTTTCATTTTCAGCCATTTTCTTTGTGTTCTATGCTGCATTTTCCCTCTTTATTCTAATCTTTCCTAGGGCCTGCTGGTGACGGCTGTTCTTCCCTGCCCTAAGGTGGCCATTTTCTTTTTGCCTCAGTGAGAGTAAAAAGCGCAGTGACTAGATCAATAGGGCTTGCAGCTTCAAAGCCTTTTGGGGCTGACTTAGTGGCATAGATGGCGGCTGCATTGTTCTGTCATCCGAGGAGTAGGAGACTCTGTACATTGATTGGCATTGTGGAGCCTACAAGACCCTGTTGCAGACTCCCCAATGAGCCAGACATTAGGTGGCAAAAAATCTAAAGGCACCAAAAGCCAGTGCGGTGCCACAGGAGTTGCACTCTCTATTGGAGAGGAGGCAGCATGCTCCAGAAGTGGCAACAGGCAAGGCTAAGCCAATGGTGCATATGCAGCTCCAGCTAGGCTTATTACAGGCAGATGGGAGGTGAGCAGTGAGGACTATCCCCCTCTGGAGGAAACTTCCATGACTTCAGGTTACCTGGGAGCAGCACCACAGATGGCTCAGGGAGGTAACAATGCGGATGCAGATTGCTGTCTCTTCCCTCCATTTTTTCCCTTTCTGGAGAATACCATAAGGCAGTGGTCCCCAACCTTTTTGGAACCAGGGACCGGTTTTGTGGAAGACATTTTTTCCAGGGTCCAGGGTGGGGGGTGGCCAGGTTGCTAACAGGCCATGGACCGGGACCAGTCCACGGCCCAGGGGTTGGGGACCTCTGCCGTAAGGGAACTGATTTAAAAATTAACAGGGAGAGTAAAAAGGAACATGCTGGGCCTGCTTCTCTTCCTCTCCCCCCACAGGTCTACCGTATGTAGAAAGGCTTACTGGCTGACTAAAGCTGCATGGCAGCAAATGGTGCCACAAAAAAAGAGGGAGAGAGAGAGACATCTCAGGAAAGGGAGGGAAGACCTTTCTGATAAGCACAATGACAAGGAAGAGAGAGACTGTGTCAGAGAAGGAGGGGATTGATATTGAAAGTATCGAAATACTTCCTTGAAGAGTGAGGTCTGTTAGTATCTGGTGGCCAAAACACAGTCTCCCCTAAATTTCCAGGAGGATTCAGATATAGAGGGAGATTGTGAGGACAACCCCAAGAGTTTTAAAAAAGGTGTATGAGGGGGGGAAGAAAACAAAGTTTTTCACCAAGAGAGTCCTCTTATTAAAACGTTTATCCCTTTCTAGAGTTTTTTGAAAACAGTTGTGAGCAGAGTGAACAAAGCCCTTTACAAACAAACAATACTCAGGGTTTGTTTGTTTGTTTTTAAAAAGAGCTTTATGCTTTCTCATCCTTTACTATCCAAATTCCTCCATTTTTCTTTTGTTATTACACTGATAGCAATACAGCCCTATGGATTACTTTCAGAGGATGTTCATGGTAATGTTAAGGACAATCTTGACAGAATAGGCTTAGTTTGCCCTCAGAAGAGTACGTGAAGATTTTTCCATGGCTATAAAGGGCATTTGCTATGTCATCTATGGTTGCACGCGCCACTATAACTTTGGAAGCATAAAATCATTACTCTTCTGCTGGATGATAACCAGTGTTTTATTGGAGACAGCTAATAGAGTTTTAGAAGCTGTGTCTCTCTTACATGTTCTACTCTGGACATTATGGTATTTTCATATAGGGCTATTTCCTCAGTAGCAGCCCCTAGATGTACACTGTGGTTGAGGATCTGGTTTGCTGACTACCGGTCAAAACAATGTTGTCTCAGTATATCCTGTTCATGGGGGGGGGGGGGGAATACTTTTTTGGGAATCGATAGATAAGATCCTAAGGCACTACCTAAGTTGATATGTTGGCCTGACATTTTCCTCTCCTTCCTTTTTTGTACACAACACACCTTTAATAGATTTCATCCAGACAACAAACGCTCTTCCTGGGGGCCCAACAAGCAGCCATTGGGGAGGGGTGGTTTCCACAGATGGTTCAACAAGACGGCAGGTAGTAAGCCACATTGCTCTGACAGAGATTCCAAGAACACCAAGATATGACCATATGGGTTGTCTAGTCAGAGTCCATCTGCTCCTCTTTCAACAGCAGTGGGAAAGTTCTCAACCAGTCACTGGATGTTATACCAGAGGTTGATTTGTCATCCTCTGCCAAGATGGCACTGTTTGACCACAGGGAAGTGGAAAGGGGGAAGCATCTTCTCATACAATATTAACTGTTGGTGACCAATATCCTGATTTCATGAAAACATTCTTCTGCCAGGATATACAATACCACCTGAAGGTCTTTGTTTGCTGGTGCTGCAAAATGTCATGACCCTACATGGCTCAAGGTGATGTTCATCTTCTGGTGTCCACAGAACAGTTTATCATCCAGTTTAAAAACAGCTACATTGAGAAGACAGCTGGTAGTGTTGGCATCAGTCTTACCTCAAGTATAGGGAATTAGCATCTCAAAATATTCTCACTTTCTTTGCTCCCTCCAAGGGACCTCTCTGTCTCAACCACCACAAACTCATAGTTTCTGACCTGGAATTGGATGCTCTTTCAGTAAAGCTCTTTAATTTTTAGAAAGAAAAGGTGGTTCTATACACAAACCCGGCCTTCAAACCAAAGGTTAATTTCACATTCCGTAGATCACAGGAAATATTCTTACCATCATTCTTGTCTGCATCCTTCTCATACAAAGAAACAAGCATGGCATTCTCTTGGTGTTAGAAGAACACTGAATTGCTATATTAAGAGAACCAAAGACTTTCGCTGGATGGTCACACTTTTAATCGATATTTCTACACCACACACAGGTAAAAAGATACCAAGTGCAGCCATTAGCAGAGCCATCAGACATTTCATAGCAAAACCCTACAGAAGACAAATCTGTCTGTTCCTGTCGGTATTACAGCTCATTCTGTGCATAGTGTTGCAGTGAATGTAGTTTTTGCTAGGCAGGCCTCAGTTGAAGAGGTATGCAAGGTTGCCAACTGGTCTTCCATATCTACACTCATTAGACATTACAAAATCAATATTTAGGAGTTGGCCGAGGTGGTTTTTTTGTCAGTGAATCCTGCTACACATTCTGGGGAATGGAGGTGGCAACCACCCCCCTAATGCCTATGGACACTGCTTTGAGATGTTCCATAAGATGTCCTCCACCTCAGAGGAAGAATGACCATTGGATACTTACTGTGAAGGGTCCTTCTCTGAGGACAGGAGGGCACCTTGACCCTCTCAGATTGTCATTACTTTCCTCCTGTGTCTTGGAATATTGTAGTGTTTAGAGCTTATTGCTGTTGGAGTTACCAAACTGAGGTTGCGAGTGACTCCCATCGGGAACAGGAAGTGATTAAATTAGTTCCTGCCTCCCTACAAGTAGATGTCCTTCATGCTAAGTATCTGATGGTCGTTCTTAGGTCTGGTGAGTTTACTCAAAGGAGAACCTCCTGCAGCATGGGCTGATTTTTCATCAAGACCCTGGGTGTCTGAAGTTAACCACCTGGTTCTTGATCACAGATCATGGAGCATTTGCTGCTCTCAGACAAGGTGATTTAGACTGTTCTAGCTGCCAGTTATATGTCCACTTCTAGAATCTATGATATTTCATGGCAGGCATTCAGCACTAGTGCGCTGATAGTTGTATGGAGAATTTGAACCCAACCCTGAAGGACATATTGCTTTTCTTATAGAGCAGTCTGAACAGGAGCCTACACCTCAGTACTTTAAAGAAGGGATTGATGGCTCTAGCCACCGCCCTACCAGAGTGTGATGGCCACCCTGTCTCTTCACATCAGCTGATTAAGGTATTTTTAATAGGGAGCATCACCTTTCCCATCTTTGTACAGTACACAAATTCTGACTTGTAGGCTTAATTTGGCCCTTAAGTCCTGGACTTGATATCTTTTTGAACTGCTTCATTAGTTTCTTTGAAGGCAGCAATGTTAAAGACCCTTTTTCTAGTCTCGATGACTTCAGCCTCTAGGATCTTGAGAGTAGGAGCCATCTTCATCAGAAAGGTCTTGTGCATGTTCCATTGGGACATGGTGGTTTTGTGATTAGATCTGATCGTCTTGACCAAGATTAATTGGCATGAGGAGATCTGCTTCCAGTGTCCTAATCTGTCACAGTAAAAACAGTGGGAATGGCATACTTTCTGTGTCCTTGCGGCTTTTTGCATATATATTCTTAGAGCTAATCAGTGGCATAGGAAAAATGAAACACAGAGGTGCAGAAGGACAGAGATGTTATAGAAAAAGAGGGAAGTTCCGTGATCAGGTGATCAACTCAGTTAATAGTCTAGGTTGAATTGTGCTTTCTAAGTATTTCAGTTTGCATTGTGAGCCTTGGGACTTACAGAAGTTTCCAGACTGAAGGGGAGGATTAGAGAAGATCTTAGTGTGAGCTCTAGTGACCAATGCAACAACTTCATTAAGTGTAGGCAACCTGTATCTTGCCACTATGTTCATCCTGGTTCTCTCATCATGCAACAAGGACTTGAGGTCAATACTGGATTTAAAATTCTGAACAAGCTCATTAGAAACACACTTCAGAATGGTCATACTGGATCAATTGCTGAAGATGCATTGTACAGCCCTGTGGCCTCCATCAACCTCATCTGTTTTTATGCCTCATCGCAGATACCTGAGATTCACATGCATGTACGTGCATTATCAATTCAAAGCATTATTCAGACTGGACAACTCTCCAAGAGTATTTTCCAAGTCATATTAGCTCTGATGACTGTTTCACATTTGAGGTATACGCATCCATCTGTATCTTGATGATCAACTATTGTCAACACCATCCAAGGAACAGGCATATGGGGACATTTCCATGTTGAAATTCTCAAGATAACACTAGTTCCTGATCAGGGTTCAGAGCAGCATTTGGAATCCATTTCAGGGCATTCTTTATTTAGGAGTTAGTGATTGGTTCAATTCAGGACAAGTTATCTCTGCATGGAAGAGGCTCAGAAAAGTCTGTCAAGCAGGTTGTGAGATCAAAATAGACTGCTGTAATCTCCCTTGCTAAATTTGTTGCTAATTTTTCTCCCATTTATTTATATCCTGATTTTCTTCAAAAAGCCCAAAGTGGTTTATAGGAACAATGATATGTAAACTGGTGCACTGCAAATGGGAGAAAGTACAACTCTGGCTGATCCTGGATTCCTTGCTGGCTTGATTTAAGTCACAGGCAGGGAGCCATAGGGCTACGAGTCAAAAGGCCAGGAATCCTTTGGCTCCTGCCCCTCTGCTAGTACTCAAGGTCTTGCCTCTGGCCATCCCCAAACTTTATACAGTACCAGAGTTGGGCAGGAGAAAATCAGTTCTCAGATGAGGTAGTGCACTGCAGGCAAAGATGTTGCTTTTCTTACTACTTCCCTCCCTTTCTGTGTCATTTCTGTACAGTGGGCAAGATTCCATGCAAGTACTCTCCAACAGTTTCTCCTTTTTTTATATCAGTATGATAAGAAGAAAATCAATCTGAGAATTAATATCATATGCTGGTGGAGCTAGAAATACAATCCCATCAAGGAACAGCGTACATGAAATGACCCAAGTCTAGATAACTGTGGGTAGTAGCTTGACCAGTTGAGAGGGGTACCTGTCAAGGAAAACTTACTCAGCATCTGGGGGAAAAAAGGTGAGAAACATAAAGTGGGTAGACATTAAGGCAGTCAGCTTAGCCAATCCTTAACATTGCAATAGCAGGCATACATCCTTATAAGAAAGGGCTACATAATAGCCAAAGTCTGTGTAAACACTGCACAAGGAAGCAGCTATCCTGCTGCCAGGGTCCCAGAGACATACAATTTATGCACATGCAATATATCTAGGGCCTCAAGAATGTTCAGGTAGCCTGTCTCAGACTCTACCAAAATATGTGGATCTTAAGTCAGAGATTTTTGTATCAAGTGCTGATGAGATTGGTATTCTAGCTCAGTGACCCCCAAACTTTTTGGCCTCAGGGACCAGCCCCAGGGCTGGCAGGGTGGGGGCACTGAATTTGGCCACCCCCCGTGGTGCCTCCTCCTCCCTCCATTTGCACAAGTTTTAGGCTGCGGAAAGGGGCGGTGAAGCGCCTCCCCGGCTCTTTAAAGGCTGACCCCCCACTGATCAGCTGATTGGTGGGGGAAACCATGGCAGCAGCACGAGCAACCTGCTGAAAAAGCCATGCTGCCCTTGCCTCTTCCACACTTCCTTCCTGGGCATGGGAAGGAAGTGGGGAGAAGGCAAGGACAGCACGACTTTTTTAGTAGGTTGCTCGCACTGCTGCCATGGTTTCCCCCGCCAATCAGCTGATTGGCTGGGGGGTCTGCCTTTAAAGAGCCAGGGAGGCGCTTCACCGCCCCTTCCTCAGCCTTAAACTTGTGTAAACGGAGGGGGAGGAGGTGCCAAGGTGGGGGGATGAGGCTGTGGAGCGCCATAGGGGGGCAGGGCAGTGGGGCTGTGCAGCCCAGTTGCTAACAGGCTGCAGACTGGGATCAGTCGGCAGCCTAGGGGTTGGAGACCCCTGTTCTAGGTAACCTTTTAATCTCAGATCTTAATCACCAGCTTGGAGAGAGTCCAGAGGGTCCAAGGCCATGAAGAGCATTGCATGTGGTGGCCAATACCTTCAACCGAGCCTACACAAGACCTTTTTATTTTATTGAGGGGTTAACCCATACACACTTTCCCCCCTCTTGTTCACATCACAATATAATTAACATAATTTTCCTTTTAAAGTTTGTAAATGTTGTGGTTTTTTGTGTTTAAAACAATTTTATTCCAGTAACATATGGTAACAATCAATTCTTGCATTATTAATTACTTCTTTTTATCTATCCCATATATTACTTTTCTAACCCTCCTCCCCCCGTTACTTGACCCCTGCTGGTGTTGTATACTTAAAGTACTAATATTTAAAGGTACCTTTAACTAATAAAACAAAAATTTCTATTTTTCTTTCTTTTAAGACTTAACCATTATCAAAAATTGTCCAATGTCCTTTTATTTTCCACTCTTTTACTATATCACTTCTAAACTTCTTCCACTCCAACTTAAAAGTTTCCAGATCATAGTCTTTTAAAATTCTTGTCAATTTGTCCATTTCACTCCATGTTATAACTTTTATAATCCAGTCCCATTTCTCTGGTATTCTTTCTTGCTTCCACAACTGCGCATACAATGTCCTAGCTGCTTAGAGCAAGTACCAAATTATAGTTCTATCTTCTTTTGGAAATTTTTCCATAAATAATCCCAACAGAAAAGTCTCTGCAACTTTCTTGATTTCATATCCCAAGATCCTAGATATTTCTTGTTGAATCATCTGCCAATACTTTTTTGCTGTTTCACAAGTCCACGACATATGATAAAAAGAACCTTCATGTTTTTTACACTTCCAACATCTGGCATCTTATTGTTCATCTTTGCCAACTTTTTAGGAGTTATATACCATCTATACTTCATTTTAAAACGGTTCTCTTTGATACTATGACATGTTGAAAGCTTTATAGAATTCTTCCAAAGATATTCCCAAGTTTCCATCTGTATTTCTTTATTTACATTAATTGCCCATTTAATCATTTGAGATTTCATTACTTCATCTTCTGTAGACCATTTCAAAAGCAATTTTGAAATTTTTCATTATATCCAAGCAGAACTATTTCCATTTCTGTTTATTCTTTTCTTCTTCCTTCAGTTTTAATGTATTTTTCCACCAAACTCTTTATTTGTTGCATTTGAAACCAGTCATATTTATTATTCAACTCTTTCGCAGTTTTCAGCTCTATTTTGCCTCCTTGAATTTTTAAGAGCTGATTATATGGCAACCACTTTTCTTCACCCACTTCAGCCGTTATTTTTATCACTTCTGCTGGCACTATCCATAACGGTTTTCTCTCATCACCATATTTTGTTATATTTCATCCACGTATTCAATAAATTATTTCTTATATAATGGTGAGAAAAAACCGTCCATTTTTCCCCCATAGTACATATAAGCATGCCAGCCGAATTTATTTCCATGACCTTCCAACGCCAAAAGTTTTCTGTTTAGTAGCATCACCCATTCTTTTATCCACACTAAGCAGACTGCTTCGTGATACAGTTTTAAATCTGGTAATTGGAATCCTCCTCTCTCTTTTGCATCTGTTCAAATTTTCATTTTGATCCTTGGTTTCTTCTCAGCCCACACAAATTCTGAGATCTTCCTCTGCCATCTGTTAAACTGTTTGCTGTCCTTCACAATCGGGATAGTTTGAAATAAATACATTATTCTTGGTAAAATGTTCATTTTAATTGCAGCTATTCTTCCCAGCAATGACAAGTTAAGTTTATTCCATTTTATCATGTCTTCATCCATTTTACGCCATAGCTTCTCATAATTATTTTTAAACAAATCAATATTCTTCATTGTTATCTCCACACCCAAATATTTTACCTTCGAGGTAACTTCACAAACCGTTAGCTCCTTTTGTTTACTTGCGTATTCTTACATAAAATTTTTGATTTTTCTTTATTTACATAAAATCCCGCCAGATCTCCATATTCTTGTATTTTAGCTAACAGCAAGGATGTTACTTGAGTTGGATTTTCATTAATAAACATTATATCATCTGCAAATGCTCTATATTTATAAGTAAATCCTTTTATTTTTAATCCTTCTATTTCTTTGTCTTCTTGAATTTGCATCAGCAAAATTTCGAGTGTCATTATAAACAACAGTGGAGAGAGCGGACATCCTTGTCTTGTACCTTTACTAATTATCATATCTTCTGTAAGGTCTGCATTTATGCATAGCCTTGCACGTTGTTCAGTATATATTGCTTTTATCATCCTTATAAAGTCTTCTCCCAACTCCATTTTCTCCATAACTGCAAACATAAAGTCCCAGTTTAGATTATCAAATGCTTTCTCTGCATTCGCAAAGAATAATGCTACTTCCTTTTCCGGATGTCTTTCGTAATATTCTGCAATATTTACAACAGTCCTAATATTGTCTCTTATCTGTCTTTTGGGGAGAAACCCTGCTTGATCTTCCTTTATAAAGTTTATCAAATATTGCTTAAGTCGTTCTGCCGAGGTGCCAAGGTGGGGGGATGAGGCTGTGCAGCGCAATGGGGGGGGGGAAGGCAGTGGGGCTGTGCAGCCCAGTTGCTAACAGGCCGCAGACTAGGACCAGTCCGTGGCCTAGGGGTTGGAGACCCCTGTTCTAGGTAACCTTTTAATCTCAGGTATTAATCGTCAGCTTGGAGAGAGTCCAGAGGGTCCAAGGCCATGAAGAGCATTGTATGTGGTGGCCAATACCTTCAACCGAGCCTACACAAGACCTTTTTATTTTATTGAGGGGTTAACCCATACACACTTTTCCCCCTCTTGTTCACATCACAATATAATTAACATAATTTTCCTTTTAAAGTTTGTAAATATTGTTGTAGAGAGAAGGGTGGCAGTTTATTTGTGTCATTTAAATGGAACTGCTGTATAGAAAGCTCAAGAACCTAACCTTACGTAATCGTTGCTGTCTCATTCAGTGAAACAGGAAGGGTTCTTAATCAGACAATTAGACTTTATAATGCAAGCAGCACTTTGTCCTTTGAATTGATTAGTGATGATAATTTTATATGTGTATATCTCCAAACTTAAATAATCTCTTGTCAAGAGTGGGAAGTCTGCTTTGAGCAAAGTGTGGACACATTATTAAAACTATAACAAGGAATGAGAGGTTTAACTTTAATTGTATAGTTTATCTTGTACACTAATGTACTAAGATGTGCTTGTTCAGATGAACTGTGGTATTGCTTTGCTTTAAATACCAGTGGGTTAATGAGTGTTATTATTAGGAATGAGTCTAAGACCAGCAAACAGATGTGTTGCTAGTAGAAAAAGAAAATAGGGAGAAACTGAAAACTGCTGCTACAAGATCCTGCTAAGATAGCTGGCTTACTGCAACGCCTGTTTCATACAGTGCATGTGTAGAAAGCAAAGGTGGAAAATGGTCTGTAAATTCAGTAAAAAACTTTTTCATCTTGGTCATTAATTTGTTAGGTTTTTTTAAAAAAAACAAACCTTTTTTTTTTTTTTGTAAAGTCAGTATATCCCGTAAACATAAGAATGAGGCAGGAATCAGCTGGTTTCATCTCAGCTACATCTGTCAGTGGTTCATTCTGGAGCCCTGAAGAAAATTAGTTCAGATCGCAAAGGAACAGTTATTATCTGAGTAATGAAAACAATTTCAGCTGACTTTGCTTTTGAGCCGTATTGTGAACATATTGAGAAAACTTTCTTATGTTTCCAAATGCAGTGCACCAACATTTTTCCCTTTCTAGGACAAAGGCACAGTATTTAATAGCAGATACGCTGACTCCATACTTAAGAAAACAGTTGCTGAAGGACTTTAAGGTGCATATTACACCTTGTTTGATGATGAAACCACCAATGCAGCATCTTACAAAGAAGTGCAGGTAGCTTTTAAATACTAGTCACCAACCAAAAACATGATTTTGACCAGGTGCCTTCAGACTTGGCAACAGCCAAAGATATTTACAATAAACTGAATGAAGCTTTGGATTTGGCACAACTTCCTTGCTCAAAACTGCTAATGCTATGTAATGATGGCCCAGATATCCAAGGCTGTCACCAGGGTTCCCTCTAAGCTGAGTTAGCGTGACCTAGCTCACAGATTTTTAGCCTCCAGCTCATACATTTTTGTCTTAGCTCAGGAAGGATGACCCCAGAGCACACTAATTTATGCAGTAGCTCACAACTGTAATGCCAGTCGCTCACAGCTTTAATGCCAGTAGCTCACAAAGTAGAATTTTTGCTTGCAAGACTCTGCAGCTTAGAGGGAACATTGGCTGTCACTAAACTTATGAATGATTATCTTATTTTGAGAGAGAGAGAGCCTATGGTAGATATTGGCACTTGTAACATTCATAATGCATTCCGTAGGGGCACGGCAGAACTGGGAGACAATGCATCAAATTTAATTTTCCTTCGTCATGATTTTTTCTATGGATGGCCATCACAATAGGATTTCACAAGAATTCAAAGAAATCTTGATATCCCAAATCATTGTTCCTTGAAATATTTTTCTTCTAGGTAGCTATCACAAGAGAGCGCTACTGCAAGTCTGAACAGTAGCTAGCACTTATGAAGTACTTTAAGGACTTTATTCCTAAGAATAAAAGTAATTTGGTGAAGTCTTCCACAAAGTATAGAAGCATAATCCATTTTTTGTCAGTATTTGGCCATGTTTTTTGGAACCTTGGTCAGTAGTTTTGACCCTTTGACTAGTTTCCACTTTTGAGAAAGCCTGGCAGCTCCATTATAGGTGTTTTTGTTTGCAAAACATTGGTTCAATGATAAAGTTTGATGCACGTTATTCGTTCTTGGTTTCTTCATGGTGCTGTTAATGAACATACTTGTAATTAGGGGTGTTTTTATGAGTTTAATTCCATCCATTGCTGAAGTAGTACTTTCTGAAATCACATTTTTATATCAAAATTATATAGTTTGCTTTTAACACTCAGACTTTCACTCTCCTTTTTTATATGTTTGGACCTTGTGTTGGATAGACTCTGACAAATCATTAACAAACAAAATGATGTTGGGTAACTTTGACTTGTCTACATGAATTGATCTCTGAACTTCTAGAGGACTCTTATCTTAGTCTCCTGGAGGTAAATACTGACAATCCTTTTGTAATAGACATGCTATTTTAAAGAAAAGACAGAAAACTTTTGAAATGTACATTGTTTCTGGGTTATGGTTTATGGAATTTTACAACTTGGCACAAGTCATTTAACCCACACCTGGTTTGGTTCTTATACTACCTAGTTCTTCATCCATGGATTGAATCTTAATAATACTACTGTTTGCAGGAAAAAATAAATTTCTCTGCTTGTTTTTTTTTTGTCACTGTTTTTTTGTGGGAGGGAGGCAGTACAAAATGGTATGGTCTTCAGTAAGTACAAGGGATGTTTTGGGCTTCAGCAAGGGAGGAAGATGATAAAAGTGGCACATCATGGGCAGAAATAATTCCATCCATGGAAGTGCTGTAATCATGACCTCTATTAATTCTCACAATCAGTGAAATCATTTCCCCTGTGAGGTGAGTGGAACTGAGAGTGCACTGACAGGTTTGTGAACCACAAACCAGCGATGTTCCTCAAGAAAATAGGTTCATGATGAAATCCATGCCCATTCCTAGATCTAATACTCAGGTATATAATGTATGAGATAGAAAGATAGCTTCTTTGTTTTCTTGTAAGAACATGAGAGAAGCCATGTTGCATCAGGCCAATGGCCCATCCAGTCCAACACTCTGAGTCACACAGTGGCCAAAAAAAATTATACACACACACACACACACACACTGTGGCTAATAGCCACTGATGGACCTCTGCTCCATATTTTTATCCAATCCCCTCTTGAAGCTGGCTATGCTTGTAGCCACCACCACCTCCTGTGGCAATGAATTCCACATGTTAATCACCCTTTGGGTGAAGAAGTACTTCCTTATATCCGTTTTAACCTGACTGCTTAGCAATTTAATCGAATGCCCACGAGTTCTTGTATTGTGAGAAAGGGAGAAAAGTACTTCTTTCTCTACTTTCTCCATCCCATACATTATCTTGTAAACCTCTATCATGTCACCCCGCAGGCGCTGTTTCTCCAAGCTAAAGAGCCCCAAGTGTTTCAACCTTTCTTCATAGGGAAAGTGTTCCAACCCTTTAATCATTCTAGTTGCCCTTTTCTGGACTTTCTCCAATGCTATAATATCCTTTTTGAGGTGCGGCAACCAGAACTGCACACAGTACTCCAAATGAGACCGCACCATCGATTTATACAGGGGCATTATGACACTGGCTGATTTGTTATCCATTCCCTTCCTAATAATTCCCCTAATAATTCCTAATAATCGCACATTGTCTTGACATTTTCAGTGAGTTATCTACCACGACCCCAATATCTCTCTCTTGGTCAGTCTCTGCCAGTTCACACCCCATCAACTTGTATTTGTAGCTGGGATTCTTGGCCCCAATGTGCATTAATTTGCACTTGGCCACATTGAACCTCACCTGCCACGTTGATGCCCACTTACCCAGCCTCAACAGATCCTTTTGGAGTGCCTCACAATACTCTCTGGTTCTCACCACCCTGGACAATTTAGTGTCATCCGCAAACTTGGCCACTTCACTGCTCACTCCCAACTCCAAATCATTTATGAACAAGTTAAAGAGCATGGGACCCAGTACTGAGCCCTGTGGCACCCAACTGCTTACCGTCCTCCACTGCGAAGACTGCCCATTTATACTCACTCTCTGCTTCCTATTACTCAGCCAGTTTTTGATCCACAAGAGGACCTGTCCTTTTACTCCATGACTCTCAAGCTTTCTAAGGAGCCTTTGATGAGGAACTTTATCAAAAGCTTTCTGGAAGTCAAGGTAAACAACATCTATTGGGTCTCCTTTGTCCACATGTTTGTTCACCCTCTCAAAAAAATGTAACAGGTTAGTGAGGCAAGATCTTCTCTTACAGAACCCATGCTGAGTCTTCCTCAATATCCCGTGTTCATCAATGTGCCTACTCATTCTGTCCTTGATAATGGTTTCTACCAACTTTCCCGGTATTGAAGTCAGACTGACTGGCCTGTAATTTCCCGGATCTCCTTTGGAACCCTTTTTAAAGATGGGAATGACATTTGCTACCTTCCAGCCCTCAGGAACGGAGGCAGATTTCAATGAAGGATTACAGATTTTTGTCAGAAGATCCACAAGTTCAACTTAGTGTTCTTTCAGAATTCTTGGATGTATGCCATCCGGACCTGGTGACTTATTAGTTTTTAATTCGTCTATCATTTGTGGTTCCTCCTCTCTTGTCATCTTAATTTGACTCAGGTCTTTCAACACCCCTTCCAAAATTAGTGGTTCTGGAGCAGGCAAACACTTCTCATCTTCTACAGTGAAGACAGAGGCAAAAAATTCATTCAGCTTCTCAGCCATTTCCCTATCCTCCTTCAGTAATCCTTTGACCCCTTGGTCATCCAAGGGCCCCACTGCCTCCCTGGCTGGTTTCCTGCTTCTAATATATTTGAAGAAATTTTTATTGTTGGTCTTTATGTTTTTTGCAGTATGCTTCTCATAGTCCCTTTTTGCCTTCCTGATCACAGTCTTGCATTTGATTTGCCACAGCCTGTGTTCCCTTTTATTAATCTCGCTCCGACTGGTTTTTCACCGCTTAAAGGAGTCCTTTTTACCTTTTACACCTTCCATTACTTTGTTTGTTAACCATGCAGGCCTTTTCTTATACCTGTTTGTGCCTTTCCTAACTTGTGGTGTATATTTTATCTGATCTTCTAGGATTGTAGTTTTAAATAGCCTCCAAGCTTCCCCAAGGGTTTTGACCGTATTTACCTTTCCTTTCAGTTTCCTCTTCACGTGCCCCCTCATCTCAGAGAATTTACCCCTTTTAAAGTTAAACGTGGTTGTGCTGGTCTTTGGGGGCAACTTCCTATTTATACAAATGGTGAAATCAATAACATTATGGTCACTGCTCCCAAGCGGTGCGATCACTTTTACATCTCTCACCAAGTCTTGAGCATTACTTAGGACCAAATCCAGGATCGTCCCCACCCCTGGTAGGTTCTGAGTTCATCTGCTCCATAGCACAGTCATTGAGAGCATCAAGAAACTCAATCTCTTTTTCTCGACCAGAACACATATTGATCCAATCAATCTGCGGGTAGTTAAAATCACCTATTATGACACTTTTTACGTTTAGCCGCTATCTTTAATCCTTCCATCATATTATAATCATCCTCTATCTTTTGATTTAGGGGGCGATAACAAACTCACATAGTTAAATTTCTTTTTGGGCCCTCTATTTCAACCCAAAGCATTTCTAGAAGGGAATCTAATTATCTGACCTCCGTCTTACTGGACCGTATATTCTCTCTGACATACAGAGCCACCCCACCTCCAACCCTTCCCTCCCTATCCTTCCGATATAACTTATATCCAGGAATCACTGTGTTCCACTGATTCTCCTCATTCCACCAAGTTTCTGAAATTCCCACAATGTCTGTTTTCTCCCAACGCTAAACATTCCAATTCACCAATTTTACTTTGAACACTTCTAGCATTTGCATACAAACATCTATAATTTCCCAGGCAAGCTAGGCCCGCCACCTTCCTCCTGCCGCCTCGAGACTTTGGCAGACAGTCCATACTGTTTGTCATCATCACAGTGGACCACTCTGATCCATTACCCGGTAGAAAAGTAACAGCTAACCCTTCATCTCTTTGAGATGAGTCCTCCCGAACCAGAGACATTTCATCTCCTGTCGGCTTTCCCCCAAGACTTAGTTTAAAAACTGTTCTGCCACCTTTTTGATTTTAAGCGCCAGCAGCCTGGTTCTAGCTGGGGACAAGTGGAGACCGTCTCTTTTGTACAGCTCCCACTTGTTCCAGAAAGCATCCCAGTGCCTAACAAACTTAAACCCTTCCTCCTTACACCATTGTCTCATCCACACATTGTGACTTCTAATTTGTGCCTGTCTCTCCTGCCCTGCACGTGGAACAGGTAGCACTTCTGAGAAGGCTACCTTGGAGGTCCTGGCCTTAAGTCTCCCGCCTAGCAGCCTAAATTTTTCCTCCAGGACCTCACGACTGCATTTCCCCACATCATTGGTGCCAACATGCACCACAACCACTGGCTCTTCCCCAGCACTGTCTATCAGCCTATCTTCTACACACGTAATGTCTGCTACCTTCACACCAGGCAGGCAAGTCACCATACAGTCAGTACGTGGTTTTGCCACCCAGCTGTCTACTTGCCTAAGGATCGAATCACCAACTGTCAAGACCCCCCCCCCCTCCCTGCCCAGGGATGGTTCCTTGGCACAAAAGGATTCCCACTTACCAACTGAAGAAGAGGTCCCTCCTGAGGGCGCATTCCCCTTATCCTCAGCACGGTGCCCTGTTCTCTCTCGACCCTCATGCTGCCTGGCAGCAATGGGGCTGCCACGTTCAGAGCGGGGCTTATCTAATACACCCTCGAGAGTCTTCCCTGAGTGCCTAACTGACCGTCTCTGCTTCTCCAGGGCAGTCACCTCGGCCTCAAGGGTACGAACTCGTTCCCTGAGGACCAGGAGCTCCTTGCATCGAGCACACACTCAAGACTTCTGTCCTGCGGGCAAACAGTCATACATGTGACAGTGCAAAACACTGGAAAGCCCCCACCCCCGTGCTGGCATTCTACCTTCATGATAGCTTTAAAAAAAAAAAATACAGTCCTCTTTAAATCCTGTTTGTTTAAGTGGCTCCCCTTCTGGAGGTCAACTTACCTTATTGGGAGAGCAAGGAAATTAGGGATCTGGGTTCCTGGTCCTTGTTACTAAACTGGTCAGATTGTACTGTGTAATGAATTCTTTTAATGAGTTAATAAATCTTTATATAATGTTTAAAGGGTCTGGTTTTCTTGTGTGCATCCAACACATCGCAAACTGAACCATTTTTTACGTTTGTGCCCAGCTTTAATTAGATCACAAATCTTCTTGCAGGATAATATCCAAAGGATAGCATTTAAGCATTCTATACATAGCAGTCCATCACGATGAAGCATAACATATCAAAGCATACTAGCACAGCATTAGTGAGACTCTCTCTGGCCTATATCTTTATTATAGCTTTCTATCCAATGGCATCAGGTGGTCGCTGTGGTCCAATGAGGGATCTTCTTCTGAGGAACTTTCTAGAGGATGTTGGCAACTGCTCCTAATCTGGTTACACAGTTGAGCACAGGTTCTCATGATTAACCAATTACAACATTCTTGTGCCTGGCCTTGAAAGAGATAAGGATGGTAACTGCAGGGACACAAAGATCCATGAACACCTGTGAGCCACACTAGACTTCTAATATTAATGTTAACCTCAAGGGGAAATTAGAATGGTTCGCATATGTCAACAAGTGTTGTAGCAAATATTGTATTGTGAAAGGAGAGAAAATAAACTGATAGTTGTTTGGCACTTTTTCTTGAAAGCAACTGTTGTACTTGCACGGATCCTATACCGTCTGCATATCTGATTCAGAACACTGCCCTTCGTACAGATGCTTTTGCCATTGCTTATAGACAGTAGTTATATAAATAAGGTTTAAATGCCCTTTGCCCATTTCACAAGCTCTATAAAGTGGTGCTGTGTTAGTAAAAAAAGGGGATGCCTTTCTAAATACTTCAGAAATTCAGACAATGTTACTGGCAAAGGGTCATGCAAATCCATTCTTAAGATTAAACAACTTTTAATTACCCCACCCTCCCAGAAAAAAAAAAAACCAAGGGAACCTAGGACCTTTTATCTCCATGCTGTGGCATTTTGAAGTTAGAGCCTGCTCTCTAAAATGATCATTAATTAAACAGCAAGTGTCACTTTAAACTTAACAAATTGATTGTGGCATAGAACAATGAGCTCTATGGGCCATGTCCTACAAAAGCCAGCGCTACATATAAATGTGTTTATTATACCCTTAGTATTATTTTGGCGGCAACAGAGTAACATGTTCTGGAATTATTTGAACTCAGTTTTTTCAAAGTTTGGAAACAAATTCATGAATTAGAAGAATACACTTGTATAGCATACACATTGGTGTTGGACCCATTCCAGTTCAGTAGACAGCACTAGTCACCCTCACAGACTATCTCTGTAAACAAGTTGGATTGAGGTGGGTCAGCACTGCTGCTACTTGTTTGTTTTTACAGCAGCGTTTTACATGGTTAATCATGATCTTCTGACCCTACCACCTTGCCAACATAGGAGTTTGTGAGGTAGTGAAGTGGCTTGCCTCATTCCTCCAAGGTTGGGGAGAGAGGGTGTCAACTGGGGCACCCAATGGTATGTGGGGATCCTCATTAGGCAATCCTCTTTCCAATGATGTTTAACATCTACCCTTGCCCAGTTGGTGCAGAGTTTCAGGCTGGGATGTCAGTACTCTGATGATACCCAGCTGTATTTGTTAATGGGTGGTTGGCTGAATACAGCCACAGCAAATTTGGCTGAGGGGCTAGAGGCTATGGTGGGATCGTAGAAACAGCACTGGTTTAGACTGAATCCTGCTAAGATGGAGGTTCTGTGGCTGGAGGGGGGCTGCAGGTTTGGAGTGCTGAACTGCAGCTCGTGACAGTGTGCCGTTGATATGACACCAATTGTCAAGAGCCTGGTTGTGATTCTGGGTGCCTCCTTATCAGTGGAGGCCCAGATCACAAATGTTGCCAGACTAGCATTTTTTCCATCTACACCAGGTTAGGCAGCTGGCTTTCTACCTGTCCCACCCTGACCTAGCCATGGTAATCTGTACATTTTCAACTCCAGATTAGACTACTGTAACTCAGTCTATACAGGGCTGTCCTTGAGACTGACCTGGAAACTCCAGCTTGTCCAGAATGTAGCAGTGCCAAGTCCTTATGGGGGGTTTCTTTCCACTTCCCTCTCCCCTACCCCGGCACTTTGCAGCCAGCAGCTCTATCCATTCTCCCCCCCCCCCCAAGCTCATTTCATGTAGCTTCCTCTTGCTCCTCCACCTCCCTTCTCTCCGCCTGCTGCTTTTGCTGCTGCAGTGCACTATACCCTGCTCAGCTCTCCCAGCTCCAGCGGCTGCTGCTGCTTTACTGGCTCAGCCATGGCAAAAAAAGAGGGAAAGCAGGCCACATCCCAGAGGGCCCCCTGGAAGTCAGGGGGCAGTGTCCTCACAGATACACACACATACACACACCCATGGCTACAGGCCCGGAGGGAAGAGCTGTACATTTAAAATAACTTTGTAAATAAAAGACCCTGCACCCTCTTGACCAGTGAAATGACCAGAAAGTTCTAAATGTAGACTTTATTTTCACTGATGGACTGTTAATGCACTCTCAAACACAAGCATAAAAAGTAAAGCTTTCTTTGGCACACAGAACAAGGGTGGGTCAATTGATAGAAGATTTATTAACGCACAATATTGCCCCTAAACATTTTTGTTTTGAAGGATAAAAGTAGCTTGCACATTTTGGACAGGGTTGCCAGCTCATTACATCTGATGATTAGATTAGCCTGTTCATTTTCACTACAGTCACTTATCTATTTTATTCTAAACAACCAACCATTTTTAGTTTCTCTGTGCTTTAGGATCATTCCTGAAAAATAATAATAATTTTGAGCTAGCCCCAATATTTTCGATGTATTTTTAAAACGACAGAATGGAGTAGTTCATAGCAAGTCAAAAATGAAAGCTGAATGTAGACAGAGTCTTCATATTGTGTCATGGGAAACTGCAGTACAAATAGATACCATTGCATTAAATAATTATACCTTTGCACATAGAAGAGTACAATAGGCAAAGAGAGTGTGGTTTCCCATACGTTTAAAAATGACATATACAGCTTTCATGTGCTCAAGTTTTACTAGGTTTTAAGAGTCACCAAGTCTAAGTCTGTTTTGATAATATGAGAGTTCTACATTTACCATTCAAAAGTACAAGTGGATTTCTTGGGAATGAGCATATACTCCCAGATTAAAGATCTGTGTTTTCACGCTAAAGAATGGTGTAGTCAGTTTCTAATGTTGTATTAATAAGGTTATATTTTAAAGCAGCCTCAGATCAGTTCATTGGTGAGATCTCAGTTCAGTCAGCCTAAACATCTAGTTTTGCTGTACAAGTTCATATGTTAAATTGCAATTAGGAATTATTGCCTCAGACAATCTTATATTCTAATATCCTCCAGCAGCCACCACTGTTCCAGTTGCTGTTGGGCCAAGATTATGTAATACTCTTTAAAAAAAAAAGTATTGTGGTTTATCCCTGTGAAAGTACCATGTGTATAAATTCAAGCATTTAAACATTCTGTTGATCTTAATAGCCTCAAGACAATACTTGTAAAATGAGCATCTAGGCAGATTTCCAATTAACTTCCTAATGCCATTTATTCAGATTAAAAATACATAGATTAAACATAACTAAACTGCTTGTGTCACAGTACCGTCCAATTCTTATGTTTTCTTCTAGTCAAAAATGAAATAGAAAAGCTATACTTTGAAACATAATTGTTGTGATAGTTGCTTACTTTTTAAAAAAAAGAAGTAGGTGCACTTCTTTCAGTGTGAACATCATTAAGCTCATACAGTCCTGAAATTTGTATAAAAGGCACTGACTGATAAGGCTTTAAAGCATATGAAATGTTTGACTTAAAGTAATATGGCTGTCTCAAAAACGCAAGTTTTCTCAGTTTTTGACCATGGAGGCTTATTAGCAGACCAAAGTCCTTTGAAACCAAGAGTCACAGGTTGATTTGTTTTTTAATGATTTTGTTCCGTTCTCTTGATTGCTTTGTGCTTTGTTTACTCCCTTAGTCCTGGAATGAGATCTGATGTGAGCACTTCACCATCTACCTCCTCAACAGCTACGGGACCACCTCCCAAACTTTGCCTTGTTTGCTCAGATGAGGCTTCTGGATGTCATTATGGTGTCCTAACTTGTGGCAGCTGCAAAGTATTCTTCAAAAGAGCAGTGGAAGGTAGGATATAATTTAATTAACTCATGGAAGATGGCTATGATGAATGTATGAATCGCTTGTTCACTTTTTAACCCCTTCTTTGAATTCAAATGCTTTCATTCTCTGCAAATTAATGTATATACACAGTAAAGATAATTCACAGATTCCTTTTAATCAAGGATTCAGATGTTACTTTTAATGAAGGAGTGTATATAATCATATCCACTTGTCTTTTCCTGGCGTATACTAACTTTTGGCATTTAACACAGGCAATGATCCCTGTGCTTATCTTATTCACTTGAACAGATCCTCAGGTATCAGCAAACAGGCAACTTTCATACTTTCAACAGCTTATGGCAAGCAAGAAATAGTTTTCCTGTTTATCTGTTAAGGAAACAGTAATCATGACTGCACAGATTTGGAGGGCTTGAGTGAGGAGGGACAAAGAGTTGAAATTGTTCTTCTGTCCTGTTCCCCTTATCAGAGTTGTGATTGCTGGGGGAGAGCAGTTTCATCCTCTTGTTCCTCCTTACTCCATCCTGCCAGTCCTCACATCTGTTCCTGTCTGTGAATTCTGGTACCTCAGAAATTATCTTTCCAGAAGTCAGCAGTAGCTGCAGTGATGGAGAGAAATGTGGGATAACTCTTGCTTTTGTACATGAATGGTATTCTCTAGTATAAACCTCAGTAGTATCTTTAACAATAATTCCTAATCACACTGTATACTAAATATGCTAACAACAAGAAAACATTTTCTTAATTTTTGTTGTCATTTCAGATACATTTATTTCAACAACTACAGAACATTTACAGATTGTGTACATGTATATTATGTTGTGAAGAAAATTTATTTCACAAAAATATGAAGAAATTTGGAACAATTCATAACTTCTTTGCATTGGTGGTTGTTTTGAATAATGTATACATATTGTGTAGTATTTGAAAAACTGTATTAAAAGCTACAGCTTGTATCCTGTTAAAACTTACTGCAGGGTAGGAGTCTCATCCAAAGAATGCAGCTTTCTCTTTTTCCCTTCCCACTGCAGCCCAAGAATACTGCTTCTGGGATTAATCCTAATAACAGCACTTGGGGAAGAGTGGAGGGTTGCCATGGGAGGAGGTAATCAACAAAAATTGCTCTTTCCCATTTGAGGATTTGTTAAAAGGTTCTGTACAATGATTACATTTCTTGTCCCAAAGAGCTTATTACAACAATAAAGAGGGATGAGAGTTTTTTTAAGAACAATTTAAAGCCTAATACATTTTGATGGCACGGGTTTATATATTAGAGTACACTTTTATAGATACAGATTTCCAGATAAGAGGAGGGGCTGTAACTTACTGGTAGACTGCATGCTTTATATGGGAAAAGGTTCTCAGGTTTAAACACTGGCATCTCCAGGTAAATGAGCCTGTTGTAATAGGGCACAAAACAATTTGTAGTTAAGACCTTGACATCCTCTGCTGTCCTCGGCTAATCAGAGTAGAAGATGCTGGACTGTTTGAATCAATAGTTAATTTAATATAAGGCAAAAGTGTTGAACTCATTTGTTACAAGGGCCAACTCTGACATAAATGCCAATTTGTTGGGCCAGGCCATGCATGCCATAAAATGTAACACTAGGTATCGGAGATAAAATCTTTATAAGACTGATTTCAGATGTCGAATGGCAATAGCAGGAGAATGACAATAGCAGGGTTGATTGGATTAGGTGTGATATGCAGAGGGGTAGTAGATGTGGAAATACCTGTGTTGGTAACGAGACAGGAAACCTAGATCTTAATTTCATCCAGGAGGATGCAAGGAATAAATGGACATAAGTCTTGACATTCAGTTGCTAACCTAAGAATAGCAGTGCTCTTACAAAAGAATTTCAAAGAGAGATTAGAAAGAGAAACTGCTGAATTGCAGTTGATAATGAAGCTCAAGACAATGCATCCTCCTGGTCTGAACTGAGAGCTAGTTTTCCTACCTCATTGCCAGTGTGTGCTATTATCACTTGGCATCTGAAATCACTCCACTCTCCAAGATAGCAGAACAGGTCCAAGTGTTCTAATTCCTAATCAGGGGCTTTTTGAAAGAAAATGAAGCCAGATAGGAACAGAGAAATCCAATCTTTTTTTAAAAACAAAAACCAACACTTCAGAATAAGAAAGAAGTGAAAGTAGTCTGTGCACACATACAGAAGTGAAAGTAGTCTGTGCACTCATACACACAGTTCTATGGGTGCTATGTATTAGAGATCTGTCTGTATCTACGTCTCCTTCAGCTGTGGTTGTTCCTGGGTTGGATTAAATGGCATAATTTCCCTCTCTCAGATGCATTCTGTATACAGACTTAAGCCTCCTACTTCTGTTGTTCTCACAGTGCTTTCCTGAGCCAAATTAAGCCAGCCTAAATTCATTAAAAATTATTGGGCTTCTCTAACTCTCCATGGAATTGCACTATAAGCCTGGTAATAACTAGGGATGGGCGAAAACTGAACCGTTGATCATAATTTGCTAAAAATGGCGGGTTTGTGGTTCGTTCTGAACTGTTTTTTTTTTAATCCTGCTGCACCCAAACATGAAAATGAATCACTTTTTTTCTTGGCATGTTGTTTGGTTCATTTTTACAGACAGCCTGGCATGACTCCCCAGCACCCTGTGCTTCTGGTCAGTTTTTAGTGAAGCTGACCAGGCAACACAGCTGTGCTTTCCCCAGCCCCCTATGGCTTCTAGTCAGCAGCAGCTCCATTTTACCCATCCCTCTGCCTTCTGGTCAGTTTCACTGGAAACTGATCAGAAGGCAGGGGGATGGGGAAAATAGAGCTGCTGCTTTTAGACTGTTTCACTCCCCTCCAACCTTCCTGGGGGAGAAATGGACCAGAAACTGCAGGGTGGCTTCCCTTTTTTTCTCCAGCTTGACATACTGTTAGAGCAGTTTACTAGGGGCACCTGCTTTGGGGGGCTATAGCTTGGCCCCCCCAAAAAATATCCAATTTGTGCCAGACTTGGACAGCAGGTAGAGGAGAGTCCACTGAAGAGTTTGCCATTAGTTTGGTGTCTGTAGTCCACTCAGGGGCCATTCAACACCTTCCGGAACCAAAGAATCATTAATTGTTCCGGAAATTGGAAAAAAAAACACAAAACAAATTGAACCACCATTTTCACATTCCATGCTCCTATATCCCTCTGACTTTCTCACGATCAATGCTTGGGGCAGCAGCGGCGAGCGAAGGAAGGCGTGGGAAGGAAGTGGGGAGGAGGCAAGGGTGGTGGCACTTTTTCAGCAAGTTGCTCACCTCTGCAGCTCCCAGCGTTGATCGTGAGCATGCCAGAGGAGCATAGGAGCCCAGCCTTCCACATGCTTTTCCCACCGATCAGCTGATTGGTGGGGGGGGGTCGGCCTTTAAAGAGCCCAGGAAGGCGGCACTTCACTGCCCCTTCCCAGGCCTTAGAATTGTGAATTAGGGAGGGGGGGTGAGGCACCGCGTGGTGCAGCAGGGGCAAGGCCCTGTGCGGCCTAGTTGCTAACAGGCCGTGGATGGGGGGTTGGGGACCCCTGCCCTATACAGTCTAAATTTTCAAAGCCACTTGTGCTGTGTGTTCACTCCTTTGCATGCCTATGCACTTTCTTCCTTCTTGCCAACAAGCCCATCAGGAACAATTTTTCACAGTGTTGAGGAAATTCCCTTGAGTCAGATGACACTCAACTGAGAGTCTAATTAGCACATTTAAGCTTCTTGATTTCAATGATCAACATACCTCTTTTCTTCATAAATAGCCCAAGAACAGTTTTTAACCCCAGCTTCCATGTGGGTCTGGAATGACAGGCAGCAAGACTGAGAACCTCATAAAGTCACGTTAAAAGAATTTGGAACTGAGTTTAATATAATTTGTAGGAGACACAGAGAAGAGAAACCTAAAACCCAGAACTTATGCAAGAGCAGTAGCCCTCTCTGACAACATAATTCTATTCATTTACTCATAAGTAAGCCCCACTGAATTGCATGGGGCATATTAAGATAATCACTTGTGTGACCTACGCCCATGAAACTCAGTGGGCCTTACTTGTAGTTAAACATTCATAGGATCGCACCACAAATTTTCTGTAAGCAGAAATGTTTTGCAGCAGTGGGTAATCTTCACTATTACTTTGAAATTATCAATTGCTATGAAGATTCCATTTCCTCCTCAGTGCTGGCTGTAGATCTGGTCCTACCGCACCCTCCCCACCAGACTAGGTTCCCCCTCCCTCACTGCCAGTTTGGCTTGCCTCTCTGACCTTAGAGCTTTCTGCAGCTGTCACCTGTTCATCTTCGTAATCCTGACTGCTGCCAATGTTTGTATGCCATAGTAACTGAAAATGCTACCTGCACTCCAGCAATTTTTTTGTGTGCAACATCTGCACATGAGCAAATATCACTTGTAACTTTGGGAGGGGTTATCCCAGGCCTTGACTCCCCACCCCCCCGGCTGTAGAAGCCAGCCCAGAAATTTAGTTTCATAGTTTAATGACTGCTACCACAAACCCTAATCCTCCACACAATTTTACTAAAACTCTGACAAAAGCATTGGAGCCAGCATATGGGGTAATCTTTGTTGTTACCACCACAGCAGAAGCCAGTCCGTAACACATCTCATAATTTTTTTACTGTTTTCAGAAGCACTGAGACAGAAGAAGGAAGACAGATTAACTGAATATTGGAGCTAATATAAAAAGTAACTGCTTATGCAGTGAATTCATCCACCACAATGGAATGGCCTAAAGTTACATTTATGTGTAGACAAGCATTGATAAGAACTTCAAGCACTTTTATTTGTACGGCATGCAGCAATACGCTTGATGTGAAATGATAAGTAAGCCACGATAATTGCTGAGAAGACACTACCATATAATTATTGCTGAAAATACTAGGTGCCACAATTAAATTTCTAGGTGCTTAGGCAACCTGGTGCCTGGGATATGTCAAGTCCTGAATCACCCTATCAATAGTTTGTGGATATTTTTAAGCAGGTGTATGTAAGATTGTAGGTTATGTATTTAAAAATAGATTTCACTTATTAGTTGAATACCAAGTGGTATGTACTTACTGCCTGGAATATTAAAACAATGTTGGATGTTCTCTCCCCTCATTGGTGGATCTGTATAATATGGGATGTAAAAGGAAGATACAAATGATCTTAAGGGACCCTTCACATCCGGGCCACTTGCTATTTGAGATCTTACCGTCAGGTAGGCGATATAGAGTGTTGAAGGCTAAGACAAATAGATTCAAGGGCAGTTTCTATCCAAGTGCCGTGGTTAGGCTAAATGCAGGGTTATGAATGGTTATTTGTTTTTAGATGCATTTAAATGGTCTATGTATATGTCCTTTGAGGGGGGGGGGTGTTGATGTGTTGGTATGTTTGTGGAAGAGCACCTCATTTCGTTGCTCTCATTTTCTTTTTTGAGAACAATGACAATAAATTTATCTATCTATCTATAACAGGCCAAATTGTATGTCTGTCTTATTTTATATTTGATTGTTTTTTCAGAAGAAAGGAGGAAGTGTATCATGTTAAAACCGCTATGTAATTTGACATGGAAAACTGTTTGTCTTTGAAAAGTGTAGTAGGATTTACTTTGCTTCCAAGCCCTGCCTATATTTGGATCCCTGGTATAATAAAAATTCCGGAAGATTTGGTTTGTTCACTTCACAGCTTTCAAAACCCAAGAAATTTCCTCCCTGTTCTTTTAAAGTGGTAAAACAACATTTTCAGAACAAAAATTTTCAGACTGGTCTTACTGGCAGCAAAGTTCCTGGCTGCTTATAAATGGAAAAGGCAGAGAATTCATAGAACTGTATCCCACCTTTCGTGGATACAAGTTTTGTAGATCTTGTTCCCCTTTCTGGTGCTGTGAAAGTTGATTGTTGGGGTTGTAGGCCCTGCACAGACTAAATGCTGTGTTGTTTAGGGGACTGAGGCAGAAGAAGAGAGACAGATCTTCCTCATCTCCCTTATCTTTCAGCAGAGCTCTGCTGCAGAGAGAAAGGGTGATATTGCCCCCTTTCACCTTCTCAGTGCAACTCTCCTCTTTTTTATATCTGTTAGTGTATGGGGATTCAGCAGCCCAGGAATTGACTGTGGTGGGTAGAGGGACATCCGCATCTGTTACTACTCAAAATCTGTTCTGCGAAAAAAAAACCCTGTCATGCACATGAATGTTACATAATTACTTTTAATTTGTTTTCCTTTGTTATTTCTGCATTGGGAAGCTGAAGGTCCAGGTACATTGATGTATCTTGCAACTCAAAATGATAATTTTTTTCCATAACCTGTTCTAATTAAAAACCTCTTTTAAATCGTTTCTCATCCCAAGCTCCTTGATGGAACAGCAATAATAAAAATGTGATACTGTCTCAAGTTGTCATAATTCTACTTGCAATTTTTCTACTCTGACTTCCTTCCTTCTTGAACATGGAATATTTTTACCACTTTCCAGTACTATCAGTGGTTAATGTGCTATTGATATCTCTCATTCAGCATTGTAATTATACCATTTAAGAGTATTTTAGTTGGAGACTATAGCAGAGTTTATTCCCTCTCTTCCATGGAATGGGTACTAAAATATAAATATTTATAATTTGTTGGTTTTTGTTTACAAATATAGGGCAGCACAATTATCTCTGTGCTGGAAGAAATGATTGTATCATTGACAAAATTCGGAGAAAGAATTGCCCAGCTTGCCGCTACCGGAAATGTCTTCAAGCTGGCATGAACCTAGAAGGTAACTTACAGTGCTTTAATGTATTGAAATCCAGGTATAACTGTATTGAATCCCAGGTATAGGTATTTTTGTACATATGTATAAGTAGTACTGTATGTATATTTGCATTTACTAGTGTTATTCTTGGCAGAAGCTGGGTATTTATTCCTACAAGCTTTTCAAGTCTTTTTCCCACTCCCACATGAACTGTATTTTTAACTGTAGTCTTCACATAAAATATGTTCACACAAATATTTTCTTTCCTTTTCTTTCCTTTGAGCATCATCACATGCTTATCATTTAGGTAAAGTTTCTTTCAGTTACCCAATTTGGGAAATGTTAGATATTGAAGGAGTTTGAATGCAAATTTATTTTATTAACGTCATTTGAAGGTGATTACAGATTATAAAAACAATCCATTCAGGCAGTAAAGACTCCCAGTGCAGAATTTGAGAACAGTGTGAGTAAGATTTCAGGGGGCAACTTTCCTTATGTACCCTTAGACACTCATTGATTTAGGAATCTTGAGCAGCAGGGGACAACTGTAAAAATTGAGGCTGCTGCCAGGCCTAGGGTAGCCAGCCTCCAAGATAGAGCCTGAAGATCTGGTACCACAACTGAACTCTAGGCAACAGATCTGTCTATAGGGTGGACTCTGGCATGATATTCAGGCAAGACCTCTCCAAACTCTGGCTTCCTTAGACTCCACCACAAAATCTCCAGGAATTTCCCACCAACCTGGCAACTGTAGTCAGAACTAGTGTTCCTTCTAAGCTGAGTTAGTGTGAGCTAGGTCACAGTTTTTTAGCATGCAGTTCACACATTTTTGTCTTAGCTCAGGAAAAATGTCCCCAGAGCAAACTAATTTATGCAGTTGTTCACAAAGTAGAATTTTTGCTCACAAGACTCCACAGCTTAGAGGGAGTAGAACGGCCCAGTGATCTCCCTCAAAGGCCAAAATAGGCCTGGGAAGGGTCTGCTCCTCCCTGCCTTTTACTAAGAGAATCAAGCTTGGTTGCGTTTTACTGACAGAAGCAACAGCTTTTTTCAGTTGCCTAGCAACAACTACTGCCTAGTAGCTTCCCCAGTGGCCCAATCCTCATCTATCCTGGGTCCAGCAGTGGGCGGTGGAGAGGAGCAGACCTTTCAAAAGCATGCAAGTTGTCTTGGCTGGCATTTCATGGGGATGGATGATGGTATTTAGTTACATAGACTTGGGTTAAAGCTACTGTGAATTGAGTGGCTTTTGTAGAAGGGGCTTTTGTCCATTGATTTTGCTCCTCCTCATAATGCTGCTCCTAAAGGTCATCAATCTACTAGAATGGCATGAATAAAGGTCATTAATCCACTAGAATTGCATTAATTTGTGCAGGCTCTTAGTACTTTCATGTAAGTGCTCACACAAGATAGATGTGTGCATCTTTTCACTGTGGTGTGTTCAGCACGCACCATTCCCAGGAAGTTCCAAAAGGGGGGGGGGTACAGTGGTAAAGAGGGAAATCGGTGAAAATTGCTTCCACAAACTGCTCTCCATTCTTGGCGGCTTGGATCCAAGCTGTTGCATACTTGCAGTTTCTGAGGTAGTGGGGTAAAAGGGAATTGATGAGAAATCACGGCATGTTATTTTGTCAAAGGTTTGCAGACCTTCAGTTGTACATTTTAATGTAAGTCTAGACAACTTTGCATGAATTAGAAGCTTTTCTTTGTTTAAGGACTCATTCCTGTACAGATGGGATTAGTGGTGCCCTAGTTTTCTCAGACTCTGTTATTACAAGCTAGTAAAAGTGCAAAGTAATACATTACATTGAAATGCTATCTAGTCCAAATAGAACATTTCTGAGGGGCAGTTAATATAGCCTGTTGCAGTATAATTAAACAGGAGTCCAAAGGCTCCCTAAGCTTTCATGAATCAGAGGCTGCTTCATTAGAAGTATGAAGTTTTCAGTCATCAGACAGATGCTGGTTTATTTTAAAAGAAGGTGCTTTATACAAACAGCTTTCAATACAAATTTATCATAAGACCAGTTTCTAAATGACTGCTTCCATTTTATCTTTAAATATAGTTATGAATTTTTGAATGTTGGAGTACCTTAATCTTTTTGGTTGTGTTCTGCTAGGGCTCCTGTGCCTTTAACAATCATCCAAGAAGTTTAGCAGCTCATCCTTCTTTTCTTCAGAAGCGCAGTAATGGGAAAATCTGGGTTGATTTCCTGCCTGTCCCGCAGTGATGAACTTTGGCCAGAAGGTCATAGAAATGTAATGACGGGAAAATGTTAATCTGTTGAATTGTTGGACTAGCAGTGGTCAGGGATAGACAACAGGGAAAGAAAGAATGGACTTTTCAGCTGAGTTCACCCAACTATCACTGACACCCTGGCATACTGTTTCAGACCCTAGTTTGAGAAATATTGCTCTAAATTATTTTGGGATCATTTTACAAGACAAGCTTTGCTGGTCCATTTAGTTCAGCATTTGTTTCCCTACAGTAGCCAGCAAGACGCTTTAAGGCAGGTGTCCCCAACCCCCGGGTGACCTGTTAGCAACCGGGCCATGGAGCAAGGCAGAGGTGCTGCACCACCCCTTTTGCCTGCCTGGGACCTGGGCAGATGAAAGAGGCAGTGCAGCCTCATTCCAAAGCAACCACCTCTTTAACCTGGCTGGGTCCTGGACAGGTGGAAGGGGCAGTGTGGCAGCAACCTTCACCTATCCCTCATTTAAAGACCCCCATGGGGGGCAGGGACAGGGCATGGTAGGGTGGCCATAATGTCTGAAGGCCAGCCAGGGACACCTTGGGGGGGGGGAGGTAGGGGTGTGCACGCGCGAAGCGCGTGCGCGCCGCCGGAAACAGGAAGTGACGTCACTTCCGGTGACGGCACTTCCGGTGATGTCATGCCACCACCGAAAACAGGAAGTGACAGCACTTCCTGTGACATCATTTCCCCCTGCACCACCTGCCGGAAACGGGAAGTGACATCACTTCCTGTGACATCATTTCCCCCGCGCCACCTGCCGGAAGCAGGAAGTGACATCACTTCCTGTGACATCATTTCCCCCAAATGACATCATTTCCCCCAAATGCCACTGCCGGAAACAGGAAGTGACTTCACAGCACTTCCTGTGACGTCCCCAAAAATCCCCCAAATATCACCGCCGGAAACAATTTTGTTCTCAAATCCTGTATATACTTCATCAGTATATGGGATAAGGCACTTTCTCAACTGTGCTGCATAATGCAGCCTATTTATTTTGTCCTGTTGGCTCTGTTGGCTCTATCTGCGCCACCTTCATCACTTTCGGGGTGTGGATCCCCCAGTGGGGTGGGCTCCCGACTCCCTCCGCCGGCTGTTTCTGATAGCCCTGCGCCCCCTCTTTCATTTGATATGTGTCCCCGTGCGGGTGCCACCCTCCTGCCGGGAGATGCCGCAAAATGAGCCCCCTTGAGGCTTATGGCGGCAGGGCTCGGGGGAAGCAAGCTAGACTGCTGTTCTTTTGAGGGGTTATAGAGTGTTTCGAGCCCCTCCCTGTGGCATCGGTCCCATCATTGTGGGACCCAGGGGGCCGGCGCAGCGGCCCGCTGAAGCAGCCTGTCAGTCACTTCCGCATCTCGACCTGTGTTATTAGTGACAGGCTGCTTCGGCAGGCCGCTGCGCCGGCCCCCTGGGTCCCACAACGATGGGACGGATGCCACAGGGAGGGGCTCGAAACACTCTATAACCCCTCAAAAGAACAGCAGTCTAGCTCGCTTCCCCCGAGCCCTGCCGCCATAAGCCTCAAGGGGGCTCATTTTGCGGCATCTCCCGGCGGGAGGGTGGCACCCGCACGGGACACATATCAAATGAAAGAGGGGGCGCAGGGCTATAAGAGACAGCCGGCGGAGGGAGTCGGGAGCCCACCCCACTGGGGGATCCACACCCCGAAAGTGATGAAGGTGGCGCAGATAGAGCCAACAGAGCAAACAGGACAAAATAAATAGGCTGCATTATGCAGCACAGTTGAGAAAGTGCCTTATCCCATATACTGATGAAGTAAATACAGGATCTGAGAACAAAATTGCACCAGAAGACACAAACACAAAGCTCCCTTACACTGAATCAGTGCTTGGGTCCACCAAAGTCAGTATTGTCACATAAGAACATAAGAGAAGCCATGTTGGATCAGGCCAATGGCCCATCCAGTCCAACACTATGCGTCACATAAGAACATAACAGAAGCCCTGTTGGATCAGACCAATGGCTCATCCAGTTCACCACTCTGGTCACATAAGAACATAAGAGAAGCCCTGTTAGATCAGGCCAGTGGCCCCTCCAGTCCAACACTCTGTGTCACATAAGAACATAAGAGAAGCCCTGTTGCATCAGGCCAGTGGCCCCTCCAGTCCAACACTCTGTGCCACATAAAAATATAAGAGAAGCCCTGTTGCATCAGACCAATGGCTCATCCAGTCCACCACTCTGGTCACATAAGAACATAAGAGAAGCCCTGTTAGATCAGGCCAGTGGCCCCTCCAGTCCAACACTCTGTGTCACATAAGAACATAAGAGAAGCCCTGTTGGATCAGGCCAGTGGCCCCTCCAGTCCAACACTCTGTGTTACATAAGAACATAAGAGAAGCCCTGTTGGATCAGGCCAGTGGCCCCTCCAGTCCAACACTCTGTGTTACATAAGAACATAAGGAGGGAAGGAAGGGAGGAGGGAGGGAAGGGAGGAAGGAAGGAAGGGGGAGGGAGGGAAGGAAGGGGGGAGGGAGGGAAGGAAGGAAGGTGGGAGGGAGGGAGGGAAGGAAGGAAGAAAGGAAGGGAGGAGGGAGGGAAGGAAGGAAGGGAAGGGAGTGAGGGAAGGAAGGGAGGGAAGGAAGGGAGGAGGGAGGGAAGGAAGGGAAGGGAGTGAGGGAGGAAGAAAGGAGGGAGGGAGGGAAGGAAGGCCGCCCCCTCCCACCAGCCGCCCCCCCCCGCTTTCGGCCCCCTCCCTCCCTGCCCTGCTTACCTGATACCAGGGCTGGTCCAGAGGCCGGGGAGGCGGCGGAGAGGCCGGCGCTGGTCACCGGAGGGCGGCCTCCCGGTGAGTCAGGGAGGGAAGGGGAGCCCAAGGGAGGCCGCCGCCGGGCCGCGCTGCGGCCCGGGCGGCCTCCCGGTGAGTCAGGGAGGGAAGGGGGGGAAGGGGAGCCCAAGGGAGCCCGCTGCCGGGCCGCGCTGCGGCCCGGGCGGCCTCCCGGTGAGTCAGGGAGGGAAGGGGGGGAAGGGGAGCCCAAGGGAGGCCGCCGGGGAGGCGGCGGAGAGGCCGGCGCTGGTCACCGGAGGGCGGCCTCCCGGTGAGTCAGGGAGGGAAGGGGAGCCCAAGGGAGGCCGCCGCCGGGCCGCGCTGCGGCCCGGGCGGCCTCCCGGTGAGTCAGGGAGGGAAGGGGGGGAAGGGGAGCCCAAGGGAGGCCGCCGCCGGGCCGCGCTGCGGCCCGGGCGGCCTCCCGGTGAGTCAGGGAGGGAAGGGGGGGGAAGGGGAGCCCAAGGGAGGCCGCGGCCGGGCCGCGCTGCGGCCCGGGCGGCCTCCCGGTGAGTCAGGGAGGGAAGGGGGGGAAGGGGAGCCCAAGGGAGGCCGCCGCCGGGCCGCGCTGCGGCCCGGGCGGCCTCCCGGTGAGTCAGGGAGGGAAGGGGGGAAGGGGAGCCCAAGGGAGGCCGCCGCCGGGCCGCGCTGCGGCCCGGGCGGCCTCCCGGTGAGTCAGGGAGGGAAGGGGGGGGAAGGGGAGCCCAAGGGAGGCCGCCGCCGGGCCGCGCTGCGGCCCGGGCGGCCTCCCGGTGAGTCAGGGAGGGAAGGGGGGGAAGGGGAGCCCAAGGGAGGCCGCCGCCGGGCCGCGCTGCGGCCCGGGCGGCCTCCCGGTGAGTCAGGGGGGGAAGGGGAGCCCAAGGGAGCCCGCTGCCGGGCCGCGCTGCGGCCCGGGCGGCCTCCCGGTGAGTCAGGGAGGGAAGGGGGGGAAGGGGAGCCCAAGGGAGGCCGCCGGGGAGGCGGCGGAGAGGCCGGCGCTGGTCACCGGAGGGCGGCCTCCCGGTGAGTCAGGGAGGGAAGGGGAGCCCAAGGGAGGCCGCCGCCGGGCCGCGCTGCGGCCCGGGCGGCCTCCCGGTGAGTCAGGGAGGGAAGGGGGGGAAGGGGAGCCCAAGGGAGGCCGCGGCCGGGCCGCGCTGCGGCCCGGGCGGCCTCCCGGTGAGTCAGGGAGGGAAGGGGGGGAAGGGGAGCCCAAGGGAGGCCGCCGCCGGGCCGCGCTGCGGCCCGGGCGGCCTCCCGGTGAGTCAGGGAGGGAAGGGGGGGAAGGGGAGCCCAAGGGAGGCCGCCGCCGGGCCGCGCTGCGGCCCGGGCGGCCTCCCGGTGAGTCAGGGAGGGAAGGGGGGGGAAGGGGAGCCCAAGGGAGGCCGCCGCCGGGCCGCGCTGCGGCCCGGGCGGCCTCCCGGTGAGTCAGGGAGGGAAGGGGGGGAAGGGGAGCCCAAGGGAGGCCGCCGCCGGGCCGCGCTGCGGCCCGGGCGGCCTCCCGGTGAGTCAGGGAGGGAAGGGGGGGGAAGGGGAGCCCAAGGGAGGCCGCCGCCGGGCCGCGCTGCGGCCCGGGCGGCCTCCCGGTGAGTCAGGGAGGGAAGGGGGGGAAGGGGAGCCCAAGGGAGGCCGCCGCCGGGCCGCGCTGCGGCCCGGGCGGCCTCCCGGTGAGTCAGGGAGGGAAGGGGGGGAAGGGGAGCCCAAGGGAGGCCGCTGCCGGGCCGCGCTGCGGCCCGGGCGGCTTCCCGGTGAGTCAGGGAGGGAAGGGGGGGAAGGGGAGCCCAAGGGAGGCCGCCGGGGAGGCGGCGGAGAGGCCGGCGCTGGTCACCGGAGGGCGGCCTCCCGGTGAGTCAGGGAGGGAAGGGGAGCCCAAGGGAGGCCGCCGCCGGGCCGCGCTGCGGCCCGGGCGGCCTCCCGGTGAGTCAGGGAGGGAAGGGGGGGAAGGGGAGCCCAAGGGTGGCCGCCGCCGGGCCGCGCTGCGGCCCGGGCGGCCTCCCGGTGAGTCAGGGAGGGAAGGGGGGGGAAGGGGAGCCCAAGGGAGGCCGCGGCCGGGCCGCGCTGCGGCCCGGGCGGCCTCCCGGTGAGTCAGGGAGGGAAGGGGGGGAAGGGGAGCCCAAGGGAGGCCGCCGCCGGGCCGCGCTGCGGCCCGGGCGGCCTCCCGGTGAGTCAGGGAGGGAAGGGGGGAAGGGGAGCCCAAGGGAGGCCGCCGCCGGGCCGCGCTGCGGCCCGGGCGGCCTCCCGGTGAGTCAGGGAGGGAAGGGGGGGGAAGGGGAGCCCAAGGGAGGCCGCCGCAGGGCCGCGCTGCGGCCCGGGCGGCCTCCCGGTGAGTCAGGGAGGGAAGGGGGGGAAGGGGAGCCCAAGGGAGGCCGCCGCCGGGCCGCGCTGCGGCCCGGGCGGCCTCCCGGTGAGTCAGGGAGGGAAGGGGGGGGAAGGGGAGCCCAAGGGAGGCCGCCGCCGGGCCGCGCTGCGGCCCGGGCGGCCTCCCGGTGAGTCAGGGAGGGAAGGGGGGGAAGGGGAGCCCAAGGGAGGCCGCCGCCGGGCCGCGCTGCGGCCCGGGCGGCCTCCCGGTGAGTCAGGGAGGGAAGGGGGGGGAAGGGGAGCCCAAGGGAGGCCGCTGCCGGGCCGCGCTGCGGCCCGGGCGGCTTCCCGGTGAGTCAGGGAGGGAAGGGGGGGAAGGGGAGCCCAAGGGAGGCCGCTGCCGGGCCGCGCTGCGGCCCGGGCGGCCTCCTGGTGAGTCAGGGAGGGAAGGGGGGGAAGGGGAGCCCAAGGGAGGCCGCTGCCGGGCCGCGCTGCGGCCCGGGCGGCCTCCCGGTGAGTCAGGGAGGGAAGGGGGGGGAAGGGGAGCCCAAGGGAGGCCGCTGCCGGGCCGCGCTGCGGCCCGGGCGGCCTCCCGGTGAGTCAGGGAGGGAAGGGGGGGAAGGGGAGCCCAAGGGAGGACGCTGCCGGGCCGCGCTGCGGCCCGGGCGGCCTCCCGGTGAGTCAGGGAGGGAAGGGGAGGGAAGGGGAGGGGAGCCCAAGGGAGGCCGCCGCCGGGCCGCGCTGCGGCCCGGGCGGCCTCCCGGTGAGTCGGGGAGGGAAGGGGAGCCCAAGGGAGGCCGCCGCCGGGCCGCGCTGCGGCCCGGGCGGCCTCCCAGTGAGTCGGGGAGGGAAGGGGAGCCCAAGGGAGGCCGCCGCCGGGCCGCGCTGCGGCCCGGGCGGCCTCCCAGTGAGTCGGGGAGGGAAGGGGAGCCCAAGGGAGGCCGCCGCCGGGCCGCGCTGCGGCCCGGGCGGCCTCCCAGTGAGTCGGGGAGGGAAGGGGAGCCCAAGGGAGGCCGCCGCCGGGCCGCAGTGCGGCCCGGGCAGCCTCCCGGAGGGGCGGGGAGGGAAGGGAAGGGAAATGGAGGCCGCCGCTGAGCCGCAGCGCGGCCCAGGCAGCCTCCCGGCGGGTCGGGGAGGGAAGGGGAGGGAAATGCAGGCCACCGAGTGAGGGAGGGACCGTCCCTGCACGTGTGCACGGCATTTGGCGCATGCGCACAGCCCGCCAATCGCCGTGCGCACGCGCAGGGACGCTTGCTCCCTCACTCCCCGCCTTCCCTGCCCGTGCGCGCGGCCCGCCGGCTCCTCTAGCTGGCTAAACCGGGACTTTTAATGGTCCCGGTATAGCCAGCTCGGGAGCCGTGAATTGGGGGCCAGAATCGGGACTTTCCCGGGCAACCGGGACGATCTGGCCACCCTAGGGCATGGGGCAGCCTGGGGTGTCAAAAACCCCAGCACCACCACCCCCGCTGGTCCATGGAAGAATTGTCTCCCACGAAACCGGTCCCTGGTGCCAAAAAGATTGAGAGCCACTGCGGGAGTCCGTGGGGTGGAGGGATGCTCTCCCATTCTCTTCATGAGAAGCATCTAGAATCTGGTGCTTATTCCTGTAGCTCCGAGTATGATTTAATTTAAGCTAGAGCTTGGATATGTTTTCAGCGTTATGTCTGGTTCTAGGAAGTATCAGTAAAGAATGAAGTATTTCTGAGTGTGCACAAAATGTCTTTTATCATTTTGCAAACCCCATACAGCTGGATTTACATCATCTACAACAGATATCAGATTTGACCTATTGAGTAAGCCCTGAGAAGCAAAGAAAAGAGCAGAAAGACTGCAGCAATTGGGAGGAGACAGCTGGTGGGCAACATTGTTAAGTGCAGGAACAACAACTGCTGTGTCCTTGCTTCCTAGGGTTTATAATCAGGCTGTGACTTTCCCTCCTTGTTTTCAGCAGACCTCTGCATAGATACCCAGGCAATTGCTGCCTTCCTTGACTGCTTGCTTCCTTAGCAGCTTAGCCAAGCCAGTGACTGAGAATGCATGCTAGAGGAAAAGTGTATGTGTCTGCAAAGCAGGAGCTGCTCTCATCTTGCTGGTGCTGTTGTTCCAAGATGCTATGCGCAGTGCTCCTGAAAGCCTATCTCTAGGGCTTTTCTTTGGTAGAATTTTTGTTGGTGGAGGAGAGCAGCAATGGAGCTGCTGCTGCTGGAGTAAGAGAATAAATGAATAGTGCAGAGCTTCACCAGCTGCATCATGGATGGATGTGTTTAAATCACTATCTACAATGGACTTCCTACAATGGACTTCCTTGTGAAACTCCAGTTTCAAAAATGCTGGTCTAAAGTGCTCTCGAAATGTCACAACAGAAGAATCTCTTTACTAAAGACCACTAAACTTGGAGGTGGAATGAGCTGAAAATTTGTTGCAAGCATTTCAGGCAACAGCCCTGCTTGGTAAACAACCAAAATAGCTGGCTGATTGTGCTGTTGTCAAGTAGTGTCAATGAGCCATATGTTTTGGGTTTGCTATTATCCTAACACTAAAGAATTTCCTCCAAATTGTTACATTTTTCCTAGAGCCAAACACTATAATAGAGTGACAGACCCGGAATACTTTGGAAATACAATGCAGCATCTCTAGCAGCCATAAAAAAGCTTTGGTTTACTGTGGTCTGATTTGTTCTGTTATTTTACAGATATAGTACAGTACTGCATTTCTATCACAGGGTTTAAAGCCCAATTTAACTTGATAAATGTGCTTTTTATATAAACCTTTTGTTGTAATCTGACTATCATTGGCCTTCAGATCTGCTGTCTAAGGAGAGTAGGAGAGCTGATTATGAATTAATGGGAACATTAACCGATTGACCAGATATTACGTTTACGTGAAAGTCGTATTTTCCTAAAGCATATTAACAAGGAATGCTTTAAATATTGGCATTTTGTCCTGTTACTATTTCCTATGGTTAAAGAATATTCAACATAATCTAATGTGACTGTAATTACTAAGCAAATGAAGTATAAAGTGTAGAGCAGAAATGTTATATTGGAGTCATTTTAATGGCAGTGGCTAGTCAAATGTCCTTCAGTGTCCTGACAAAACGTGCAATGAAATTACCTGAAGAACTGCAGTACATTTTTTTTTAAATGACCAGACTTCATTTCCATTGTTCTGCAATTCCATACTCAATGTATTCCTCAACATTAATGGGGTTGATTGCCTTGTGCTGCTTTGTGCTCCCTCCATTGTAATTCTTATAGTATCACTTGGCAGGATTGAGGTCATTTTTACCACAAATTATTTTGAACTACCAAAGAACATATTTTGTGAAATATTTAATGAAATATAGATTGTTTTCTTTTGCACCTGGTGTGAAACTCCAGGGTTTTCTATTTTTGTGACTGACTTGGGAGTCTATTTGACACATGTATGAACAACATACATTTTTTTGTTCAGGCCAGGAAGCTTAGGTGTAGAATAAAGGTTTTTGTAACCCTTTCCCTTATCAGTTCATTAACTGAATGCCACAAGTAAGGTCTCCGAAGACTATGATTTAAAATCATGCTTTTTCATGATGCTTTCTCCCTCCCACCCAAAATATTGTGTTAGACTCACATCTGGAGTGTGTGGAGTATGCTCACAGTTCTACTACAGGGAGTATATGCTATGCTTCAAGCTATGGCAGGTTCTGCCAAGGTACTAAGGCAGTTGAAATGGATGGTATCTTAATGTCATCGTAGCCTTGCTATTGTCTAATATGAACTGCCACTGACAATACATACCTAAACAGAGTTTAATCCTGTTTGTGCCTTTTTAAGCCTGTTCACCTCAGAAGATTTAGAAATAACCTTTTTAAAAAAAAAAAATTATACTGTTAGGCAGCAGAGTATGAAAAGATGATAAAAATCTGCTCCAGTTCTTACCACTATTATATTTAACTCCAATTAAATAGATAGTTTTCTTTCTTGCCCTCTTTTTATTCCAATTTTTTTTCCTTTTTTATTTTATTGTGTCTCAAATATTACATTACATAGAATACATTTCCAATTCTCTTATGACACCATTTTTACCCCTATTTATATCCCTCCCCCCCACCAAGTGACCATACTAAAGTTACAATTAAATTTTTAACCATGAGCACACTTTTCCCAATTTTTCAAATATAGCTTTGTTGGCTTCCCCCTTAAATACCCATGAGAAGTATATATCCCATTTCTCTTTTATCTCTTCAATTTTTCTATCCCATATCTTATCTTGTTTTAAACATTCTAATATGTCTGATTGTATATATTCATACAAATAATTGTTCCATCTTTCCAGGGTCCATTTTAAGCTCTCCTTCCAACCATATGCTATCACTGCATGTGCTGCTAATATCATTGCTTTGAAAATGCTCTGGTTTTGTTTCTCAATGTTATTGTTTTCCAGTACCCCCATAAATAACAACTCCCCATCTATATCAATATTAAACTTACATGCCCCCACTATTTTTCCCCGAATTTTCCCCCAAAACTCTATAACCTTGGGGCACTCCCACCATAAGTGGGAGTACCACCCTTCTTTTGCATTACAGTGCCAACAATTTGGTTTCATCCCTTTAATCATATATGCCAATTCTTTTTATTCCAATTGCAAAACAAAGAGATGAATTTTAATTTGCCTTTATGTATTGAAAGAATATTGGCAAATATGATTAATAAAAGTTAATATGATTAATAAAAGTTAATGAAATATGATTAACAAAAGTTAAAAGGCATTCAGGTGCCATAGTTACTGTGGAAATGTTTTTTAGAAACAATATTTAGTGAAGCAACATTTTAAACAGTTCATCTGGCATATATATTCCATAGTTTAATTACGGCAGGCAGTTACCAAGGAAAAAATTCATCTTTGGCCCAGCTGTTCTAGTAACAAAATTTTCCTGGCTTTGGTGATTCCTGTCTAGAAATGCACAATGCATGCACACACATGCAGAATTCCATAGTGTATATTTTATGTTGTTGACTCATTGCCAAATTATGCTGTCTCTTGTTTCCCTTGTCATGATTTTGTACCGTGGGAAGGCTAGTTTGAAACCACTGAATTCTAGGCTCTCTACAGGGTTGATATTTGTATCAGTCCTCATATACACTGCTTTCTTTTGTTTATCTTTGGTTTAATCCAGAGCTTCAGCCTTTGCACATACAAATAACATTAAGAAGTCAGTTAGAAGCCAGTAGCCAAAGAGGAGAGGTGTCATGTATTAAGACAATAAATTTTCTAGTTTTCTGCTTTTGTTGATTGACTTTTTGGAATACTTTCCTAGCTCGAAAGACTAAGAAGAAGATAAAAGGAATTCAACAGTCCAACATTGCTGCAGGGAGGGATACTGCTGAAAGTCCTGTAAACAAAGCTGTAGTTCCTATCTCCCTACCACAACTTACTCCTACTCTGGTCTCCCTACTGGAAGTCATTGAGCCAGAAGTGATGTTTTCAGGCTATGACAGCACAATACCAGACACAACATGGCGTATAATGTCAACTCTCAATATGCTAGGAGGAAGGCAAGTGGTAGCTGCAGTGAAATGGGCAAAGGCAATTCCAGGTAATTATGTTTCTATAATATATGTATAATGGACACATCATAGTTAGATTTTTAGAGTTTTAATGTAAGATGATTTTATAAGATGTTGTGAATTTTAAGTTGGCCTTTGACAGTAATAAATATTGGCTATGTGTTTCTTAGACTTCAACTGTATTCCACTTCAGTATGTGCTGTCATCGTAATGGGGTGGTTGTAAATTATCTGAATATTACCTAAGAATTCCTAGATAACCTAGATATTCCTAGTTCTGGTGGTATGTTGTGCCTGAAGGATTAGAACGGCGCAAAAAAGAAATATGGCTTCTCCATAGAACTGTTACTAGATAAAAAATGTTTATTATCTAATTCTCTTTCATTACCCCTGTAATGGGACTGCTTCTGTCACCTCCCTGCTAGGCAGCAGGGCTGCAGAAGCAGCTGATCTGCCTTCCCCTCCCATTTAAAGCCCCCTACTGGTAAGCTGATTGGCAGAGTCTTTAAATGAGGGGTAAGTGAAGGTCGCCACCACACTGCCCCTTCTGCCCCATCCCCACCGCAACCCAGGCGGACAAAAGAGGCAGTGTGGCCTGAGCCTGAGGCTGCCTTCCCCTGGGAAGCCAGGCTCAGAAGAGCACACACCATCCCTCCACTCTCAGCTTCCGGGGTTTCTGACCTGGGAAGCTGAGAGTGCCATGCCTGTGTGTCCAGGTTGCTAACAAGCCACAGACTGGTACCGGTCTAAAGCTCAGGGGTTGGGGACCCCTGGCCTCAGGATTTGCCCCACTATTACTAATCAGCATGATTGCTTACTATTTTTTCATAGTGTGTTTTACTCTGCTTACTTCCATTGTCAGTTTCCACATTCATGGTTAAGAAATGTAAATGGGTTGTCCTCATTCCAGATCACTATATTTCCCCTCTACTTGTAATGTTTTTCTGTTATAGTTTAATTCAGAGGATTCTGAAGGAAAAAGTTCAAAGTGTAATCCCAAATGAGCAGCCATGTTAATCTGTAGCAGTGCAATAGACAGGAGTCCAATAGTGACTAATAGAATTTATTCCAGTATAAACATCAGCCTAATGGAGGTACACTTTTTGCTGATGAACTGAGTTCTGACTCACAAATGCTTATGCTACCATGTATTTTGTTAGTCTCTTGGGCACCAATAGAGCCCTCTTTCATTTGAGCTATTATAAATGTCAAAATACTACTTGGAACCAGTGATGACAGGAAGTGTTCTAGAACCTATACATTTATTTCAAATCAGGTTTCAGAAACTTGCATCTGGATGACCAAATGACCCTTCTGCAGTATTCTTGGATGTTTTTGATGGCTTTTGCTTTAGGATGGAGATCATATAAGCAGTCTAATGGGAGCCTGCTGTGTTTTGCACCGGATTTGATCATTAATGAGTAAGTTGTACTGGAGCCTTTTAAACTTCTGGAAATATTTCACGGTATAACATTTATATTCTTCTAACCAGCTACACAGCCGTGGTACAAATGCTTAACTTTTAAAGTCTGTTTCCTATTTAATATTTTTTTAAAAATAAATTGTACAGGACTTTATAGAATAGGAGAAATATTTGCCCTTCATTTATGTTAAGTAATATAACTTGTGGAGCTTTCTTTACGTTTTTACTAAAGAGATGCATGAACATAATTAAATCTACTGAATCTGGCAAAAGACTTTTAAGAGTAAATGTGTACCTTGTAACATTTAGGAGCACCATGTCCTGTTGTCATCACTCTCTCTAATGTGGAAAGACAGCAGAGCAGGTAACTTGTCCAGATTGTGGGGGCCCTATAGGTGCATAGGAAAAAAACTGAGGATTTCAAACAACTCCTGCCCTTTCCCCCCACCCCTCCATCCAAGGCCAGGTCTGTATTAGGGGTGTGCAAAAAAACTCCAAATATTCACAGTATTCCATAATAGCAACTCAGTATGGTGTTCATATCTTTTTTTTTCTTGTTACAAACTTCTTGGGTCAGTTACTTCTTGTAGCAAAATTTTCTGAGTGGCGGGAGGGGGTGTTTTTAAAGATACAGGCATAAAAACTGCAGTGGAGCTGCTGGTACCTGTTCTGGAGAGCCAGTTTGGTGTAGTGGTTAAGTGTGCAGACTCTTATCTGGGAGAACCGAGTTTGATTCCCCACTCCTCCACTTGCACCTGCTGAGATGGCCTTGGGTCAGCCATAGCTCTGGCAGAGGTTGTCCTTGAAAGGGCAGCTGCTGTGAGAGCCCTCTCCAGCCCCACCCACCTCACAGGGTGTCTGTTGTGGGGGAGGAAGGTAAAGGAGATTGTGAACCGCTCTGAGACTCTTCGGAGTGGAGGGCGGGATAGAAATCCAATATCTTCTTCTTCTTCTTCTTCTTCTTTAAATAACTCCAAAATTTCAGGTAGATTGGACCAAGCGTCTGAACGATTCTGTGAGCATCTGAACAGGGTGCCCACAGCCATCCTCCATTATTTCATATGTGTGTGGGGGGGTGGGGGGAACCTCCAAGCTGCTTTCAGGGCAGAAGCCATGCCTGCAAGCAGTAATCACTGGTCAGATGCCTGCCATGGAAGAACCAACAACAAGCCTAACAGAACCTTTGCAGACCCCAGTAATCTCAGTAGAACCAAAGCTTGATGTACCATGCCAAACAAAACCAAAATCAAACCATACAATCTCTACAGTGGAAACTCAGAGGGTGGGGGGGAGGCATTTTTGCAAGCCCTGCAGAACCACCTGCAATGTGCAGAAGCCCAGCAGAACCTAGGGCCACTATGACAGAGCAGGCCCAACTGAATAATGCCAAATCAGAGAACCTCTGCTGTAGAAAGTGAAGTGGTGGGCACTTTTCAAGCCCAACAGAAAAATGGCAATGTACACAATCTCAACAGACCCCAGTGCCACTGTAGCAGTGCACATTCAACAGGGCTAATGTCAAACCAGAAAATCACAACAGAACAAATCCGGGGAGGGGATTTGCAAGTCCGGCAAAACAAATGGCTATGTATGCTGCTGTGGCAATGCAGATTCAACAAAACCAGAGATACCACAGTAGAACAAATCCAGGCACAGAGCAAAGAGGACACAAAGCAATTCTGGCAAAGAAGGAAGAAAAGACTCTCTTGAAACCAACAGATACACTCAGAATTGATACAAGCAGCATGGCAAGCTCATAGACAAATCCCCCTCCCAGGAACTTGCAAATGCTGGCCCCAAGTCTTCCTGGTAAATTCCAAATATTGTTGGAATTTTTCGACACCATTTTTCAGTATCCAAAAAAAAAAAAATCCTAGATGTGTTTGGGATGCTGAACATACCCCCAAATTCCAATTAAGGTATTTTGAGGGTATATTTTTGGCTCAGGTAAATGCTACCAGGATTGTCGTCTATATGCTACCAGAATTGTTGACAGTAAAGGGCAGAATGCAGGTGTAGACCCCTGAAGGAAGTCTCTAGATTTCTGATCTCAATCTCTAGCCCTCTCCCACAGTGCAGGTCTAAGTAGGGTTATTCTTTTCTGAGTCTGTTGAAGTACCCTGATCCCATTATTAAGACATACCCATTTGTTAATTATTGCTTCAAGCAGAGTGTAAGCAGAGTTACACCTTTCTAAATTCACTGAAGTCATTGGGCTTAAAAGCATATAACTTTGCCTAGACTTGCATTGTCATTGGCTTTTAAGCTACAGTTTGAAAATTCTACATTCAGTTGAAAAGACTAGGAGGGAAGAGGGAAGGCCTTGGCCTTGGAAGGTGCACTTGCCCTGAGACTAGCCGTCACTTCACCCTTAGCTGTGGAATTTTTTTTTTCACAAGTCCCTTCTTCTTACATTTGGCTTTTATTCATTTTAATATAATGTGGATTTTAAAATATTTCAACTATCAGGATAACAGCCAATAATACTTGTTCAGTATCAGTTGCATTAAATGTATATAGCATGTTTATTTATACTGATATTGATCTAGGTCCCCGACCCAATTTTTTGCATCTGTGAATCCTTTTGTCATAATAAGTTAAGAGGATTAAATGTCCCTGCCACTGCTGAATAAGCCTGCTTCCTTCAGATGCCCTCTGCTTCATGCGTTCTGCATAATACATTATGATAAGTCTAGTACTGCTGGCTAGCTGATATTGTAGCATAGAATCTAATAACACTAGTATTGGTGGCCCTGAATGATGGAACACAGAAAATTCATTGAAACAATAATTAACCATCAAGTATGACTTAACGAAGAGCCCCATGGTTTAGAGTGGTAAAGCTGCAGTACTGCAGTCAGAGCCCTCAGCTCACGACCGGATTTTGATCCCAGCAGAAGCTGGTTCAGGTAGCCGACTTCAGGTTGACTCAGCCTTCCATCCTTCCGAGGTTGGTAAAACGAGTACCCAGCTTGCTGGGGAGAAAGTGTAGATGACTGGGGAAGGCAATGGCAAACCACCCCATAAAAAGTCTGCCATGAAAACGTTGTGAAAGCAAGGTCACCCCAGAGTCGAAAAAGACTGGTGCTTGCACAGGGGACTACCTTTACTTTTTATGACTTAACAATTTATTACTTCTATATTTCAATCTTGTGAAAGTTTTTTGCTTCATAAAAGTTCTGAAATGATGGACTTAATGCTGAAATGCAAGCCAAGTTAAATTATAATATTTCTAATTGCAATAAATATTTTCCACAGCAACAAAATATTGTGAAAATGTGGATTGTTCTTGTCAGTTATTGGATAGAATTGCTAAATCTGATCTTAAACTACCTAGCAGTTGGGTACTTGGTATACGTTTTATGAAGTGTGTGTTTTCTAGATGTTCCCCCTACCCCAACCAGTTCATGTCAGATTCCAGTTTGAACAAACTAAGGGGAGGGGTGAGAATAATATATCAAAAAGCTTATTTTACCAGAGCTGAAATCTGAGCTCGCAGTAACAGCAAATATCATGGCACACCGACATATGTCATCAGAAATGCTACAGTTTCTATGCATCCTGATGAAATTGCCTCTTCCCTTTCCATCCATCCTATCCTAACTCGTCTGCCTTGTAAGTGTGGCAGAATAATTAATAACAGGGATTTTGGAAACTGCATTTCCTAGGCTGCATTAGGATTGAAGAGAGGAGGTGTCAGGTACTTTCTGGGAATGTGGTTCTCATTTGAGGAAAAGGAGGACATGCTGTTCGGCTTGGATACTTCTTTTCACATAACTCCTGAAGGCAGGAAATGGGCAGCCCTTTCTGATTCTGAGAGGGAAGGGTGTGCATGCCTACTCTTCAGTTCTTTTCTTGCCGCCTCTGTGAGAGCATGGATTTTCAGAGAGTTCTGGGGGTTTCTCTGTAGAGCTGTCAGGTTGCTGCTCTATTATCCCTCTTTTCCTTGTATGCCTCTTCTTGTCTTTTGTCTTTGTCTGTGTCAAGTTTGTGAATTGTCAAAAAGTCAAAACAGACACCTTCAAAACCATTGCAGATGCTCTCCAACCAGGAGACTTGGTTTCTGTAGACTTGATGGAAGCATACCTGCATTTACCAGTTTTCCTTCTTCTCTCCCAAACACAAGAGATTCCTTTGGTTTACCTTTGGGAAGAAACACTTCCTATTCAGGGCCATGCCTTGAACCATGTTTATCACCTTGCTTGTAGCAAGACTCAGGACAAGGATTATATATTTGCATCCTTGACCTTCTCATGAGCAGAGCATTCTTGAGTGCCTTTTAGGTGATTCTTCACCTGGATGCCATTATTGACTTTTAAACTACACAAAGTCAAGAAATGAATGAACACTGTATGATTGTTCCAGTCAATCAAAATATTGAATCTGATGTTCCTAGCCAAACTGTTTGGCTCCCTGGTTGCAGCAGTCACTACTGTTCCAGAGCTCACTCCAGGCTCCTGAAGGAGTTCTTGCTTTTTTATCAACCAGTTATAACTGTTAAGAAACTTTGGAAATTATTGGTGGATCAACAACTGAAGCATGATATTCATCAGTGGAGTATCAGATCATATTTATTAGGCAAGTCCATACAACAATTGACAGAGCTGCAGATTACCATGAACACAAGCTTGATGGGCATCTGAGACAACCTCTAATATCAGTTTTTGGAACTTGGAGCCATTCACCATAGAATGAAACTATTTTTTTCCACTTCCTGTTGGGAGTTACCTTCACCTCAGTTCTTTTCCTGCCTCAGTAGGGAGAGCACCTAGGATAGGCTTCCCTATTAGTAGGGAAGTGCCAAAAAAAAAAACCTCAGTAAAATTTGGATTCAAGGTATTTGGGTGCAAAAATATTCGGGGAGCACCCTTTGGGAATCCAACGATAGACTTACTCACATCTCCAGACAATCACCAACTGAAGTGTTTCTATACCAGGTATTTCCAACAAAGGGCAAAGCCACAGATGCCCTGATAACACCGTGGCTGTGGGAAATTCTCTGCACCTTTCCCCCAATCTAACTTCTACCCAGACTGATCAGGAGAATTCGGAAACTCAAGGTGGAAATCTTAGTGGTAGCCCCATATTGGCTGAGATGTCCATGGTTTGCAGACCTCCAAGAGTTGTCAGTGGAGCACCCACTAACTCTTCCCATCTCAGAAGATATGCTACACCAAGGTCCAATCTTCCATCCTTGTCTAAAGTGGCACTACTTGACCTTATGGAAATTGAAAGGGGGAAATTAGGATATCCATCTCAAGTTTAAAAACAATTTTAGCTTCAAGAAAGTCTTCTACATACAGAATCTACAGTATCAGTTGGAAGGCTTTTGTCCATTGGTGCTGCAGAAGACAAGTTGATCCTCTCCAGTCAAAATTAAAATCCATTCTCACTTTCCTTCAAGACGGTCCATCTTCTGACTTAAAGGAAGCCACCCTATGAAGGCAAGTTGTGGCCTTGTCATCTGTTCTTCCTAAGATACACAAGATGAACATCTCCAAACATCCACATCTCTTAATATTAAGAGGAGCTGCTCTTCTCAACCACCACTAGCTCACAGATTTCCAGCTTGAAACTTAATACAGTCCTTGGCCCTAACAAAGCCACCATTTTAGCCCATTAAAGAGATCTCTCTGCTCTTCTCCTGACAGCAGTAATATCTGCAAGAAGAGTCTCTGAGCTGGGAACTCTATAAGTGAAGTCCAGGCTCTGTATCTTTCACAAGGAGAAGGTTGTACTCTACACAGACCCAACTTTCCAACCAAAAATCAACTCAACTTTCCCCAGATCCCAAGAGATCTATTTACCTTCTTTTTGCCCACATTCTATACACCCGAAGGAGAAGGTGTGGCATACACTTGAGGTCAGTATTGAAGTGCTACATTCACAGAACCAAAAATCTACACAAATTCGATGCACTCTTCATGGACATATATCTTCCTGACTTGGGCAAAAAGATGTCCAGTGCAGCAATTAGCAAGATCAGCCAATTATGTATCGCATAGGTGTACAAAGTTCAAAGGATTCCAGTTCCTTCTGGCATAACAGCCCACTCCATATGGAGTGCGGCCACAAATGCAGCCATTGCCAAGCCAAGCATCTGTGGAAGAGATGTGCAAAGCTACTACCTGGTCATCATTACCTATCTTTATCAAACTCTGCAAAATGAACATGTACGATTCTGCTGATGCAGCCTTTGGACATAGAGTTCTGCAACACGTTCTAGAGGATGTCAGTGGTGACCTCCCTCCCTCTCTTTAGGAACACTGCTTTAAGAAAAAGATATTGGATTTATATCCTGCCCTATACTCTGAATCTCAGTGTCTCAGAGCAGTCACAATCTCCTTTACCTCCCCCCCCCCCCACAACAGACACCCTGTGAGGTAGGTTGGGCTGGGAGAGCTGTTACTGCAGTTGCCTTTTCAAGGACAACTCCTGCGAGAGCTATGGCTGATCCAAGGCCATTCCAGCAGGTGCAAGTGGAGGAGTGGGGAATCAAACCCGGTTCTCCCTTTGAGGCAGAGGACATCTTGTGGGTGATTTTCCATTCTACTTGTAGGGAGACAGAATAATTTATTAATTTATTTGAAACTTCCTGCTTCCTGTGGGAGTCATCCTTGAGGCAGTTCATTTCCTGCCTCAGTAGGGAGAGCACCTCAGAAAATTGTCTCTGCAGTGCTGTTCTTTTGCCTTTTTTTTAAATCATCAATTTCTCCTGTTTCCTTTCACCTATTCCTTTCACCATCTATCTGTCTCTTTCTGTAAAAGAAGAGCAATGCAAGGACAAAGAGAGAGGAAAGAGAAAAAATCTCTTCAGGGCCAGTGCCCTTAAGGGCAGCCATTTTACAGCTCACCAGCAAGGCTTGCCAGTCCTGGGAGTGAGCTAGCTAGGACGCAATTAAAGATCGCGGAAGGATGCAAGGCAGTCGGGATGAATTCCTATCAGACGAAGATAGGGAGCCCTTAGAGACGCCTGCCTATAGCGGAGCCGACAAGACCCAGTCGCAGCTTGTTTCGGTCTCCCCATCGACACTGCAGTATTGCGGCTCTAGTACGAAGAGTGCCAAAACTTCCCGGCCATGAGCGGCGCAGCGAGAGGCCTCTCACAGCAGCCACCGGAACACTCCAGGGGCAGAGAGAGGGGCAAAATGGTGGCAAGTACTGCATTTAATGTGGATGTAAATGCCCAGTTGTCTCCCCCCCCCCCCTTGCATGACGTGGCCAGCACAACCGCTTACTCGCGAGTAGAGCCACGAGAGGTTTTTCATGATAGGAAGTCAGGGGGCTTAATCCCAGTCCTGCTACCAAGTGATTTTTTCGAGGTTCTGAAGGGCCAGCTTAGAGAGGAACTGGTGAGCCTCCAGAAGCCTTAGGGGCAAGAGGCCACATAGATCTCCAGCCTCCTCCCCCTCCCCATCTGCCCCGTCCTCTTCATGTAGCAGACCTAAAGGAAAGAACCCTAGGTCCTGGCTGACCAAGGCTGCCTGGAAACAGGTGTCAGTAGATGAAAGACAAAGGGATCAGTCTCCTGATGGGACAGACCACCCAGACAATCCAGATAATAGGGAGGAGGGAGAGTTCTCTACAGACGATGAGGGCTCAGATATCCTAGTCCGAGAACCTGCAAAATGATTTTTTAATATGGAAGATTATCAATATTTACTTTCAAAGACCTTAGCAGTCTTAGACCTAGATGATGATCCCAATATTGATAAAGATGCAGAAGTAAAACATAAGTTAGCCCACAAGGAGGGCGACAGGGAATTCTTCCCCAGGCACAATGCCACTGAAAAAGCCTTTCCTTTTCCAGCTTATTTTGAGAGAAAAATGAGAACTGAATGGAAGAAACCTTTTGTTAACAAGCAGTACCCAGGTTTCATCAAGAAACTATACCATCTGTATTCCTTCACTAAGAAATTCTTGCAGGTTCCGGTAGCTGATGCCCCTGTGGTGGCTTTACAAAGTTATGGGGTGGTCTCAGAAGATGGTCATGGGTCTTTAAAAAATGCCTTAGATAGGAAAGCTGAATTCGCTTTACGCAAGGCTCATGAAGCATCCTCTATGTCTCTCAAAGCTTCAGCAATAAGTTCTGTGGTCGCTAGGGCATCTATCATTTCGCTAAGAAAATTACTAAAGATGCTACCAGAGGAGAATTCTAGAGTCATTGATGGAGCAAATAGATTATTAAAAGCGGCTTCCTTTCTCACAGATTCCACCTTAGACTCATTGGTTTTTGCTTCCCGAGCAATCGCATCCACTGCCGGAGCAAGACATTCCCTCCGGCTCAGAGCTTGGTCTGCAGACACCAGGTCCAAGAACATAGTAAGGTCATATCCTTTCCAAGGGGGGCACCTTTTGGGCGAACATCTAGATAAGATCCTGGTAGAAACTAGGGATAAAAAGAAGGCTATGCCACGCTTCATTAGGCATCAAAACAGTCGGCAAAATTTTTCATCTTCCTTTTGTACCTAACACACCCATCATAAGTTTCGACAGGACCCAAAGAGAAACTCATGGTTCTCGTCCAAGCAACCCTTTCGTAGACCCACCTTCCACAATAGGTTCAACAAACAAGGCAAACAACCAGACAGAACTGACCAAGATCCAAAATCCAAGCAATGACTATCAGAGTCTCCCTGTTGGTGCCTATCTACTTCACTTTGCGCAAGTCTGGCAGGACTCACAAATAGACAGTTGATGCAAGGAGGTGGTAGCAGGCGGTTACAAAATCAAATTCCTCATTATCCCACCACATCGCTTCATTCGTTCTCCAGAGCACCGAAACACTCAAAAGAGGATTCGAACTCTTCAGGCCATTCAACACCTGCTTTCGATACAAGCAATAGAAAGGGTACCAATGGAAGAACAACAATCTGGAGTCTATTCCATATTTTTTACAGTACCCAAACGTTCAGGAGACTGGAGGGCAATCCTGGACTTAAAGTTTGTCAGCAGATTCATTGCGACCAAGCATTTCTGTATGGAGATGCTACGATCCATTGCAGAGTCCCTGAAACTCAAGGAACTGTTAACTTCTATCGACTTGACAGAGGCCTATCTGCACATCCTAATTTTTCCTGGCCACAGAAAATTCCTCAGATTCTGTTACAGTGGGGAATACTACCAGTTCAGAGTCCTTCCCTTCAGTCTGGCGTCTGCCCCCCGAGTCTTTACCAAAGTACTCGTCAATTCAATAATTATTCTACAAGAGCAAGGGATGCACGTGTATCCATACCTAGACGAAAGCCTCATACGCTCACCATCCATGACGAAAGCCCATCTGATCACGAACAAGACCATCCAGTGACTGGAGGAATTTGGCTTTGTCATCAACAGGCAGAAAAGCTCTCTACGCCCATCTCAGCGTCTGGAACATCTAGGGGTAGTCATCGACACGGAGACGTCACAGCTGTTCCTAACCTGAAAAAAGGCTCAGAAGATCAAAGAATCGACAGTGGTGGTCATCCAAAGCAAACAGTCTTCCCTGATGTCATTGGCTTCTCTTCAAGGTCTGATGATTGCATCTGTGGACTCAGTCCAATGGAGGAGATTCCACGCAAGACATCTTCAGAGCTTTCTCCGGCTGTTTCAGCACCAGATTTCCAGAAAAGCAGATCCGGACTCTCGGAATCCCTCTACAGGTGAAGATGAGCTTAACATGGTGGACAAAGACACAAAACTTGCTACAGGGAAAATGTTTCTGTGTCCAAGAATGGGATCCAATCTTCACGGATGCCAGTCTGTCAGGCTGGGGGGCGATGTACCAACAGATGCCAGTACAGGGAACATGGTCCAGTCAGGAAACAAGGCTTCCAATACATGTTTTGATGCTAAGAGCGATCCGACTGGCACTGATTCATTTTGCTCCTCTTCTTTGACACAAGCACATCTTGATTTGCACAGACAACATTGCAGCGAAGGCATATATCAACAAGCAGGGGGGGATCCAGGTCCAGGATGCTCTACAGGGAAGCTTACAGCCTCTTCGTGTGGGCTTAGTTACACGTCAAGTCCATCAAGGCAGAACATGTACAGGGGGTTCTCGATACCCAAGCGGATTGGCTAAGCAGACAACAGCTAAGACAAGGGCACTCAAACAGAGCTCATTTCAGGAAATAGTGGCACTTTTGGGAGAACCGGAAGTGGACCTATTTGCATCTCCGTTGAATCACAAACTCCCTTGCTTTTACACACGCTACTATCACCAGCTAGTGGAGGACACAGATGCGCTGACAGCTACCTGGCCAAAGGAACTGCTGTATGCTTTCCCTCCAATCCCTCTTCTTCCGAGACTTATTTGGCGAATAAGACAACTCAGGACAGAGGTTACTGTAGTGGCCCCATATTGGCCACGGAAACCCTGGTTGGCAGATCTGCAGGAACTGGCAGTCCCAAAACCAGTGACACTACAGATGACAGAAGGTTTGCTTCACCAGGGGCCAATTGCACATCCCAGTCCAGAGTGGTTTCGCTTGACCGCCTGGAGGTTGAAAGGCAAGGTTTGAAAAAACTGGGTTATTCAGATCAGGTTACCAGAACTATCTTGGCGGCCAGGAAAGTTTCCATGCAGAGAATTTACAATTATACATGGAAGGTATCCGTCAGATGGTGCCATAGAAAGCAAATGGACCCACCCCCTCAGGTACACATTCCCCACTTGGAATCTCAACAAAGTGCTTAGGGCACTAACAAGGGCTCCCTTCGAGCCAATCAAGATTTCTTTATCTTACCTTCGGATGAAAATCTTGTTTTTGGTGGCTGTCACTTCTGCCAGAAGAGTTTCAGAGCTAGGCGTTCTGTTTGTTAGTCCAAATTTTTGTGTCATCCATAAGGACAAGTTCATTCTTCGTACCGTTCCATCCTTTCAGCCCAAGGTAGACTCATCCTTCCACAGATCCCAGGAGATTTACTTACCTTCCTTCTGCCCTCATCCGGTTCACCTGAAGGTGAAGACATGGCACTCTCTCAATGTGCAAAGAGCCTTAAAACAGTATATAGATAGAACAAAGGACATGAGGGCCACAGTCTCTCTTTTCATTAACATTGTGCCTCCACATACAGGCAAGAAGATGTCTCCTGCCATTAGCAAAGTAATAAGACTTTGTATAGCGGAAGCGTACAAAAGCCAAAGTCTACAGCTCCCCCAGGGCATCTCCGCTCACATAGTGCTGCAACTAACGCAGCATTTGCCAACAGGGCCTCAGTAGAGATTTGTAGAGCGGCAACATGGTCCTCCTTATCCACGTTTATACGTCATCACAAAATCAATTCATATGTATCAGCCTTTGGGCGGAAGGTCCTACAACATATTTTGGAGGGCTGAGATGGCAGAGACCCTCCCAGTACATTGGGATACTGTTTTTAAGATATCCAACAAGATGTCCTCTGCCTCAGAGGGAGAACGACCATTGGATACTCACCGTGAAGGGTCCTTCTCCTCTGAGGACAAGAGGACATCTTGGCCCACCCAGCTCACCATCTCTATGCTCCAAAAAAGTTCTAAACTACCCTTACCAGATATTGACGGATAAGAAGTAGGATTAGCCACATGCCTATACTCTGCATATTTCTATCTAAGCCTATGTTTCAAGCTATGCAGTCCTTCGATTGTTGTTTCTTTTCATGTTTGTTCATTGAGCTGTTATGTTTTTACAGTTGTTCCAATTTTCTTAGGTCTGCTGCTGTCAGAAGTTCCTGAACTGACTCCCACAGGAAGTAGGAAGTTTTAAATAAATAAATAAATAAATAATCCTGCCTCCATACAAGTAGGATGACACCCACAAGATGTCGTCTTGTCCTCAGAGGAGAAGGACCCTTCATGGAGAGTATCCAGTGATCGTTCTCCCAGATAAGAGTCTGCACACTTAACCACTACACCAAACTGCCTGACTGTGTCTTTTTAGAATTTTAATAGATTTTAATCAATTGTAGTTAAAATGTTATTTATTGTTGTTATTATTGTACAATGTATGCATTAAGTTCTTGTTGTTAGCCGCCCTGAGCCGCTTTGGCGGGGAGGGCGGGATACAAATAAAAAGTGACTGACTGACTCTCCTACAAGATGTCCTCTGCCTCAGAGGGAGAATGACCATTGGATACTTACCATGAAGGGTCCTTCTCCTCTTGGCCCTCCCCAGTTACCATCCCTGTTCTCGAAACATTTACCAAAAAAAATTTACAGAGTGCCTTTTTTCTTACATCAGCTTCTCTCTTTTCCAACTGTACTAGTTCCATTACTTCCTGTTTGGTGTTTCTTCTGAATGTTGTAAAAGTTATTTTTTTCTAGTTTCTGATAAAGTTACTACTCTTTTTGGAGTTATCAATCTGAGGTGAGGGTGACTCCCAACAGGAAATTAAATAATTTAGATCTTCGTGGTCTCTGTGCTTTGAACTGTTGGGATAGACGATGCTTGCACCGACTCTGACGGTGTTTCTTAAAGCTTTAGCGAGGATCTTCGCACCCCTGCACTGGGCATGCCCGGGAACTCCACCATGCATGTCCAGAGGCAGGCGCCTGGATCCCGCCAGTTCTTTTCTGACCATGCACTTGAGAGGAACCTTTCTCCCATCGCTCCAGTCGGTGCTTCCTTTCTTTCGTTGTTTTGTACAAAAAAACCTGTTATTATAGTTTTAGTATAGTTATAGTGTAGTTAGGATTAGTTTCCAAGTTAACTTCCCCCCCCCCCAACCCCACTCCAGGCCCCTGGCCTATGTGGGGCTGCTTTAAACATTGTTCCCGATGCGGGAGCAAGCTCACCCCCTCAGACAGTCACTCCCTTTGCCTCCTGTGCTTGGGGGAAGGGCATTGCACGGATACGTGCCTGCACTGCCAAACGTTTGGAGAGCAGACTCGCACAAACCAAGTGGCATGCCTGAAAACGGCACTATTGGAATCAGCTCTCACCCCACGGACTATGGGTGAGGTTTCCGCTCCAGGAGGAACCCTGGCTTCAGCGGTAGTTATTCCCCGCCTGCAAATGCCAGCCAAACCGATACCCGCCGCATCCATGGCTTCGATTTCGACGGTAATCCCAAAAGGCGGATCGAGTTCGGTGCATCCCTCCTCAGCTTCGCAGTCCTCTTCTGCCTTCCCTTTGAAGAAGCGTAAGAAAGACAAACATCATTCAAGGGCACCAAGTACCACAATAAAAAGAGACGCTTGTCATCCACACTGGAAGAACCACTGGCATTGACGCTCACTCCACCCCAACTGGGCCCTTCGATCTCAGAGTCAGTTCAAAAGAAGATTCTCCAAACTCCGATCTGAAGGGTGAACTCCCCAGTTCTGAAGGATCCTATTGTAGCCCTTGACTCTACAGAGGACGATGAGATAGATCTCATACAACGGAGCGTTGCTTCCTTGGACTCGGCACAAGCTAGCCTGGTGGGATCACCGGATAGACCACAGCCTGACTCAGAGCCACCGTCTCAGCCCGATGCACCGAGAGCCCCTCTCGATCTGTACCAACCCTGGTACCCAGATCTCCGAGATCCCAGGTATCCACCCCGATGGCCATCTTTTCCAAGATACCACCCATGGGACCAGAGACAGCTTCAATACCTGTATGGTCCATATCCATCCTGGCCTCCACTCCAAAGACCCTCGGACTGGGACCAGTGTTCGATGCTTTTGACCTGCTCAACACCGAGAGAGCTATACACCCACCTAAGCAACCGAAAAAGGTCACCCTGACTGCTCCTATCAAACCACCGCAGACAGCACCTTCGGAATCGGGCAGATCTGACCCAAGAGAATCAAACCCTTCATCGGCCATCTAATCGGATGCTGCTGCCTCTGGCACAGGGGAACCCATACCAGGACCTTCGACCCCAGTTGGCAAAGAACTTCCAATATCTCCATCTGAAGACCTGAGGTCATAGGGGAACTTCATTAAGAGGATGGCGGGAATCACCCACAAGGTGTCCTCTTATTCTCAGAAGAGGACTCTTTACAGTAAGTATCCAGTGGTCATTCTACCACAGCTTTCATCTTCTAAACATCTGCATCTAGACAGCCAATACAGTGGCCAAGGCCCATATAAATCATCAGAGGAGACACCAAGTCAAGGAGCCTGCAACAAGAATCAGTAATTCTCTTTACTTGGGCAGAACAACACCTCATGCCCTTCAGAGTGGACCACACATCAGCAAGTTTGCAGTGTCTGGGCCAGCTGGGCCTAAGGGAGTGGTCAGTTTGCAAGGATTTATTCCAGAAGTTGACACAGTGGTTCTGTCACCATTGTGTGGACTTGATTGCCTTTTGGGAGAACACCAAGGTGACAGACTTTTTTCATTATCAGGGTGACCTAGCAAAGCAAACAGATGCCATGACAACTCCATGGCTGGACAGACTTCTGGTCGCCTTTCTGCAATTCCACTGTTATCCACAGTGATAAGCAAACTCAAACAGGAGGAAACAAAGTGTATATGCATAGCTCCTTATTGGCCCTGGAGGCTGTAGTTAACAAACCTAATCTCATAGTTCAACCTCTGTGGACTCGCCTGGTCATCCTCAACCTGTCATTCCAATCTGTACTGGTTTTGTCTGATTACATGGAGACTGAGCAGTGAAAGGATTTTCAGACCAAATTAAACAGACCATTCTGGTCAGCCATAAAATATCTGCATCAAGGACTTAAAACTGTACCTTGAAAGCCTATGTAAGGGGTATCTGGGTACCATTAGTCTTCCCCAGTTATTGATTTTTCTGCAAAATGGACTGTTTCAGGGACTCGGAGCAAATACCCTTTGTGGATAGCTATCTGCAGTAACTTCTGTAGCTGATTTCTCTCTGGCAAGAAATCTGTTGGTGAAATGTTTTTGCAAGGGAACATCATTTTCTCATCCCTAATCCACTGCTTCCTGCCCTGGAGTCTGCACATAGTCCTTCAGGCACTGACTTAGCATCCATTTGAGCCACTTCAGGATGTTTTGCTGAAATATCTTATTAACATCGTAGTCTTCATAGCAGAACAGCGTGTGTCCAAGTGGAGAGACCATTCCATTATCAATGAATTATGTTTCTTCCACAAAAATCTGGAGGGTCTTCACCTCATCCCCTCATTTATGCCCAAGGTGAGCTCACCCTTTCACAGATCTCCCTTCTTTCTGCCTGAAACCTGCACATCTCAAAGAAAAGAACTGGCACACTCTGGACTTGAACAATGTGTTGCATACCTATGTAATATAAACGGTTCCCACCAGAATACCACCCTGTGATTAGGGGCAAGATGGTATCTAAGGCAATAATCAGCTTGGTAGCTAAAGGAATGTGTTGCCATTGCATAGGCATCTCAAAGTCTACAGCCTTCTTAAGGATTTCGATTCATTCAACAAAAATACATAAATACTTCCATAGATTTCAGCTCAGATGCTTCTGTAAAGGAGCAGTGTGGACCTCTGTTTCCACTTTTGTCAGACAGTATAAAATGGACTCTGTTGCTATGACTAGTGAGGATTGTGGGTGGTAGGTTGTTCAGAAGGTACTCTAATTTGGCCTAGTTGGGGGGCAAATGGTGTCCCTCTCATTTCATAGTGGACTTGGTAACATCCCAGGCATAGCAGAATGTCCTCCTTTATCTTTCTCAAATGAGAACAAAACATTGGACATTGCCACAAAGGCTCCTTCTATTTGAGAAATTGGGTTTGAGGTTCTTTATTGTGTCTGTGCTTGTTTTCCTGAAGGGGTCAAGAATTTTGCCTTCAGTCTACTAAGAATTGTTTTGTTCCTCTTAGTTGTGATCATATGTTCATTTCTCCCCCATTCTGTGTTCCTGGTTTCTTATCCTTTCTTGTTACAGTTCAAAGGTCACACATTAAATGGGCACACATTGTGCAGTTATTGGACAGCTGAGCATGCTTCTAAACTAAATAGTGGGTTGGTATTCCCTCCCCATCAGTGATTGAAACATAAACCTATTTTCTGTTTCCAGGGATCATTGGAGGAGTACCCAAGCATAGAAGGATGTCTTCCTCATCCTGAAATGGGTGGCATCGTTTAATAAAATTAAACAAATTAATTAATTAATACCAAATTATTAACATAAGGCATTATGGGAAGTAAAATTCCTTGATGCAGTGCAGGGGGAAGAGTGTGAAAAAAGAAGGAAGATGCTGCAAGCATTTTTATTTCCTTCATATGTTTTGTATTGTTTTTTCAATGTTCCAGATCAGCTATGCAGCTAAATGGGGGAGTGGAATTGTTCTTTAGCTTGGATTTACTGTTTAATGCAGAAAATAATTCAGGAGCTGTAAATCCTCACCTTTCTTTGAAAGTAGGCTTTCTGAGCTACTGAAGTCAAAGGGGTATGGTTGATTGTAACATCAAGATAAATGTGAAGTGGATTAGATTTGCAAAGAATCTATATAACTGATCTTGATATTTACTGATTCTGGGCCAGTCCAGCATTATTTTTGTGATGTGCAAGTGCTATTCATCTGCCTATTCCTGTCAATCAGAAAAAAACTGCTTCCTCAACTGCTTTATACACATCTAAAATAGGAACTCCTCAAACTCTGTCCCAAAACTCTTTAAATTAAAAAGATGAAGAATGGATTTATTACTATTACTTACTTGTAACCTGTAACGGTGTATCAGTTGTTTTGTTATGTACTGTTCTTTTAGCTTTAAGTAAAGAAGACAAGGAAAACTATCCCATCTTCTCTCTTGATTAGTATGCGGAGGCATCAGCATTTAGACAAGGACTATGGTAGCTGGTTGTGCAATGGTACCAGCTGACAAGGCATTGTCAATCTATTGTGCAGAAGATGGCTTCTATGGGCATAGAAAGCCTATTCCAAGAGACGCCGTGGCTCAGTGAGTGCCTGTAGCATGTGTATGACTTCTTAAATTGATACATGTCAACTCGCTTTGTGGGGGGGGAAAGTGATATTTTTCTGGTTCAAGTCTATTACCTGAAAAATATCAGTATTCCCAAATACTCCTGAATCTCAATATTGGCATTGTTTAGGGATTCAGGTGAATATTTAGGAAACCCGAATTTATTCGGCTCCATTATACACTATGGGGACCATCCTCATCGGGTGTAATGGAGTACAGAAGGCATTTAATGTTAAAATGCCTACCAAACTTGCGGAGTTGTGCCATGGTGGTGGCGCAGTTCAGCAAGTAAACTCTGCGGTACAACTCCACAAGTTCAGAAGGCATTTAAACTTTAAATGCCATCTGAGTCCACTCACTAAGTCATGCAGCAGCAAGGGTGAATGAACACAAAAGGCACTTAAAGAGACCATGTATCTTTAAATGCCTTCTAGCCATACCTTAATATAAGTGGAATAATATCAGCTTTTATTCAGGCATGGTTGTTTCATTAGCCTAATCAGATTGTATAATTTGTATTCCATTGAATTCTGGGTATTAATTAAGGTCAGTGTATACTGAGTGCAAATCTCTGATGTGAGCTCTTAACAGGAGACTGAGAGAGATCTGAAAAGGACAATTAGGTCAACTGTTGAACAACTCCAGGGTTCTGCTGTCACATATTGTCAGACCTGGATATCATTGGACCATTTGATTCTTTGCTGGACCCAGGAATGCATCCTATGGACACCTGTATTTCTTTGCCTACATGTGCAAATATTAGATCACAACCAAAGTCAGAAAGTGGAAATAAGTGAGCCATGAAGAATGGCTGAGTATTGCATTCCAGGCAGGCATTTGATATGGTTGCAGCATAGCAGCTAGGTGAATCCAAAAGAACTCTGGATGGCTGCCAAGCAGCTGCTGTATCTGAAGAAAGAGAGAATATACCTCTCTAACTCATCAGCTAGTACCCCATCTGACCCCTTCCCCCCCCCCCCCCAGCCCCGGTATAGGAGCAAAAAGCTAAAATGTAAGACATTGACAGGCAGAAATAAACCCATTCACCTAGTAATTTACATCCTTGAAATGTTTTTCATGGCATGTGTGTGTGATAAATGGCAAGAAAACTGAGATAATCAGAGATTTCTTCATGTAAGACTTACCAATTAATTGCACCATGAAAATGAAGAATTTATATTCTGTACCCCTGTTAATTAATCAGCCCATTGGTGCAGTAGCTAAAATTACTTGCTGAGTGGAGTTTTGTAGAATTCCCCTGTAGAGCTTTGACTTGTAATGAAACATTTTTAAAATAGAAACAAGATGTAAACAGGAAATTGAAGTTGTTAGCCCTCTGCGTACAATAGGGGTTTTTTGTAATGAACACATTTATTTCATCTTTCATCTTATTTTTAATTGCAGTCCTATAAAGGGATAAGTAATAAGTTCACTAATATCTGTACTATTTGTTTACTCTCTGCTAGGTGAATAATAATTTCTGCTGTTGAACCCTTCTTAAGTAGGGGGACTATGCTACCTTGCAATATTCTTCATATATACGCACACATACATACATATATCTAAAATAAAATTAAAACATACATGATTTTAAAATCACATTTTAAACCTGTTTTAAAGTGTTGTTTGGTGCTGTAAAAACATTTTTGCCAACATAAACTGAAATTTTGTACCAAAAAGAACTGAATACAGCTGTAGATCCAGGTGGGCAGCTGTGCTGGTCTGAGGCAATAGAACAAAGTTGGAATCCAGTAGCAACTTTAACACCAGCGAAGTTTTATTCAGAATGTAAGCTTTCACGTGCGTGTACACTTCATCGGATGATGAAATGAGGTACAATGAGCAGTGCTACATATGGCTGGTGGGCAGTGGTTAAGCGTGCAAAGTGCTACAAAGTTAGAATCCAATAGGGAAAATGTTGAAATTAACACATTGAAAG